>NW_019154111.1:20022393-20325930 GCF_002288905.1 Enhydra lutris kenyoni | reverse complement strand
GTGTGTGTGTGTGTGTGTGTGTGTGTGTGTGTGTGTGTGTGTGTGTGTGTAGAGAGAGAGAGAGAGAGATGCTTATGAAAGTGAAAAACAAAAATATACAGATTGTCACTTTGCCAGGTTCCTCTTCAGTGATATTCTGTTAAGAGTGGTTTTCAGCCCATTTTTCAAGAATGAATTTTAGAATGGTTTTCCTTTGGTGCTTCATAAATATACTCGAGAGAACTTGAAATGCTAGCAGACGCACGCACTTTGGTGTTACTGAATAAAGCCTGGAGAAGGAGCTACTACAACAACTTTGATAGCGTCGGAGAGATCACGGGGAAGAGATGTTCTTGGCATTGCAGGACAGAAAATTCTATCAATTTTTCTGACTCTATTCACAGAGCAAATGCAAGTGAAAAAGAGTAACTCTGGAAGAGAACAGAATCAGGAGGTCTTCTTTTACTGTAGGATTTTGGGGAACTTCTCTTTTCAATATGATACATTTTTAAGCACCAGGGAACAAAACTTAAGAAACAGTGAGGCTGGTCTTTTCATAGGGAGTAAAATGATTCCTTCCAAAAGATGTGAGGGATACAACCGTGGGCCACTGCCCCTTCCTTTTAAAGTAGGATACTCCCAGGTCTAGCAGGAAGTGGTGTGACTCCGCCCCTGGGGAGAAAAGCCATATTTCTCCCATTCTTCCCATTGCTGTTGGTCATCTACCACAGCATGGGCAGAGCGGTTTTTTATAGGTTCACGTCAGCACTTGTCTATCATGCTGAGATATTAGACACTAAATCAGCGGAAACTCAGAATACAGGAAATGTAAGCAGCAGAAACAAGTTTATGAATGTATCCAATCCAACTCTTCTGTTCCTAAAACTGGAAAGTTTGCCTGCTTTGTTCTGGTGCGTGTTTGGGTCGTGTGGGGAATAATTCTGTGCCAGCTAGCAAGCACAGTCGCTGGAAACTAACAGACACTTCACACAAAGAGATTTTTCCACCCCCAGGAATGGGGTTTGTGTCCAAGCCTTAGGATCACGTACACCCCATCGTATTTAAAAAAAAATTTTTTTTGTTTACAAAATGATCTTCATACTGAGAACTAGAAAGGTCGGTGTTCCATACAGCTCTCATACCCACACATACGCATCACACTACTTCCGACACATTCATTTTTTAGACTTATGGATAGTTTAAATGTAGTTTTTTTAATAACGTTGAATGCTTTCAAAGATTGATTATTCAGCAGTATTTCTTCTTTCCCTCTGTGGTTTTAGCCTACCCTGTGGCGCGTGTTGATGAAAAGTCTTGTAATATATTGAGCCTTCACTGAAATTTATTGTCCTTTTTAGATGACACATATAAATATCCTAAATGAAATGTTGGCACCACCATCAAAGTACTAAAATATGTCATCATTCCTCTCCAGCAATTTCATATTTTACGTGTGTTTGATGTTAATGTGAATGTTATATTTGGGCTTAATAAATATATGGGAAGAAGAAAAGTAAATGTCAGTAGGCTTTTTGAACCCTTTCATTAAATGGTTGTGTTGCATAAAAATACATCATAAACATAAGAGGCATTGTAAATCTTATTTATCAATGTTGTATAGTTCCATATATTCAAATGATTTATATTTGTATAAATGTGCATTTCTGTTGAGGACAGCCTAAAGTTATAACGCAAATTCTTCAAAAGATGTCTTATAAGAGGAAAATTTTTATGTTAGTTGTTTTGTGAATTTGGTTATTACTAAGAGCTCCTGGTGTAAATCCTTCATTTGGTTTCTTGTTCAGAAAACGATTGTTCAGCCATTGGAGAGTTCCAGCCGAGGACCAGGTTGGTGGCACGATTTGCATTTTTTTTGCTACATGAGATACATTTCTCATAGGAGGATTAGAGAAGGAAGACAAGGGAAAGAGAGATAGCTGAGGAATGCTCTTTCTACAGCCAGTGTGGGCTGTCTAATTATCCAGAGAATTAAAATGGAATCTGATTGAAGTCCTCAGGGCTTCGTTTAGGCCAGCGGCTTAGTTAACCCAGCAGTTCCAATTACCTAGACTGTGTCGATCTGGCATCAGCTCATTCAGGGACTGTCACTTTGGCAACCCCCAGCTAATCCTGTAATGTTGAACCTAAGAGGAACACATGGGGAAAACGAAACGAGATAGTCTTTCTGGAATGGCTACTCTAAAAAGCCCTGTGCCCTCCAGAGTCCCTGGAGACAGCCAGGCAAGAGGATTTCCAGCCAAGCTTTCCCCCAATGGCATACTTTTAGCAACCAAAATAATCCATGACCTTGTGTAAATCACATTGATAATGGACATTTTCTCCAAGTGCCTGCCTCTCTTTTCCTATGGGTACCTCACTCCCACTGACTTTAATTGGACTTCTGCGTGGGCACCCCAGGAGAAATGCCCCCCACATGCGATGAGCTGATGGATAAAACTTCAAAGTGTCTCTGCTTAATATCCATGCCATGACATGAAATGAAATAAGACACTATTAATGTCATTATTACATCACTCAATTGGATATTCCTTTTAGAGTGAGAATCTTATTAAAACTTTTCTGAGCAGTTTCCCTTTTTTTCCCACATTTGATACTTAAAAATCCAATCATAAAAATTTCCTGGGAATAGTAACCAGAGTTCTGTGTTATGGAACATAAAGATAAAAGATAATGAAAAAGAAAGAAAAAAGAAAAGCACAGCACTCTCATATCTACCTACTAACAGGTAGCCTGTAACACCAGCCATTGTCATTTCCAGACAAAATAAGAACCCTTGACCTCGTGGTCGCTGGGATTTTGATACCTGCTTTAAGTTCATATGACAAAAATATTATTAAATCAGAATGTAATTAAAATGTAGCTGGATGCTTGCTATTGGGATTCTCTTTGTAAGGTGCCTCATTTTCTCTATATCCTTATGAGAGCTGACTATCGACAGGGTTTTTTTTTAATCTTTTCCCTATTTATATCACAAATACATCTCAGAATCAAAGATACTGATCTTGCCCTCAAAGAGATATCCACATCCAGAACTGTCCTTTCACATAAGAAAATATAATGTTACTTACACAAATTTTTATTATATATTTTGCTTATGTCTTTTATATACATTTCTTATTCTATAAAATATACTACATAGATGTAATGAAATACTTTAAAGAGAAATAAAGATGTCTCAGTGTAGTTTAAGAGGCCTTTTTCTCTTCTGGTAGATATTCCACTCCTTTAAGGCAAGAACTATGTTTTATCATAACAATGACATTTATAAACTATCTCAGAGTTTACAAAACATTTTCACATACTTTGCCTATTTAAATCTATGTCTCTATGAAGTAGACACTGTAGATTTTTAAAAAACTGATTCTTAAAGCAATTACACATCTAAAACACAAAATAATGAGGACTTGAATCATGTTGTGTGAAACCAAAGCCACATGCTTTTTTCCACAATATGTATCGAAATTTATGTAACAAAATTCTCATCCCTACAATACTAATAACGTCTGTTGTATGGCACTCTCCAGCTTCCAGAGAACGTTATTCTAGAAAATCTATCACAGAAGTTCTTGCAAGTGCAACTGTCCCTAGCTATGCACATAGTAAACATGAAAAAAGGTGTTTGCTAATTAGATGAATGATAAATTCAGAGCAGCATACAGTGGAATCTCTGACAGAGTAAGGTGCTATCTTCTGAAGCCATTCTTTATTCCACATATATCTTTTTGTGCATAAGTCAGGACATAAGAATATTAGCCATGGGAAATGCAGTTTTAATCTTGTGAGTGTCATTAACATAATAAAATAAGATTTAAAAGTAAGCTTCTTATGATGGGCTGCAGGTGCTGAACGTCCACACAGAATAAGAAATATTCTACTTTGTGAAGTTAACTTTATCATACAGTATTGAAACTTCCATACATTTCTCAAAACCGTTAACTTAGAAATATATACTACTCAATTGTAAAAGCATGCTCTGTGCCACAAGTGCAAATGATTTGACCAAAGTTACAGATATTTATATCTCGAGCCATATAGTGTTCACTTTACGTTTCTATGAGGGGTTTTAGGAAAATAAATAACTCACGGTATTTCAGGCTTTGGGGAAATCATCTCAACATTTTGGAAGCCATAGTCCTTTTAAAGACCGACTGTGCTTGGAAGACTGGCAAATAAGGATGACGATAACCTTTTTTTTCAAAATTTCAAAAATTGGTTTTGATATTTACAGTGAAACAACTGTATAGTTTTTAATATAAAGTTATTAGCTTTATATGTTCTGTTATTTTTAGCTATTTTTTAAGGCATATTATCAGGAAGACTACAAGTCTTCTAGACACATTTCTTCATAGTGGCTCACCAAAAACCATGTCAAAATGAACTTTGGTGAGGGCATGTATGTGTTTCAAGTGAGATATTGTTAAAGATTAACATATCCTAGTTCCCAAGAAACTGAATGAAATCTCTGTAGGGACACAGCTTACCACATCTGAGAATTTAGGGTATTATTTAAAGACGAGGACAGGAATTTCAGAATATTCCATAAAGAGAAAATATAAGAGTGTCAGATAATCGTTCTATTTGGGAGATCCGTCCATTTCAGGGACTTTCCTGTTTTCGAGTCTACTGGAAAATATATTAGTCACATACTTGAACTTAGTTCCATTTCTGAGGCCCAGAGATTCTAGCCAGACAATATTATCAAATAAAATCTGACGATTCTAGAAAGGTAAATACTATAAATGATAGACCTGTTAACTCTATCAAGGAAACTGCTCAGATAAATGATTTAAAAATCAATTTCCAAACCTCTAGAAAAGAATGAGTACCAGGAAATGGCCATATTTAATTTCTATAATACTAAATAATGTTAGCATAAAATATATCAAAGCAAAGAAATCATTAGCAAAAATTTTATTTCTGGTCACGATGACAGCATCTGTTTTTGTCTCAACTGGATTAAATGTTCTTTATGGGCAGAAAATGTTTATCTTTTCCCCAAAGCTAGGGATGTGCACATCACAAAAATCCACTTAATAATTTCATGATAGGTTTAGGTTCTGTTTACCGGCAAATACTTGTCACTATCAGAAACCAGGTCCTATCTTTAGGAGTTAATTAAGAATACTTTTACTCAAGAGCAAGGCCTTCTACAGAAATTATGTGTGTGTGTGTGTGTGTGTGTGTGTGTGTGTGTGTGTGTGTGTGTAATATTTACCCCTTCTTCTAATATATTCTAGACTCAAAATAACCTTTATCAGTAAATCTTCTAAACTCTTGTAGTTTTGTTTTCTGATAAGAATTTGGTCCTGTCTTACACGTATAGGCTAGAAACAGACCCTATTTTCACCATGTTTGTTTTGACGGTTGTTAACAGTATCCGAACTGTGCTAGACAAGGAGTAGATATTCTATTTTTAATGTATTGCTGATTTATTTGTTTTTTTCTGTGGAGTCCTGCCTCTTTGCAAGCTTTGTATATATTCTATATCTGCCTTTAATCTTTCTTTGTGCCTACTGCCGTGATCCCCATTTAGGAGGGCATTTGTTATATGTTGTTAAATGACTCAGGAAATTGGTTTAGTAAAACAGATACACGTTCAGAAGTAGTTCCAGTCCTCACAACTAAATGAAGAGATTGAACAGAACTGTAGCCCTGGGCCCCGTTGCTATAAAAGTCCACCTCCCAGCTGGGCATGTGATAAATGGCACGTTAACACAGGCTCACAGAGCCAATGGATGGCCACATCCATGAATGGCCTGCTACTATAGGATTATGTGTCTGATGGCCAGATATCCTGACATTCATTTGTATAAAGCCATGAACACGGTAGACATTGGTCAAGTTCCATTTTCTCTCTCAGGGAGAATTGGAAGCCTTCGCACTTAGTGAGGTGAGAAAATAGACACCATCATGTAAGCATGACCACCAGGGTGTAGGTGGCTCTGTGCAGATCTGGACCATGGGATCACTTCACTTCAGAAGCATAAAAAGGGAGCACCAGGAAATTAAAAACAGATCTGCAGGAATTACTTAGCAATCCATTTTAAATCCACACTTCCCTATGACACTCTGACCTAAGGTTTCTTTCCTGCCATATGTGATACATTTAACACAGGCCGAATAAGTGACTCCCTCCTTCTGAATGAAAAATAAGAAGAAACTTGAAGAGAATTCACCCCACAACAGCCATGCAACAGCCTTGGCATCCTTGATCTCTCTGTGGCCTGACTCCTGCCTGTTCCTCTCCTTCCACAATGATGGCTCCTTCTTTTCCCTTTTCCACAGCTCAGACTTGTTCTACTCTTAGAGGTAATCATGCCCAAAGACATTGAAAAAAATTTGTCTCCGTTAGTGATTTTGTGGATTGTTGCTTATCTAAAATTAGATACAGTCTTTCAGTTTTGTTCATTGTGATTTGTTATCTCAGCTCTCATATTTGCCTTTGTTTTGTATGCAGTCAGATCTCTCACCAGCCTTCTTTTTAATTTCTGCCCAAACCAACATGCAGTGAAAAATATTCCCATTCCAAGATTCTATGAATAGCCATATAGCTTTCACTTTATGGGGGGCAAAGACAGAAAAAACCCTAGAGCTCAGTTTCTAAAAAAAGGTATATTAAGCAAAACGCTGGTGAATTTACAGATACCTTACCATTGTGAAAAGAATTAAAAGAATTAAATAATTTTGTTTTCATCTCAGCAAAGACATTCAATACTGAATTAGGTCTATTTCGTTAATAAAGAGACAGCGATAAGAAAAGTACATTCTCTGCTAACCAAATACAAGCCTCACTTTGGTTTTTGAACATTTCCTTTTGATTTTATTTACTCGGGTGTGTTTGATCTTATGGAAAGACAACTCAAAGAGCCATTTTTTTCCTTAAACTTTCAGTTCCATTTCTCAGATACACAGGTTTTTGTTTGTTTGTTTGTTTGTTTTTAAGATTTTATTTAGAGGGAGAAGCAGGCTCCCTGCCGAAGCAGAGAGCCCGATGCCGGACTCGATACCAGGATCCTGGGATCACGACCTGAGCCAAAGGCAGCGGCTTAACCCACTGAGCCACCCAGGCGCCCTCAGATACACAGTTTTAAGAAATAGCCTTAATGATAAAGTATTCACTGAAAATCATATTAGGCTGAGAGTATTTATTTCATCTGACACATCCTGAAATAATAATCCCCATACTACTAGGCTTCCAGTATGATTTAAGGTTTTTCTGTTTTTAGGTCTACCCTTGTGTACTCTCCTCATTGACCAAATATTTCTGAAATCATAGACTTGTGATCATCACTTGCCTTACGTTAACATCATATCAACCTTCAGGTTATAAACTTTGCTTTCACTGTACCAGCTCCAGGCTGCCGGACTGCCCTTGAACCCAGCTCTCTGTG
This sequence comes from Enhydra lutris kenyoni, assembly GCF_002288905.1. Classification (NCBI taxonomy): domain Eukaryota; kingdom Metazoa; phylum Chordata; class Mammalia; order Carnivora; family Mustelidae; genus Enhydra; species Enhydra lutris. The sequence goes on along the minus strand of NW_019154111.1, from coordinate 20,318,539 downwards.
GCTGGCTCGAGGTATGAGATTAATACCTTCAAAGAGTTAAATCACAGCTACCGTGGCTTTTAGGAAAGATAGAGTATATATCGCCATGGACATGCCCTGTTTCTCCTCCCATCTGACAACCACCAACTGACCACATGCCAGTATTTTTATTTTGTGGCTGTTAAAACTGCTTGTCTTCTGTGTATCCTATACTCCAAGATTGTTTTCCTATTCCTCTTTTCCTTCACAAACACATTAATTTTTTTTTTAAGGAAGTAATTCATTAGTTTGTTACCACACTGAAAATAAAGCTCTTTTTGTTTCGAGTTAAGAAGGCAAGAATTGTTGACAGATTTGAGTGTGGAAAAAAAACTAAACATTTTCATCTACGTGACTAGCTTACCATTCATGTCTAATTGCTGTTCAGTGTCATACTGTTAACCTTCTTTATTAACTACTTACTGGATTAATTTTCTTCTAAGTCTTCATTAGTTTTAACATTCATGTTTGTCTACATGTGTATATGGTATTTATAGATTTATGTCATTTAACATGGAAATATACTCAGAACTTTTACTAAATTTAGCAATAACATGGATCAGAACACATAGATTTTTTTATTCCCACATATATGGTATAGTTATAGACTTAGCTATACACATATATAGATATATAGATAGGACATATAGATATACACATAGATACAGTTCTTTTGTGCGTTTTTTTATACAGGTGCATGCAAGCATATTGCCTTGCTTATAGAAGTCATGTCCAAGTTTGTTTGAATCTTCAGTTGTAATATTAGCAATGGCAGTCACTTTTTATTTTTTATTGATTAAGTGGATGAATTGTTTAATCTTATAACAAAGGACATGATTTTTTAAAATCTCCTTTTCTTCCCTCCTAAGTACTTATTTTGTTCTCTAATATTTAGTCCTATGGAGAGAGGCATAAGGAATAGCATGGAGGACATTAGGAGAAGGAAGGGAAAAATGAAGCGGTGGGGAATCAGAGAAGGAGACAAACCATGAGAGACTATGGACTCTGAGAAACAAACTGAGGGTTTAAAGGGGAGGGGAGAGGGGGTTGGGTTAGCCTGGTGGTGAGTATTAAGGAGGGCACGTATTGCATGGAGTACTGGGTGGTATATGTGAATAATGAATCTTGGAACACTACATCAAAAACGAATGACATACTGTATGATGACTAACATAACATAATAAAAAATAATTAAAAAAAAAAAAAGCTTAATGGCACAAAACAGAGACCCAGTAAGTGTTCGGTTAAAAGAATGAAAAAGTGAACATAATGATAATCACAGATGGAATGAATTAGTTTAGACAGTGCAGATCAATAAAAGAATTAAAAAAGATAATAGTAGGAAAATAGAGGCTCCACGCAGGGGTGCCATAGAAATGGAAGTGAAAAGTAAATTCAGAGTAGCAAGGGGAAGAAAAAGAAAGTAAAATGAAGAAATATATGCTAATATAAGGACATCAAAATAGAGAAGAAGAGAGTAAGAAGACAGACAAGGAGGTAAAAAGGAAGAGAACAGTCAGAGAGAGATAGAGAGAAAGAAGAGGGATCCCAAAAGGAGCAGTAAGGCACAGCAGCAAAGACAAGCAGACACAGAGAGGAATCCCAACAGTGTGAAAATAGAAGGGACATCTCAATGCAAGAAGAGCAGAGCTGGACGACTGTGTTAGCTCTGTGCCTCCATATGTGTCAATGAACTTTGGCTGATTTCGAATTTCAAATTTAAAAATCTCCTTAATCCTTTTAAAATAACAAAAATCCATGTAAATTAGGGGACTTGAAAACCCCGAAGAATTACACTTCCATGTGCACTGTACATAGAGTTTACTGCAGCAACCCCAAAACATGACTTACCTATGTATTCCAACTAGAATAACATTTCTTACAAATGGTTGCTTTGTTTCTTATAACCTAACTTATATCTCTTAGTAGTACTACAAAGTCACTGTAAGCTGTATTTTAATTTCTCAGAAGTCAATTTTTATTTGATGACATTAATTAAAAATTCACAAGCCATCTAATCACATTAATGAAGGTTTTGCTTAGCAAATTGAAATGAACCTATTATAAAAGCAAGTCGTTTCATAGACTCATTGACACGGGAGGTGAAGATCTTAAAGATAGTCTAATCCTAACCCCTCATTTAAATGTTTAGGAAAGTGAGCCTACCATTGTTAAGTGACGCTCTCAGGGACATGTAAGCAATAACTGGCAGAATTATCTAGAATTCAAAATAGCACGTCCTTTCCCAGTTATAATCAAGATATGTAGTCTTGTGGATTTTTTTTTCATGTAGGTCTATATTATTAGCTAAGAAATGCATCATTCCTTGCACATTAGCACTGATAGGATTTTTTAAATTCTGTGGCATTTTGGGTAATGTGGAGATAGTAAAAAATTGAAATTCATTACAAAGAAGAAAAAATCTTCTAAGATAAGTAAATCAATCATATTCCATGGATAAACAATGAAATATTTCAAGAATGTTTACTTTAAGTAAATAGTTAGAAGGAGGGGGCAGGAGGAAAGAGAGACAGTCACACACACACACACACACACACACACACACACAGAAGGACCTAATAAACTATCTTTTCTCCAAAGGGCAAAGATATTTCATTGAGGAGTAAAAGAAATTAATCAGCATTGGACTTAGATTGAATTAAGTCTCATGTTTGTGAGTTCATAAAAATCAAATAAAGAAAAATGGAATACCAGAGCTACACCTAAGTTTTCATATACTGAGTATGAATTTTGAGAAGAGTGATACAAACCACTAAAATTCTGGGGAGGGTCATAAATATTTTTAAAATTTTTCTTGGTCTACAGATATTATTCAAGATTTCTTCTATCTGATATTCTGGTCTACTTCACCTAGCCACATTACAGTTTTATGGGGGAAATGGAATGCCAGTGCATTTCATAGTAGATCCAGCTTCTTGGTTGTTTTGGTGGTCGCTCTGCTAGACAGTTTGATCAAAATGGATTACCAGTGCAAGGAAGAATTCAGAATGAATACCTGATGCAATTATCTCATAAAGCAATGATATACAGAGCTATGATGAATGATACAGAATAAGTATCATTCTGTTACTTTGGTACAACTTGATAGGCTTTATACGGTGCTTTCACATTCACTCTCCATTTTTATACAACAATGTGTGAGACAAGTAGAATAAACCTCAGGTTTGAAAATTAGGTTAGACATAGGTGAAGTGATTTGCTTAAATTCATATGGTGAGTCTGTCTTGAAGTTATGATTAGGACCCAGTTAACCTAATTCCTAGCTTAGATCTTCTTTCATCCAGGAGAAAATACATCCCATGATGACAGGAACTTTTGTCTGGTTTGATTACTGCTCTATCTCCACCAAACTGCTGGGCACACTGTAGGTATTTAAAAAGTTCATGTTGAATTAATGAGTGATAAATTTACATCATTCTCCTTCTCATCAGCATCCCGTTTCATTTTTCTAGATTTTAACTTTGAGTTCATAAATCACTTTAAAATAATCAATTATTCAGAGCACATTTTCCTCCACCTTAAAATAAGTATCTTTGTCTTCCCCAAAGGAAACCATTTGGTCCCCCATGAACACCTTGCCTATTTCTGACTTTATGAATATACTAATGATTCTACCTGTTTTTGACAAAATATATGCTTCAATCCAGCTTATCAAAGCCAGTGGTAATCTGTTAATTTTTGTGTAAGGGAAATTGCCTCTCTACCCACAAATTATCCAAAAGCCCTTCTATCACAGATAATGCAATATAATGGGACATGGGTCAGAGTAGGAAGAAGAACTAAAAGGGTAGAAAGGCAATGTGATTCTGCTCTAGATGCCTTCATGCCTCTTGACCTCAGCTGTCTATATTCCTCAGTGACTAAAAACAAACAAAACTAAAAAACAATGGAGGGATCCATTATTAACTTATAATGTAAAGACCGTGACAGTAGAGATAACTAATCAGAAGCTCAGGTTTCCTTGTGTAGTCTGGGAGCATGGCCCTTGAGAACTATGAAGATTTCTGAAAATGATCCCCCCTTTTTAAAAAAGATTTATTTAATTATTTGAGAGAGAGAAAGAGAGCATGGGATGGGCGGGAGCAGATGGAGAGGGAGAGAGAGTCAGACTCTCTCTGTGCAGACTATGCTAAGCGCAGAACCCAACACGGGGCTTGATCTCACAACCCTGAGATCAAGTCCTTGAGATCATGTCCCTGGGACCACGACCTGAGCCGAAACAAAGAATTTGCCACTTAGTGGACTGTACCACCCAGGTGCCCCTGAAAATGATCTTAATTGGATTACAATTGCAGTAAAAGGAGATGGACTTTCTCTCTGTGGTTCCATGAGCTAGGTTAAGGTTGGCATTTGGAAAGCTCACAATTTCAAAACCATTGTCCATTTCAACTATAATTTTGGTTCTTTCTGCTGGAGAGAGGAAACTTGGCATGGGTTGAGTCTGGAGAAAAAATGAAACTGAGTTATCTGGATACCATAAAAGAAAAACAACTGTTAACCTTTTAAGATCCTCTGTAATTTCCTCATCTTATTATATTGTTTACCCCATCTTCTCTCTCTTGGTGATTAGCAGGAAAACTTTTAGTATATAGAGGATACATTTTTGATGACAAGAACAGAGACGGCTAGAGAAACTCACTTCTCTACAATCTTCCTTTATAGAAAAGAACCCTCAGGGATAGTGGAATAGTAAAAGATCATTAGAAGAAAGATTTGAGACCAAATCTCAGTGATTTTGCAAAATTGAATAATGGGCCACTTAGTGATCTAAACTGAGCCTGAGAGATGCCTTCATTAATTCATTTGTTCCCTAGTAGACTGTACCTCACCCTTCATCCAAAGTCTGAGTTTAGTATCAGAAAGTCTTAAGACATGAATTCTGCCTTTGCAACTACCTCATATGCAACATAGAATAAGCTATTCTTCATAGACGCCAATTAGCTCATCTAAAACAATATTATTTATATCATGAATTTATTGTGAGGACAAAAAGAGATGTTCCTCAGCACCCATGTATTCATAAAACAAACAATAGTTATACACTTGTTATGTAGCCAGTATTATGCAAATTATTGAGGATACACAAAAATTCAAGTTCCCGACCTCAGTGTCTCACAGTCCAGAAGGGTTGCTGAGAAGTCAACAGATGAGTACAATACGCGGTGAGAAGGAGTGGAATATAAGTACAACACTATGGGAATGCAGAAGAGGAACTCATTAACTTTGCTTGGGGAAAGTTAACAAGCAATAGACTTTTAAAATATATGGTTTTTTTATACATTCTGTCTACCTAACTTTAAATTGTGGCTTAGATGTACTCAGACCATGCCCAGTACTGGGTTCTTTCTTCAGTACTTCCTATGTAGTTAGGGATCAACAAATGTTTATTATTAGCAATTATTTTAATGCCCTTTTCCATTCAGTTTTATCATTTTATTACAGAGAAGACAGGAATGGTTGAAATCTCTCACATGATTCTTTAGCTGGTTTCAGTAGCAAGTTGTGCTTGATTGTTTCCTCAAATCCTGGAATGACTCCAAGAATTCAAGATATTTGATATTTTCAATAAGAAAGAAGTTCTTTTACAGATTGTGAAATATCATATCCATATTTAATTAAGCAGGTATTTGATTGGCGATGTTGTACTTCCAACATGAAACACTCTATCAGTGAATGTGATGTAATAGACACTTATTTCCATGCTGGTTGGCACGTTAAATGATACAGTTTATGTAGAGAGTGATTTGGAAAGAGCAATCATGATGTATAATTCAGAGAATCTTTGACTCAACAACACTAACTCTAGGAATGTATTCTGCAGACATAGTGGCCCTTTGTGAAGTAACATATGTATAAGGGTATCTATAGTAGTGGTTTTAGTAGCAAAGGATTAGAAACCACACAAATGGTCAACAAAGTAGGGGAATAGGTTATTTAATTATGATAAATTGTATGTAAAGTATATTCAAAGAGTTACATACAATGAAATACAATTCAATAGCTAAAAATAATGAGACATCACAATATATACTGGTATAATTAGCAAAACTGCAAAGTTGATTATGGTAAGTGTAGTATAAAATCATCAGTGCAGAAAGATGTAGATATATGGGTATAAATACAGATGTAGCTTTGGATATGGATATGGACATGGACACACACATGTACATTTATATAATCTTGTCTATGAATAACTATCCCTAAAAGGATACACAAAAAATAGTCACAATGCCTCCCAGAGAAGAAGATAAAATAGAAATATTCTCTTATTATGACATACACTTTTGTTATTTTTGAACATATTATGTGTATCTATCACCTATTCAAAATGTATTAAATGAGCCAACAGACACACAAAAAGATGCTCAGCATCACTAATCCTCTGGGAAATGCAAATCAAAACCACAGTGAGCTACTTACTACCTTATACTTGCTGGAATGGCTAGTCTCAAAAAGGCAAGAGATAACAAATGTCGATGTGGATGTGGAGAAAAGCAAACCCTTGTGCACTATTGATGGAAATGTAGATTGGTGCAAACACTTTGGTATACAGCGTGGAGGTTCCTCAAAAAATTAAAAATAGAAATACAATAAAACCCAGTAATTCCACTTCTGAGTATTTACTCCAAGAAAATGAAAACTCTAATTTAAAAAGATACATGCACCCCTATGTTACTGCAGCATTATTTACAATAGTTAAGATAGGGAGGCAACCAAAATGTCCAACAGTACTATGCTAAGTGAATTAAGTCAGAAAGAGAAAGACAAATTCCCTTGCTTTCACATGTATGTGGAATCTTAAAAAAAAGAAAACAACAACCAGTTAACAAGCAAACAGAAACAATCATAAAGACCAAGAATAAACTGGTATCTGCCAGAGTTGAGGGGATTGGGGAGCGAACAAAATAAGTGAAGGGGATTAAGAAGTATAAACTCCCATTTGTAAAACAAACTACAGGGATGAGAAGTACAACATAGGGAACATATTTAATAATATTGTGATAATGTATGGTGACAGATGGTGGCTACACTTAATTGTGGTGAACATAGCATAGTGTATAGAATTAATCAATTCCAATGTTGTGCACCTGAAACTAATATAACATTGTGTGTCAACCATACTTCCAATTTTTTTAAATACATTAAATGAGTTAACAAAAGAAATGCCTAAAACACAGAATGTCTTCCTAACCATATTTGTAATAACTGTCATGTTGGAAAGTTTTCCTGCATATTCGCAAGAGTTATACTATTTAATCCATTTTTATATGTATGTAGAAAAAAGTTTTCTTTTTTTCTCCCTATAGAGGGAGAATATTTTTTAAAATCTTTAAATTACTTTTTCCCCCAGGAAGTCAATAAACTTCCATTACTTTACTCCAAAACAAGCAGCATCAGCTATAAAAAAAGGATGAATCCTATATTTGATAGCATAAATGAGGCATAATAATCAAAGAAAAAACTTTTGAAAAGAAGAATGTGTGAGCTACTGGATCCTTGGGACACCAGCCGTAATTTACACACCATTACTTATTCAGGGTTGCATTCCTAATTACTCTTTGGAAAAAAAAGATAATTATTATACTATAGTGATTACTCCTTTCATCATACAAGAGAAACAATGCTGATATAGGCATATCTTAAAGAAATATAACTTTAGTCTGTTAGCAGAATTGTTTATATACAAAATTTTAAGGAGAATATATTAATAACCAAATATATTTCTTCAAGGAACACCGGGCTTTCCAATAAACTCTTGTGCTCACATATTTCTAGAAAAATTTATATACACAAGTCAATTTAACACTAGATTCTAGATTGTTCCTGACCTAGCAGCATTTATTAAAACACCTTTATAAACCAGTGGAGAGAACACTACTGAACTGTATACTTAAAAATTATTAAGATGGTAAATGATATGTTGTTTTTTTTACCACAATATTAAAAAAAAAAAAACTAATGGAGGGCTGAGAGAAAGGAAAAGGGGAGGAAAAATTTGCCTTTTTAGTGTGAATAATTATGTACATCTTACTTACAAAAAGCAGAAAACATAAGCATTATTATTTGCCTACAATTATAATTGAGGTTATCTTGTATCTGTCAATCTAATCTAATCAATCTAATTATACAAAGCAAGATTAAAGAAGTAAGGCTATGCCTTGATTGCACATGCTCAAAACCAGAAACTTTGCTGGTTTTCTATCTTTAAAATTATATTTAGTTCATGCTTTTGTTAATAAAGGAGGAGAACTTTTAATATTTTATCAACTTTCTCATATCTGTCTAGAGATTATCTATATCATATATTTATTTTTTTTAAGGATTTTATTTATTTATTTATTTGACAGAGAGAGAGAGAGAGAGAGAGATCACAAGTAGGCAGAGCAGCAGGCAGAGAGAGAGGGGGAAGCAGACTCCCTGCTGAGCAGAGAGCCCCATACAGGGCTCAATCCCAGGACCCTAAGATCATGACCTGAGTTGAAGGCAGAGGCTTAACCCACTGAGCCACCCAGGCGCCCCTGTGTCATGTATTTAACACTAAATGGCATTCTATACTAATATGTATCTCTTCTTATGGTCCAGCTTTCCTGGTCATCAGGAAATATAAATTTTAATAATATGCTAAGCCAAACAAAGTTCAGGAGGTGAACATGCAGAAAGTCAGAGAGTACTTAAGGGTATATTCTAGAGGCAAATTTGTGTTCATGCTTTTTAGATTATGCACATCACTGCTTCTTTACATTACAATGGACTAGACTTGACTCATAGGTATTTAACCAAATGAACCATAGAAAACTATTTCCTCTCATAATTTGTCACTGTAAAGCAAATGTCTAAATCTGAAATGGTAGGAATGGATCTTTTATTATATTTTTAAATACACAGAGCATACTGGGATTAAGTATTTAGAATTCATATCCATGTGTATCTATAATGTGTTTTAATAAGGTCATGAATAATGTAGTAATTTTATACAATGTGGAAAAGCTGTGAAATGTAGCATTCAAGTGATATTTATCTATGAGGTGTATCCATTTTATAGTTCTCTTTTCATAAATTTCATTTCCACTTGTAGAGTGGTGTCATAGGCAGACTAATTAATATGACATCCTGTGGCTAAGCGAGAATGTTTTTCACTTTTCCTTTATCCTTTCACCTTGTGCAAAATTATTATTCCCCTCAACACCTCATTTATCTCTCCCATCCACCCTAGGGAGTCTCTCGTGCAGAACAACTAGGAGGTGTATCTAGAGGAACAACAATCTGGCAGCCTCATCATAAAATGTGATATGTAGCTATTTCCCTTTCCAAGGGACCTATCCAGCTGAGACTGTATGAGGCCTTTGGGCCACACATGCAAATGCAGCAAACTCACATCCCAAGAAAACTTTTTGCCAAAAAGGTGGAGGGAAACAGCTCTTTCAACAGAGCATGCACGGAGGGAGGGGAAAAAAGCAAAAACAAACAAACAAAAAAAAAAACAAACATTGTGTTTTCTGGGAGTCTGACATGCAGGAGAAATAAGCAGCTCTAGCTGTCTGACAAGAAAGTGATTTTTTTTACTGGGCCAGATACGCTTAGGAACGGAGTTCAATTTCCGTGCATTCTCACTGCTAATTCTGAGAAGACTGTTCATTTCTGATATACAAAGGCCATTTTTAAAAATGGAGTAGGGGGCTCTCAAAAACAGTAAATAGTCTGAGTATGTGTTACTAGAAACAGATTATTTTTACTCATAACAGATGTGGAACAGGTGTTGATAAACACATAGATCAAATTTTCCCTATTATGGAACTGTCCCTCGTTTGAGTCTATAGCTGACTTCGTAGGTAGGAAGATTTTACTCTTAGTTTATGTTCGTTTGGTATGTGTTTGCTGATTTGGTGTTTGTTGTGGCTGATTTTCAGTAGTGGACAGATTTATGGAGGCTTATATTACCTGGGTTTACTCTTAAGCAGTAAAACACATTCTGAAGGATTTTGCTAATATTCACGCTAAAGCTTGTTTAGAACTAAGAAAGATAATTGGCCTGGATATCAGTTAACCTCATCCCTCATCCATATTTCCAACAGAACTGGATCAATTCTCCCAATCAACCTCAAACAAAGAAAATTGCACACGTGTTCTTGATATTTTAGAGAGGGGCAAAATTTTTTTCAAGAGGAAGAGTTATCAGTAGTGATAGTTGTAAGCTTCAAACAAAGGAGAAATTGAGTCTGCTCTGTTCCTGCTGTATTCCCAACATCTAGAATATTTCCTGTATTTGTATCCTTTCATGGTTTAAATTCAGGATGGTCCCCCCCCCCCAAACATGAAGCCAGATGAGTGACTTCATTATTTTTTAATCAAACAAATTAAATCTGTCAAATACTTAACATACACGTAATATCTGCTGGCTGACATGGGGCTTAGGCATAAATAATAAGCAATTCATCACATATCTGATTGAAATTAGCATTATCTTATACAAGCAAATGAAGTGTTTTTTTTTTTTTTGTTTTTTGTTTTTTAAGTCAGTGTTATTCTCCCCTCATTCAACCTGTTTGGGAGGCAGGCATTTTCACCTTTGGCTGTATTTCCTATTATGATGTGAAAATTAAGTCTTTATCCATATCAGCAGCACCATCATACATCCCAACATTCAAACCTTAAAAGAAAGTTCTGATTCTTAACTTCTAAACAGGGAGTGATTACTTGACAGCGTCCTAGCCCCAACACACCAAGGACTGCTGTTTCCTTTTCCCTAGTGTTCACTACTATTTACTCTTTTAATCATTATTGTGATTCTTTTACTGCCTTATATTACAATCATTAAAATGCCTTAACTGAAGTTGTGCTCCTTACACAAGTTCATTTCACACTTGTGGAATACGTGACAGGCATTGTGGGATGGGTCTGTGACAGCAAGAATGTGTTGAGTACTGGAAAAATACAAAGATGAATAAAACCCAACCCTTCCTTCAAACTGACACCAGCAAGAGAGGTCAAATATATGCAGGGATTTAAACCTTCCTGACTTTATATGAAAAAAGAAATCTACAAGTGTGACCAATTGTCTTAGTCCATCTGGGCTGCTATCATAAAAATACAGTAAACTGGATGGCTTATAAGCAATAGAAATTTATTTCTCACAGTTCTGGAGGCTGAGAAGTCCAAAAGCAGATTGAGTGTCTGGTGAGAGCTCCTTTCTGGTTCATACATGACTATCTTTTGGGTTTCCACACATGCCTGAAGAGACCAGGGAGCTCTCTGGGGGCTCTTCTGTGATGACCCTAATGCCATTCATGAGGATTTCACCCTTAGGACCTAATCACCGCATTGAGGTCCCACTTCCAAATACCATCACATGGCATATTAGCTTTCAACATACGAATTTTGGGGGGACATTAAGTATTCAGTCTGTAGCATTTTTGCCCAGATGGTTTTTTTTTTATAAAACAGGAAAGCCCAAAATTCAGAGATGGTGAATTTAGGTGCTGGAAAGGGAAAGAGAAAAAAAATATATATATATACCTCTTGAGGAAAGGGGAGCAAAGAACAAAGAGAAAAGATCTTTCAAATTTGCAAGACTTCACAGTTTCCCTCTGGCCTTGCCATGTTTTCATATGTGCTAAGTGTGTAGATGGTATGTCTTTGGGCTCCAGCTCTAAGATGAGTGGATCTGAGCTACTGCATATCCTACAATAAAGCTGATAGGGACCATGTTCCTCTTTAAAACTCTTTACTACCTTGAATCTGAGTCACAACTACTGATATAAATGACACAACCACGTGGTTCCCTTGATTAGAGCCCTTAGTCCAACAAACATGGCAATGATATCAAAAGACAACACCTGCAAAGAAGTATTTGTGTGTGGCATTATGTGACCTATTTAAATTCTATATATACAATGGTGGAAAATGATTGGCAAATGCATCGTTGCATCATATACTTAAATTGCAATTGTGAAACTTTCCTTTGATTAAGATGTTGTACTTTTGATTGCATACCATGAGGAGAAAATAGTAAGTAAATTTGCAACTGTCCTTACACGTCAATCCAATGAGTCATTTATATTTAAACAGAAAACTAATTTCCACCAGGCAAATATAGCAAGAAAGACTACTTTGGGATTTTTTAGTTGCTTCAGAGATCAGAAGGAAAAAATATCACCCTTCAGAAATTCTGTAGGTTTACATGTGGATGAGATATTGTGGGTGGTCATGGTTGATATATATTATATTATAAGGAACATAACTTGTGATAGACATTTCCCCCTACTGCAACATACGGGCATGACATACCTTTAATTATATTATTCAGATTCAACTAACTTTTTAAAAACTTGATAACCAGTGTCCAAAGGAAAACAATTTTTGATTCTTATCAGTTCTCAAGTCTTTCGACCAGTTAAAAGCAGTGACTAAAATATATATATACCCTTTCTTGTTTAATTGTTAAGAGAAACAATGACTGGTCATGTGAAGTAAGCTTCTAATCAAGAAAAATGCTTTTTCCCTAAATAAAAGTAAATGTAAAAAGGAATCTTCAATTAAGAACGGATCATTTCTTTTCCCTAAATATCATGACCTCCTATTTCTTTCCAGTTGGTTGGATTTCAATGGAAATAACCTTTATGTTAAGTTTATTTAGTCTTCGTTTGCTATGAAAACACGAACCGTGCCTTTATTATTGATTAGAAAAGGGCTGTCTGCATGGCCTTGGGAAACTGTTATATGCAAATATGCAAACACAGGTCATTATAATATGAACTAAGGCTTGCTTGCATACAAAAATATCAATGGTATAGTATAGCCATTAAAGATTTTTAGGAAGAATATGTTCTAACAGGCTCCTAGTTCCAATGAAGAACCAACCTGTGGTGCTCTTGAGTTTGATATAAGGATGTATTTATAAAAAACATATTCATTATCATATAGATTTTTTCCACCCAACATTTAAAAAGGAACCATCCCAGAGACCTTGTTCCTAGAAACTGAGAAGAGTAGGAGAAGGAAGGTTGAGAATCATTTTCTTTAAACCTTTTAAATGGGAAACTTTCTCAAATGATATTTAGATAAGGCTTTTTAACCTTCCTACAGTTTATAAAGACAAGTGTGCTCAAAATATCTGAATCTAAATGGTAAGACTGGGAGGGGTTGGGGAGGAGAGAGGATTGATTCTCCTAAACCCCAAAATGGGACATCTATGCTGCTCCCAGAAGCTGAGGCATAAACCTCTATGTGTTTAAACACAGAAGAAGCAGTTCATCATTCTTTTGAACATAAAATATTCTAAAATGCTATTAGTAATGATACTCATAGCCACAGGCTGCTGAGGCTCTGAGTGAGGAACACAAAAGCAGTAAAAGGAGGGCAGCAGGTCTACGTCTACACAATCTTCTGGTGGATGGCACTTCCATTTATTATAATGAATGATACCTGAGCTTTCTTAATGCCAACCTATCCCATGACCAGACTTTAAGCTTCTGACCATTGTTTGAATACTTTCTATGGAGTGATCATTCTGTGTTACTACAGTGTTTGCCATAGAGAGAATTGGTAGATACTTCATACATTTTTTTTCATTAAAGTTAATTGAATATACTTCTAAGCATTTGGAATCGTGTTGCTTTTAATCAGGTAAACGTCTTGTTATAACAACATTTTGGATATCGGAAACTTCTGTATAACTAAGCTACCTCTATATCCCAGCCTGTGTCCCAAAGAAACAAGCCTTCAGTGATCTGATTATATTTCTTTCCTTACAACCCAATTTTACAATGGTCTTTCTTTGTCTTTCTTTTTTTTATTACTATTGTTGACTTTTTCTATTGCTTTTTACAATAATAGATATGCTTTACCAACAAACAAAGTAAAACAGAACAAAACAAACAAAGACATGTGCTATTCATAGCATGTCAGGGAAGGCAAACTAAGCTTACATATCTAATAGAAATATTTGTCCTTTTATTTTGTTCTTAAATGAAAGTGAAATTATCCTTCAAATTCTCTTAACCTTCCTACTCCAAATAACTCAACCATCTAAATAAAATGCACCTATGCGCCAAATTATCCACTAAAACAAAAGATCCACAAGAAAAGTATCAGACCAAAAGGTAAGGATACAATAAAGATCTGGATCTGGTCCTGATTTCTGACACCTATTCATTTTCTTCAGTGGATTCCAAAGACTTTTACCTTACAATGACTACCAACACATTGACTGATTCATCCAAATGCTTTCAGGCTAGGAAGAACTTTAAACAGATGGTCCAACTTTGTTTGTTTCTAAGGATGACTAGCCAGGTATATAACTAGAACTATTTTACGGTTTATCAGAAATCCTTTGGAGCTCACCAAACAATCTGGACCTAACCTCAGTTTGTGGAAGAGCAGGTTCCTCTAGATGATATCTAATATGTAATGTGACTGAGAAGAATAAATTTGTGACCCATGATGGTACATGGTATGCTGGAAGTAATTTAATTGCTTCTTCTTCTAATTTCTTAGACAATTTTCTAAGTATCTGTCTTAGAGAAATAATCACTTATTACTTTTCTTACTTGGAATCCACTGTCCGTACACATTAACCATATTAACAAAAAGGAGAGGTTACGAACAAAATGTGTTTATGATCATATTTCACCAGTCAACAATAAGAAGTGCAAAATAGCAATGTGATTTTTCATTAAGTGATTTTATGCCTTCCCTACACACTTGATATTTAAATACTTTTTTATTTTATGAAATAATGGGACAATTAAAAAGATGACAAGTCCATGATAGTCCTCAAATTTCATGACAGTTTTGCTAATCTATGATAAATAAAGCTTTAAGAACAACTGGAAATTTGTGTAAGCCTTTACTTTCTTAATTTACTCAATTTTTTTATTCTCATAGCAAAACAGCTAGCTATAACAATAAAAATACAATAAAGAATTTAAAAATGCAATTATTTACCCAAGCATTCTCCAGTTCCATCTCCCTGAGGTAACCAATACTAACCTATGTATTATTTATATTTCCTCACCTTTTTCTGTGCTCACAAAAAATGTTTACATACGTCGGGGAGGAAAAAAATTTTCTCTACCTTTTTAGGTGGTTTTGGCTGGTCCATTAATTAATCTGACATAAGACAGATCAACAAAAGGAAAACAAATTTAACTGGGGGCAGTTGAGGCTTATATGCCACCCTGAGTTAAGGAGAAGAAAGTAGGGGTCTGAGACATCAAAGGGAAGAAGATAAATCACAGGCAGATGGGAAGAGCAAATGTTTGGTAAACAAATGTTTGTCATGCTACACAGAGGCAACTGGGCACAGAGAGGAATTTGAATAAATAAGCTGAACTCTCCCAGCTCACCACACCTTACCCATAGTCTTTGTAGCTATCTCTGGTGATAGCTCTCTGCCTAGACCAGGCCCTCTACCTAAATTCTTTTAGGCACTTAAAAGAAGAGGTGAAAAGCTCTTCATGACACTTCCTGGCCTTGATTCTCTTCAGCTCAAAATAATCCACATACTAAAGTGGCACATTCTGGAGCAGCCTGCTCTGAACCCCATCAGTTCCCTTCTCTGAAACTTCCCTGGAAGTTTCATATAATAAAAGCTGAGCTGTAGATTGCTCCCTTATTTCATTGATTAATCTGTTAGGCTTGAAAATGGGTCAGCTCAGTTAAACAGTTATGTCTCATTTTAGGAGATGGTGATGCACCTGCGCTTTTGAAGTTAGGCCTGTATTGTGCAAGAAATCGGGTATTTAATAAAGCATTTCTATGGAAACAAAAGAAAAATTATGGTTAATGATTGGAGCAAGTTATAAACCAATTTTTGAGCCCAGAGAGCAGCCAGTCAAGATTTCTAGGTGTCAGGGTTAAAGCATCTTTTGCAGTTTGAATGTCTCCGATGATATCATCAATGTTCAGGAAAATTTTCTGAGTAGCCCACATAGTAACAGGTACAAAGATTGTCTAAACATGAGTTATTGCAGCGATTTCTCTGATGTTTATATCAAATTGTTCACATTCAGTTTACAGGGCTTTAGGGAAAGAACAATTTTTTTTCTTAGTTATCAGGTCAAAAGTGGTAGAAAATTGGAAGTTTAGAGATTTGTAGCCAAATTTGGGAAGAAACTAGAATTCAAAATCAAGTTGATTTAGTGGTAGAAAACAAAACCTCGAAGACAAGTAACAACACTAGCATCTGATATCCATAAAGGATATTTGGAAGTAAGTCAACTCTGCCATAAATTTCAAACCAAAGAGTAGCAGATTATTTGCCAGATTTTCATCTTACAGTTCCAGGCCTCATACCCCCCAAAAATAGGAGGATATCTGTCTACAAAGATATTGAATGTCATATTTAATTATAATTGGTTCTGGATTATTACTTTTTATTTTACAAGATCCATGAAGCCATGTTTTAATTAACCAGATTTTAAAACCCAGGGACTCAAACACTGATAATCTTTCCAGAAAAGTTGAGTTTTTTTGCAGTGGCACTCCAATTCACAAAACAAATTACTTTTTTGCCACTCAGGTTAGAATATAAAAAAGTAGATATTTAAGAGGATGACAGGTTAAGGGAAATAATCTTTGTGTATCATAATAAAAAACAAACTATTGAGGAATTACTGAAATAATCTGATTTTATGAGTTGGTTGGTTGATGAGTTGATCATTATTTACGTCTTTTTGTAATTCTACATTTAAAAACCACACCAGGTATTTCAGTTGAATGGGACACATCTACCTCTCTCCTGAGCAATCCCCAAGCTCAATGTGCTTTCCATGCACATCTTTACTTGATATATCAACGCACTTTTCATTATCTCAAATTGAGTTAATTCCTCATTAACTAGTTTTATTTTACTGAGTTGTGTGCCTATATAGCACAAAAAGAGATTCAAGTTCTCTATTTCCTTCCAAATATTGTCAACAGCTTTAATTCCTTCAGAGTATGGAAGAGAGGTGTTGTGTATGCCTGTGGACTTGCCAGCAATAAAGCCAACATAAAATTAGTTAAGGAGGAAGAAGGGGGAATTGGGAGGCTTTCTGTGCTGCTTTTACTAATCTAAAAGAAATCGCTAGAGTCATTTACTTTCCATTCTCTTTACGATAATTGACTCACACAACCCATCTCTTTTTCTTCAAATATTTCTGCAATGATCAAACTAGATTGGATCTTTCTGTGGTTGTGTCTTTTATTTTATAAGCACAAGTATTCAAATAACAAATGGGAAAATTATCCATAAGTATGTACACCCGATCAAGGATAAATCTACAAATGTTCCATTAGTAATTATAGACAGTATTTCAAATATGGCCCATATTTTTGCAAATAGCTGAACATACTAAATATTAAGTTCTTGATTGGACAAAATTTCAAATCAACCAGAATATAATACTGGAGGGGAAGACAGTATTATTAAGAAAACTATTTTCAGGTAAAAGTCCCTCAGAAATTTGGAAGGATTTTATTTTTTTTTAATATTTTATTTATTTAATATTTTATTTATTTATTTTGACAGGGAGAAATCACAAGTAGGCAGAGAGACAGGCAGATAGAGAGGGGGAAGCAGGCTCCCCACCGAGCCGATCCCAGGACCCTGAGATCATGACCCTAGCCAAAAGCAGAGGCTTTAATCCACTGAGCCACTCAGGTGCCCCTGAAAGGATTTTATTTTAAAACCTCAGGCAGGTTTGATAATTATCCACATGTGAGTGCATGATGCCATGCAGCATTATATTATGAAATATTTTCTAATTGGACCAATTTGGTAAATTGTCAGCTGTAATTCTAAATATGCCAGTTTTGGAGAAAGGGGAGGGACAACTAAGATTTTAGGAACGTTGTGATCCATGGCCTTAAAAATCAGTAATGAAGAGAAAGGCCACAATCAGCAAGGGGAGAAAAAGTGAATTCCTACCACATAGGATTAAGAAATGTAGTTGACCACTTTTGAATACCTACTACGTGCCCTATATCCGGCTAGTTTCTAAAAATACTAAGGTAAAAGATGCAGTTATTTGACTTAGAGAACATGCAGTCTAGTACATACCAGAATAGGGCAATTCAGATAAAACAGGGCCACAAAATGTGAATGATATCTTAGGTTACTTTTAGGAACTGCAGATTAGAGTTTTGTATCCCTATTTATTCAAGGATAGAATAACATATGTGCAAGAGAGAATGTCCCCACTGTCTTGTTCTTTGTCCAGTTGTGGAGTATGTGTAAGCTCTTTGCAGAAGCATCCCCAATGCCTACCATCTGGACCCAACACAGAGTTTGCTAAGCTAAGTCACCACAGTTAGCCTAACTCTTAACCACTAGGTCCTTCCACTGTATCCAAAAACAAACTCCATCAAAAGATAATGCTTCAACTTGTCCATTTTTACCTACCACTTATATGTAGTTCTCTAGATGATTCCAGGTGGTGGTGTGGATCCCTGAATACTTAGGGTATTAACAGTAAAGAAATTTTAGGGCCAAATTTATGCAATAGGTCTCTAATTCATTCTTTTTAGCTACACAGAGGAAGAGACAAAGGACAAGTAAGCAAAGGGTGGAAGGAGAGGGAGGAAGAAACAGAGAAAAAGAGAGAAAGGCCATGTAAGTCCTACAAAAGACTTTGAAGAGGGGCATGTGGGTGGCTCATTCAATTAAGCATCCAAGTCTTGGTTTCTGCTCAGGTCATGATCTCAGGGTGATGAGATGGAACCCTGCACAGTCCCCACACTGGGCCCACATTGGGGCCCATGTTAGTGCCCCCGTTCCCAATGCTCAGTGCAGAGTCTGCTTAGGACTCTCTCTCCTTCTCGCTGTGCCTCTCCTCCACCTCTGCACATGCACATGTGTGCACATGGTCTCTCTCTGTCCTTCTCCCTCTTGAATATATAAATCTGAAAAAGAAAAGACTTTGTAAGAAAAAAAAATACATCACAAACTGAACTTCAATCTGTGATCTATGATTTAGGCAGAAAGTAGCAGACTAATTTTAAGCTTTGTCTCTTTTATCCCCTAGTATAACAAGGCTTACTACAGCAAAGATAGGCTGTGATTTCTCATTTTAAATTAGATAAGGAAAACCAGGTATGGCTGTTAGTTAGTTATATGGTCCATTTACAAAGATTCTTAACTTTGGGGGACATTTAAGTAGACTCTCTGCCCAACATGGCATCCACTGTGGAGCTTGAACTCACAATCCTGAGATCAAGACCTGAACTGAGATCAAGAGTCAGACACTTAACCAACTGAGCCACCCAGACGTCCCCTATGGGGGCATTTAAAATTCTGGTAAAGGCTGTGGACCTCCCCCAGAGAAGTGTAGACGTGCACACATACAAGACTTTTCCATGCGGCTTCAAGGTGGTCCCAGAATCCATACAGCCATCCATAGATCCAGGTTTGGGTTAACACGTTGTCTGTCTTATTTGCATTTCCAGGTCATTATAGTAATGACAAAGAAGAAAAATATGAATTCTATGCTGTATGTATATAAAAACCTATGAAGCAGCATACTGGGTCAGAGTAATGCATGTATTTAATAAGAACATAAGAAACAGGATGCTGGATAAGATTAATGGGCCTCTAGCTCTTTTTCCAGTTTCTAAGAGTGGTCTTAAGAAAAATTGGAGAGCATAAGAAATAACTCATGATTCTCATTTTATCTAAAAAAAATTAGAGTTCCTCAATTAAATATATCTAACCTTCTCTGAGTAATCCAATTTCTGTCTCTACTCATTGGACAAGAATATACCCAAACTTGTCTCTTTCTTGAACTTCAG
This sequence comes from Enhydra lutris kenyoni, assembly GCF_002288905.1. Taxonomy (NCBI): domain Eukaryota; kingdom Metazoa; phylum Chordata; class Mammalia; order Carnivora; family Mustelidae; genus Enhydra; species Enhydra lutris. The sequence goes on along the minus strand of NW_019154111.1, from coordinate 20,298,733 downwards.
AAAAAGGAGAAAGAATGAACAAGTGAACAAACAGACAACTGGGCCAAATACATCCCTCTGCTTTGACCTTGACTCCTTTCCCTCATAAGTATCTCAAATCTTCTTCTCAGGTGTTAGAAGGTAAAGATGACATGAAACACCAAAGGAAACTGACTGTATACTGACAGTCCCAATAGAAGCACAAAGCACCTTTAAATATCTCAGCAGCTAAAAAGTTTATTTATTACTATGCCTGAGAGACAAAGAGGAAGAATATACACATTAAAATATGTGTCTCATATCCTCCAAATAAAATCAAAATTCACTGAAGCTCTCTTAAATAATGACTTACTAGAGAAAAAAAATGTGTTAAGAATAAATTTTTCATGGGACAAAGTTTGCATTTAACCAGTGTGCCTCTTATCCAAATGAATGGATTTTCTTCCTTGAAAAATTTCACACATCAATGGTAATATGAAGTTCAGTAATTATCTTCTATCTTCTATATTTCTAACATTGGGTGATGCAGTAATTCTTTTATGTCAAGATGTAAAGCAGCTGGGAATTGAACAAAATTAACACACACATTTCACGTTGATCTGAGAATACCATTTTTGCCCAAGTGAGAAGCACTTGGGTGGTGGGGGGGGGGGGGCTTTCCTGAGAAAGGAGAGTTGTTAAAACAATAGGCCTTTAAAATAATTACCCCTGCACTAAAAATGCCAAAAAATAAAATTATAATAAATTTGAATAGTCCTTTTTAAAAATGTTACTGATTTTTAAGATGTTTCTTACATAAGACAATCAAGATGGCTGTATGAATAGTAAAATTACATTGTATCAGTTTCAGGGTATTCGTTCAAGTCTAATAAAATTTTAATAGAAATATGTTTGATGACTTTAACTTAGTGCTGAATGAATAGTATTCTGCAGGATTTGATAGTATATGACTCGAGAAAAGATTATTAAAAAGACATATAATGCACTTTTATAAAAGATACTTGCAGGAAACCATTAGATGATACAGAAAATCAATAATGCCCTAGTGCCAATTTCAGCAACATTAAAATTACAGTGCTCGTTGATATTTATGATGATAGAGCTACCAAATCATTTCATTTTTATCTCTCACCACATTGGCATTTTTCTTTGTTATCCAGGACCAGTTGCTAATTTTGATCAGTTTCTTTTAAAAGTGTTTTGTGATGATCTTGTTCCTAAACAGCTCTTCTCAGGGAACTTTAACAGTCCATTCTTCCTAATTCAGTGTATAAATGGATTGGTAAATCTCTGCCCTTTTAGGAAAAGCATAATAATTGTAAAATATTAAGACATTCAAAATGGATCTTAGCAGAACCAAGTAAATAGGATTTAATAAACAGAGTTTCCCGGCCTCCTTTATTTCCATAAGGAAAAAAATAATGATGGTCTAGCCTCCTTATCTCACATGCATAGAACTGAGGTCCAAATAGCAATGAATTACCCAAGAGTAGAGTTCTACATAGGGTACAAACAAATCTCTTGAGTTTCAACCATGTCCTTCTCCAAGGCCACCCAGATTATCATCTCACACAAAGAGGAGTACAGAACTTACATTTACTTGGCTTCGGAAGTAACTCTATGATTTTTTCTTAATCTACTAAAATGTCATTGCCAGTGGAATCTAGATAAATTCAGAGAACTAGAAGAGAAAATCATAGATATGGTGAGATGCCGTTTCTCCAGTTTGCTGCCTTGGTACCTTGGCTATAGGGAAACAGAAGCTATTTGACTGCATCCCTCAGTTACTAGGATTCTCCACAAGTAAGGAGATGCAATAAGATACCCCTCCCACCCCCAAATGATGTCTAGGATTGTTGCCTCCTTCTTGAAAAGGATAAGAAAAACTTTGATGATTTCCCAAACCCTGAGCCTTTCTAGTTGTAGAATATAGAAATAGCAACTGTCAGAGGCAGTCTTTTCACTGATGGCTTCCATGAGCTAGGAGGTCTGCAGCACTGGTAGGAAGCTGGGAGGAACTATTCAGATCTTATCCCATACTGAATCTCCTGCGCATCATCCTTTTCCATAGTAACCAGTCTCGTAGACACTAACACATGTAATAGCGGCAGCAGTAATGGAAGGTGAAGGAGAAAGTTCACATAAACTCCCAGTGAAATTTGTTTCCAAAGATGACTCTACTGCCTCTATCTTCAAAAATGAAGGTGTGTCCATAATATATAAGGATTTATGTTGAACCATAGTCCTTTGCAGCTCAGAAAGTCACAGGTGAATACTGCATTTTGACATAAAAATTTTCTGATATGCTGTTCCTCCAGACTATTTTTATCATTTTTTTCCTAATCTATATATAGAGTTCCATGGAATTTATCTTCCAGGTCAATCCTGAGAGTGAAATACAATTTTTACATTCTCCCTGAGTGACCCTGCCTATCATTATGTTATGTTAAGCTAGCAACTATAGTGAGCAAGTCCTACATGTCTCTATAGATTAGATCTGTTATGGGCTGAATTGGCCTCAGAAGAAACCAAATCTGACAATACCTTGATCTTGGCCTCCAGGACTATGAGAAATACATATGTGTTGTTTAAATTATCCGCTCTGGTATTTTGTTATGGTAGTCCTTTCAAACTAGTACAAGATTCTTCTCCTCAGCTCCAGATCCATAAATATAACAGCATTCTAGTTATCTCAAACTGCGTGTTTCATAACTTCCCCAAACCTAACATGTTTAAAATTAAATTCACTTTATTTCCTTCAGGATCTGCTTCTCTTCTTTTAGTCCCACACTGATGGTAGGCATCTACATCTAACCAGTTGCTGAACCAGAAATCTGGGAGTCTTCATTGGTACATTCTGTTTCTTCAGCCACCTATTTCTATTCAGTTACCAGATCTCGATCCCATCCTCCTTCTCCATGTCATTATTTCCCACTTAAATGCTTCATCAGACCATTAACTGGTTTCCTGTCTCATCTTGCCCTGCTCTAATCAGTCCTTTGCACTGCAGCCAAAACGAGCTTACCAAAATGCAAATCGTATTATATCACGCCCCTGCAATAAATCTTCTAATGCTTCCTCATAGCCTACAAAATAAAATCCAAGTTCTCATTATGGTGTGAAATGCCCTCCATGACCTGTGTCATCTGCCCTCCAGGCTTCCTGAACAACATGGAGTGTTTGAATGTTCACTGCTCCTCCTTCCATGCCTTTGTCCTACCTTCCCTTCTTCATCTACTTAACTCTAATTTTTCCTTCAATAGTGGCCACAGATGACACCTATAAAAAGCCTCGCTTAAATGGCCTGCCACAGCCCAGCCTATTCTACGTGCCCCTCAAATAAGATCCAACAGCATTTTATATACATTAGTCCAATAACAGACACTTTTCTTATGAATCTAAGGCACTAGATTTAATGTCTTTGAAAAACCTTGTCTTTGCATCCTGAGGGTCTTGTATGAGTTCAATAATTGTAAATTGATGGGAGAATAAATTGAGGGATGAATATGAGTGCAGGTTTAGATGTGTTAAATTGTATCTAGAATTTCCTAAGGTAAAGTCATTAGTAGACCTGGTTATATTCTATGTGTCTGAGAATTTTTGTAGATAAATATTTTCAGATAAATACCCTAATCCCTCCAGTTATTAAATTTTCCCTTCTCCTATTAAAAAATTACAGCCACTTTCTGAAAGTAATTTATTGACATGTCTTCCTGGTTCTACAGTTTCAAAAACTTCTCTAGCTTCATGGTCAACCACATGTGCCCACAAGGCCCAAGGCCCTCAAATTAATATTACTGCATTTTTACTTATATTGCACCTGGAGTGTGTTTGTGAGGGGAGGATTCTTTTCTCAAAAAAGTTAAATAGTAAAGTATGCCTTTGAAACAAAATTGATTTCAAAATAAATATGCCTTCGCTCTACACCTCTTTTTTTTTTAAGATTTTATTTATTTATTTGACAGACAGAAATCATAAGCAGACAGAGAGTGGGGTGGGGGTTGCGGGGGGGAAGCAGGCTCCCTGCTTAACAGAAAGCCCGATGTGGGGCTCGATCCCATGACCCTGAGATCATGACCTGAGCCAAAGGCAGAAGCCCAACCCACTGAGCCACCCAGAAGCCCCTGGTGTATATCTCTTTATAAAGTAATTCCTTGATTTTTACACAATTTTTATAATGACTATTTACCAAAACTTTATCTTCTCCAAGCCTTGATTAAAAGTTAAAAAAAAAAAATGTTTCCTACCTACAACTTGTTCTTTTTTTGAAATATGATTTTCTTTACCTGTCTTATCTTACAAGTCTTTTGTCAAATGACAACTTATTCATCTCTCTAGTTATTTAGAATCAATGCAAATTGTTCAAGTTAGCAAGTTAGCAAGCTTGCTAACTCCTTGGGTTTTTAACTTTATGATTCTTTATTGAGTTCCCCCTGTTTTTCTATGGTGAATTCATGCTTATATGCAGCATATGTCTCAGTTTCTGGAATATGTATAAGAATGAATTGTAGAGAGACTACCCATCTGCCACATACCTATTTCCATCTCAGGCCTATATGCCTTCAGCTAGAACGTAGATGTCAGGAATGAGAATGACCCCGAATGTTATTGTGCTCTCATAACACTTTGCTTATTCCTCAATGATCTCACTTATATAGTATTATAATGAGCCATATCGCTGTTAACCCCTTGGCTAGTTTGTAAATTATCTGAATGTAGTATCTACTGATGCATTTTCTATTCCCAGCACCAAAACAACCTAACACTTAGAGATGCTCAATAAATGGTGGTTGTATTGAATTGTTTTGGCTAGATACTTTTCAATCGCTAATGTTGAAAGGATTTTCTTTTTCCTTTCTTTCTTTCCTTCTTTTTTTTTTTGTTGGAGTCTTTTTAAAAATTCTCTCCTTCCTTTTTTGCAATTAAACAGAATTTTATCATTAACAGAAAATGCATTTTGAGTGTATTTCACTTGGTTTAATTGCAGGTTAGGCATCGCTTAGTCCCACTGTGCTCAGTTCTGCATCGTTGAATTTAACTGCACTAACTTTAGCTTCTAAATGTCTTTAAATTGTATGGATTGTTAATCTTTCTAGGTTGTAGCATTACCTGTGGTATTTTCTGTCTCTGGCTTAACATTACAATCATGCTTTGAAGAATATAGGGATTCTATATTGGTCAGAAACTCATATTTCTTTAATAACGTACTGAATATTATAATACGATTCATTTGAAGATAGACATACTTCAAGATATCAAGGATGAGTTAAGAAGTGAGGAAAAATCCTGATCAACAATTTACATTTCTTTTGAGAAATACTATACATATATTTGCCATGGTAACCAGGCTTATTTTCTAGTTCTTTTTTTTTTTTTTGGTTTTTTTTTTTCTTTTTTTTTTTTTTACAGTATTTCTTCCCCTTGCATCTCTGGCTATTTCAAAATACAATGGCTAAGATGCTTACAAATCCAATTGTTTGGTGATTCATAATAGAAAGGAGAAAAGAGGAATCTGGGTGACCACAATCTACATAAGAACTAAGAATAGTATCCTTTATAAAAAACTTACATGAAGTAATCAAATTTACTCTGTTGTTGAAAAATGGAAACCTGAGGTCATAAAATCATAACTAGTGAAGCTGGGTCCTGATTAAAGAAGTATTCTGTTGATTCAATGGGTAATCACTATGGAAAAATCAAGCAAGGTCATGATCACAGTAAGTTGAAAACTGCTATTCATATCTTGGTGACTCTTGCAGTGATCAAGCTATTAGTGTTTAAGATCAGAGGGTAGCTATAACAAAGTCTTTGGAACTGAATAAAGGCAGAAATCAGAGGTACCTGGTAGAATATATATATTTTTTTAAAGAATTGATATCTGTAACAATAGAGAAAGAGCTACCAAAAGTTATCTGTAAGTGGAAATATACAACATTTACATGACTGACGTCAGAGGGTCTGTGAGTAGCCAGTCATCCTGGAAAGAATCAGTTCCAGGCAAGAGTAAGCCAATAAACCAAGCAAGTCATAAGATCCAGGAAAGACTGATGAAAATAAGGTGAGAGGGACCATTTGCAAGCCCCCCAAACTCAGTATCCAGCTAGTCATTGTGAAGTAGTTAAGTATAGAGGTAGGTCAGCTATTGAGTTGAATTTCCATGACTGTCTACAATTGGTGGTGAGAATGCAAATATATAGAAAAGATCTAATGCTGATCTAAATGTTACAGAAATTTGAACATCCAGAAGATGGAATGTTGGAACACTTACTTCCAGAGACATCAAGAGCATAAATTAGATGAGGTTCCTTAGTCTTTGGAACATCATCTACAATTATTATAAGTGATGTTAGTACTTTCATTTTTGCTTTCAAAATGCTAAGATATTCCAAAGACTAGTTTCAGTAGAAAAATTTGCAATACGAAGGAGTTCTTTAATTCCTAATTTGACTAATGTTGGCTTATGTTTTAAAAGGAGATTAAAACGTATTTCTAGGTCAGTAAGAATATGTATAAGCAAGTGTTATTTTAGGGTTCATGAAACTAACCAGCAGTCCATATAACTTAATCGGTGTTCCATCTATATATTTTATTGGAAATGTGATCATTAATTTATGAGCCATTTTTGTTGAATTGTCAGTGCAATAGATGGCTTTAATGAATTGAGATTGAGGCTGATCCTTCACGCCATTTATTGAAAATAAGCCTTATCTGAACAGAACACATGCAGTGTGTTAGCATGGGTTACATTTAAACTTCATTATGATTTCTGAATATTAACTCTAAGAAAGGTAGGGGAATCTGACCTTAGCAAGAACATCACCTACATTTATACCAGAAGCTAAAAAAGAATTGTGAATTTCCAATTCTGTATTGCATTCAATTGCAAAGGACTTAGCACCACAAAAATATATCTATTTTTTATTCCCTAGAACTCTTAAAACATACACACACACACACACATATATATGTATGTGTGTTTGTTTACATACACACATATATATTATTTTCTCTCATACTTATTTTATATATTTTACATATATTTATACTTCCTCTTAGCAAGGACATATTGTAATACAAAAGTCCAACGTTGGGGGGGGTGTATGTTTTAGTTCACAACATAAAAACTTCTGAAACTTGACCCAATTGTACTTGACTTTAGAGTTACCCTTCTAAGGTTACAGTTCTTTCTAAAAAATGTATATTGTTGTTAAACAGTAAGCCCTTAAAAAGCAATAAATGTCGTGGAGAATATATACAGAAAACATGCTTAAGCAGTTACATAGCTTACATAAGCAGTGAAGTTTCCATATTTGTATATATTTCCCTCCTGTATATATTATTCCATCTGGTAGCCTACCCTGAGGCTTCATTTTATCACCCTACTTGTCCTGTAAAGTTTCTTGAGATTTTTATTGAAAGAAACAATGAAAATGCAAATTAGTTATATATTTCATCATAATCTTTTTTTATACTGAAGGATCCCTCTCCCTTTCCTGTTCCTGCTTCTGTACTCTACTTCCAATGAGTTTCATTGCCCCAAAGCTATCATTTTTAGGCTTCTAATATTGTTTTCTGTTCACAGGGCTTAATAACTACTTTTTAATGGATTCTGTTTACCTCAGAGGCAGGCATTTTGGAGAATTCAGCTTATATTAGGGCAGGATTAAAAACTTCTATGTGACTTTGGGGCTTCTTCCCTCAGAAAATTAAAACGGCTTAATCTTTTGACTGAAAAAGGAACTGAAATGATTCCTTCTAAAATGAGACACTTGGGATTTGAAAGGGATCACTAAAGAGATAGTCCTGCATGTAGTTAAACGCATAGGCAGCATATTTTACACCCAGAATTATTTAAGTTCTTTTTATTATTATTATTATTATTAATTATTATTATTATTTTACCTGCTTAAAAAAAATGGCGGCCTACCCAAGCGCTAGAGGTGGTCATTCTATTGCTCCAACAAAAATAACTATGGAATCCAAGTTGTATAGTCCCTTAAAAGTTTCTTTTTAGACTTAAAATTTTCTCCATTTCTCTGCTTCCTTCAGTCATGAAAAGTCCATTTCATAAGTGATTTAAATAATGCCAAATTTAATTCCCAAGAAGAAGTCCTTTCATTTATTCATTTGCTCAAACTTACACATATGTCACTCCTGTGTCCCTAATACCTGCACAGATTGACAGGGGACACAAAGTCTTCTTTCATACCCTGCCTACTGATAGATTAAGGCAGAGGAAGAAGTCCGGAGATGGTTTAAATTTGGGTAGACAGAGATAAGAGAATTAAAAGAAAAAGCTGCCTTTCATTTTTTTTGTTTGTTTGTTTGTTTGTTTGTTTTAGACATGATTCATTTACATGTGAATACTTGACCCCTATAAGGCAATTTAAAGGAGACAACCACTAACTGATGGAAGAAACAATAGAGAACAATAGGCATGATCTACAATAAACTTCTATAGTTCAAATAGGGCGCCAACAAGGAAGGCGCCATGCTACAAAGTTGAGGTACGAAGAAGAAAAATATATCACTCCCACCTCCTAAATATGTGGCTGGGAAGACAAGGTTAATACAAATAAGCACTGTCTTCATTTTCTTTCCATCTTCTGAACTCCCCGGCACTTTACCAGTACTTATCTTCTATGTTCCCCATTATCTGCCTTGTTTTAGTTATTCCTACGTATACATGTGAGATCTCTGATTCCAGACTGTGAGTCCTATGAGTTCAACAACCATGTGACTACTTCATCCAAGTATATTACCAAGCAGCATACCTCACAGCAAAGGACACATAACAATAGTTAATGAATGAATAAAAGAAAGTGTAAGGCAAAATAACGCACGTGAAGTACCACATACATCAGCTCTTCAACGAAAAGTCATATTAGAGAGGCTTTCTCTGGCCACGCAGTCCACATTTTTCCCTAGCCCACCACCTCTCTGACCACTCGCATTGCTTCATTTGCAAAGTTTTTATTGCTGCCTTTTTAAATATGAAATATTAATTTATTTGCATTCAAATCCAATACTACATAAACTTCATGGGAAAGCAGAAAGGGTCTGTTTTATCTAATGCTATGAAAATCCCTTCCTTTTAGGGCACTACCTGACGCAAAGAAGTACTCAATAAATGTTGAATCAAGAAATGAAGAAATAAAGTTGTAGGAAATGGTGATGAGTTTAATTTTAGATAAAATGGATTTAAGGCACTAACAAGCCCTCTAGACAGAGTTAATAAACTCCCAAACACTAGATCAAGAGAGCAGACCCCCTGTGGTGCTGAGGGCCCTGACTGACGTGCTAACATGTACTACATGTTGGTGTAGCTGTTGGCTGATCAGTAATACCATGCTAATTAGTATTTAAGGTGAAATCCCATAATTCATATCCAAGCACTGAGTCGTTTTAACAGCTTATTTATATGTACTGCATCTCAAGCTATATAAACAAGCGGTTCTCCAAAGGAGACATTTCAAACTGGCATTTGGATGGGATACATGGCCCCTGAAGAATTAAGACGGCCCGGGAATAATCATTTCAGAGAACTGGATTGAAATTTAGACTTCAGGACCTCTGCTGCTACCAAATAATTAAGGAGGCTTGGATTTCCGTGTCTCAATTCTCCCCCACCCCATGGAGGTAGAAGGGTATAGAGACAGCATATATGGATTAAAAATTCTGTCCAACTGTAAGGCTTCCAGATTCTATTATCATCACAGGGAAGGTTTTGGTAGTCAGAGCCATGAGGAAAATGACGAAAAAAGCAAGACGATCGTGTTCTAACCAAACACATTCATTCTGCAAGCACCATTCTTCACCTGTGCCGACATCTGGTGACATTTGTCTTAGAAATATTTAAAATGCATCAGTAACAAATAGTTTCTAAATCCATTTCTATAAAATGAAGGAGTAAGCTTTATGATTTCAGTAGAAAGGTATTAACCTTCTTTCTATTAAATTTTCATCAAGCTAGGGCAGGTTCGTAAATGAGGTTTCGGCTTTATAATTTCTGTCTACCTTTGGTCATAATTATTCATATTTTAATTGATGAATATCAGGAAGTCCATTTGCCAGCAGTATTATAAAAAAATAAAAACAGGTAGAATATGTGCATGCTGGTTTTATATCAGAGATTGAGAGTTATTTTTAATAACATACATGGAAACATCCTTTGCTGAATGTCCATATACAAGCACTTTATTTATCACATAATAACGTAATTAGGCTAACTAAGCAGCTAATATTAACTTAGAGATAATTAAACGAGACTCCCAAAAAGGCACAGTTAAACTTTAAGTAGATAATAGTGCAATAGAAAAGACACCATTTAAAAGCAAATGATAAAATCCAACATAATGTAATGAATATAAATTAACTTTAATTGTAGTTTATTGTCTCATTTTCAAAAACACAATCTCCAATTCTGCTAGAACACAAGTTATCATAACTTCCAGCAATTCATTTCATCAGTGCAGTAGTAACCTTCCCTGGTTTTCCTTTTTTCCAAATTAAGGAACATAAACGTAATTTCACAAGATTTCTGTATGTTTTCTCTAAGTGAAGGTTGCTTTCATTATATCAATTATTTCTCTCAGAGATATGTGGAGGAATAAAAGATAATATTAACAAATATTAGAGCAATAATACATCTGTTGGTGTATACGATAAATTATATTACCAGAGCATTTAAAAATTAAAAATCAGCAATCTTTTAGATGCATTTTCAGTAATGGTCACTTTTCCTAATTGATAGAATCAGAATAAATTAAAATCTAGGACTGTGAATTAAACCAGAATGTAAAATGAGTTCTATTCATACGGTGTGCTGTGCTTTTCCATAAAACAGCAATATATATGAAAAGCACAAAGACTCCATGGAACCAGCCAAAAATTACCCCATCTCTGCACTAATATTATAAAAACTGGTCCTACTTATCAGCCATTTTAATGATTACTGAAAGACACACCACTCTGTTTTTTATAACAGCATTACACAGCTAAAGCTGAGGAAAGGCTTCAGAAAAGAAGCCATGAGTCAGGGTTACTTTAATGGGGAACATGGTGGTAACATACCAGTTAAGATTCTTCAGCTACATGTAACACAGTGCTCAGCTAAAAGTACTTTGAGAAATAGTCACTTATTGTCTCTCCTAACAAGAACTCTAGGGTTAGGCAGTTTCGTGGTTGATTCAGTAGCTTAATAATGTTGGTTTCATTTTTCTGCTCTAATTTGGTGTGTTGCTTTATGGCTTTAAGATGACCATGGCAGCTGTAAGTATCATATCTTCATAGAACAACTTCCAAATGAATAAAGTCTCCCGTGTGTCAGGGACTTGCAGCAGACCATCCCCCCCCCCCCCCCCCCCCCAGCCTGTTGGCCAAAACTGCTTCACATGTCCAGTTTCCAGTTACTGGCAAACCAGTCATTGGCAAAGCCAAATGGGGTCACCGTGACTGACTTGGACAACATACTGGTTTATCTCACAGAACACTAGTTGGATGCCATTTTTTCAGAGGAACACACTAGTCCATACCTAAGCAAAATGAGACTTCTTTCAGGAAAGAAGAAAGGGGTGTGACTTGGGGGGGTGGGGAAGTAACTGTGAGGGGAAAACCAGTAACTGCCATAGAAACTGAATATGAGTACAATTTTTCACCTGAAAAATCTGATTACATTCTGACTTCTAACCAATCCTGACAGTAGAGAAGCTGAGAAAATGGCTTCATCCCCCTAGAAATCAGAGCCAAGTTCTATACCAAGCACCAAGCATAGTGCCTGTCATTTAGTGCATGTTTGATGAGTAAATGAAAAAGTCCTACCATTGTTGATTTCCTTTCTCTGGTGGGGACACTGTAAGTAGAGATGGAGGAGGAAGTTTAGTCCGTAGTGATGTACTGGTTCACATTTCTTAAACTAGTCAGAAAGAGGACACACTAGTAACGAGTGTCCTGGAGATTCTGAAGGAGACAGTGTTAAAAGTTGTCAGTGGAACTCAGAAGTGCTTTATCCTCTGTGGAGAGGATACCATCAAAAGAACTAATTGGAAAGATACTGGTCATGTTTTTATAGTCAATGCATGAAGCAAACACCCAAAACAAATGTGAAAAGTTCCGTTCTCTAAGACACTTAGCAAAAGGAATAATTACTTAAGGAATATTAGAACCAGCCTTTTATATTAGTACAACTTGAATACATATAACACAATTTGAACATTCCATGCTCAGAGAAAAAAGGGAATTAAGGAGCATGGAAATTTGAGGACAGCACTATAATCGATGAGCAGAGAAGACTAGCATAGTCGTGACAAAAGCAAGTTCTAGGTCAGAAACTTAAGTAAGATAGGGGATGAGAATTCTGAATAATTGAAAAGTTAAATTCCTTTCATTTCATTTTAAGAAGGAAAATAAAGCAGAAGTAGAACTCACACTTCAGGGACAGCAGACTTGAGGTCTGAGAACTTATATAAAGATAGAATAATGGTAAGCATGGTAGAGTAAACACAGATGACTCCGTTGCAGCTTGTATAAAATCATCATGTTCTTTCTCTCTCTCTCTCTCTCTCTCTCTCTCTCTCTCTTTTTTAATGTTTTTCTGGCTTCCTACATGAGCCATTGGGATAATAGGGGCCATCTCCAAATAGATCCTTTATGTAGTAAAATAGTTGTAATAAGAAAATGGAGTACTTCATCATCACCTAAAAGCAAAAGGGATACTGCTGATTAACTAGAAAGCCTCTGTCAAGACAAGGCCTAATTTTGCACAAAGGATTGAACTCTGTGTGCATGCTAGCGTGGAGTAGCCTTACACCTGGGGCCTTCAAATATAGCAAGTTCATCTTTGCTAAAATACATTTCATGAAGTTTCAGTTAGCACACTGCATTTCAGTGCCTCGGGCCTGATGGCTTACAACAAGTAAGTACAAGTTATTTTCAAGGAGGCAAAGATGAATAATAATAAAAAAAATTGCAAAAGCACTCCTGAAATATGATGCCAGGGTATGTGAATTTCTTCTTAGATCATGAGGACTGCGGTGGATTGGTAAATATTTTTCATGATTCCCACCAACTTGCATTTTAAGGCAGAGGTTTTGCACTCCAAGCCGATTTTCAGCCACAGAGGAAGTTACTCACCCTGGTTAGACCAAGTATCTCTGGGTAATTACTCGGGGTGGAATCCTCAAGACAAGCCGGCAGACCCTACAGCTCAGAAGCCATTTACAGAGGTGGCAACGTAGACGAGTACGGATAAAGATGGAGTCTTAGTGTATGTCTACACCAAGACTAGGAGAAAGAGGAGACTCTCTTTCTCCACTATAGGGAAGATGTCTGCTATAGATTTGGTAGTTACCTAAGCACTAAGATCATATGAGCTCCGAGGATTCTACAGAGTCATTAGACTAGTCATGGTCCAGTATACACCCAGATGCAGGAATCTGTCCAGGTTCTCACAAATACTTCCTTCTCATCAGATTACCTTTGTAGGGACAACCATCTGATAATGTGCAAGGAACAGTGTGCCACTAGGAAGTTGATGCAATGATATCAGATGTCACAGCGTCCGTTGGCAGAATTTGGAGCTCTGAGATAAATGCATGATCACACAGCTGAAGACAGAAATGTACGAATTCAAGCATCGCCAACACCTGTTCGAGGAGCTGTTTGTCACTGCAGAATCTAGTTTCCATTCAGCTCCGCAGTGTCACCTCTGTATCTGCTGTCATGAAAGCAGTTAAATTTCTATTCCACGGCTTTATTTGAATCCTGATAAGATGTTTTGTTCTGCATAAGAGAGAAAGCTCTTAGGAAAAGCAATTTCTAAGGAACATTCTGACCAAGCCAATTTTTTAAGAAGTCTCTCTTACTAAGAAAAAGTAAAAGCTGATACCATTCTGATGAGAAGGAAACCTCATTCTCTCCCACTCCCTGGAGATCAGGAGTTGTTCTGTTAGAATCTGTTTCTACTTTTCTTCTGAATCCTTTATAGGGAAAAGAAGCAAGAATTCCTAAATCTCAAGGAGCATATTCAAAAGACTGAAAAGATTAATCAGTCCCCTCCTCTCCACACACTCTTCTGTACATTAAGCAGAAAGTAATTAGAAAACTTTTTCTCTAGCACACATCAAGACATTGGTCCATGAGGGATATATATAGAATCTTTACATCAAACATGCTTGCATTTCTGGAGTCCCACATATGAATATTTTGATTCCAAATTAAGATTAAATGGTAAATCACTATTAGCAATATTCTAATCAAGGTGTTTTCATGAGATTAAGGGCACATAAATACATAATCCTTACAGTTAGTGACTTACAGGTTGAAATTAACCTTTAAAAACATTCCACCTTTTAAAAACAGCGTACTTCTTTCAAAAGTATCTCTTTTGTTATTGAGGTTCAGCTATTTCATTGTACTTTTAATAGTAAAATAAGGATAGACAAAGGAATATTGCAACAAACATGGAACACATTCACCATCCAATCTGGGCTATGAGTCTGAATCCCTACTATAACCTGGAAAGCCCTTGCCTCAATTTCAGATTCAATCAAATCTATGGATGAATGTGGCTTTCTTAACAGTTAGGGCTACAAAAACTAAAGCTATACTATGTAACAGATGCATTTATCCCCGAATTTATATATATATATAAAAATTGCAAATGATCTATGTGCCAATTTAAGGAAGAGTTGGATGAATTGTACCGGGAGTCTGCAAGCTTTTTCTGTAAAGCACCAGATAGTAAATATTTCCAGCTTCGCAGACCATCGACTCTCTGTCAAAACTACTCAACTCTGCTGTTGTAATGTTAAAACAATCACAGAAAATAGACAAACAAATAAACATGTGTGAGTTCCAATAAAACTTTCTTTATAGGCACTGAAATTTGAATTTCATACCATTTTTATGTGTCATAAAATATCCTTTTGATTTTTTCAGCCATTTAAAAATTTAAAAGTCATTCTTAGCTTGCAAGCCATACAAGAACATGAGGCAGACCAAATTCGCCCGTGGGCTGCAATTTGCAAAACCTTGCTCTACAGATGGAAGTCTTCCTGGGCCCTGGAGATGTTACACATGACAATGAGTAATACATTGTTCTCATCTTTGAGCTTCTGAAAACCAGGTTTGTCATCCTTAGTCTTTGTTTCAAGACTCCATCTTGATTCCATAATCTTTGAAGAAAAAAACATAATCCTTAAAGAAAAAAAAAATTAAAGCCTAAGGCTCAAGCCTGTTGTGATTTTAAAAATAAAGTTACCTGCACCACTCTGAAAATACTTTTGTCTGTATTGCCCAGTGTTATCAAGTTACTCTCAAAAAAAGATCTTTTTATATATGTATATATATACACATGTATATATATATATACACATACACACACATAATATATATACACATACACACACATAATATATATATTTGATTGAGCACAAGAAGGAAAGTCTTACCTCCTTATGCCAATAGCTACATCCTGAATATGAAGGGAAAAAAAGGGTTTGTTTTGTTTTGTTTTGTTTTGCAGATGGGGTAACTCCATGATGGATCCAAAAGCAGACTCCACATAGTCAATCCTCTCTTCCAACTCGTGTCACTATGTTACAGCCCTATCTTATGAGAAATGGGACAGTAGGTTGAAAAATGCACAGTAGTGGGCCTACCTCAGTGATATCACCTCAGAAATATCTCCTCCAGTGATATTTCACTGGAAATATCACATTACATTTTCACTTTCTGGACAAGAAAAATGCAACGCAGAATGCAAAGTTAAAACATTGAACAAGCACCATACAGAATACTAGGAGACACTGGTATTCTTTGCTTTTTTTCTTGTCACCAATTTTGAATCTCAGTGAATAATACTGCAAACAATTTTTTTTAAAAAAATGTTTATGCCTTAGATATATATTGAAATCGGTGTTTAATTTTGTCTTTGAACTAAAATGTTGCCAACTCAATAATCTGATTTTGTAGTTTGCTTTACTTTCATATATAAAGAATGAATTTTAAAAAAATGAAGAGTTAAAGTCACCATCTGTATCATTTGGACCTAATATTTACTTGAAATATATATAATAAATCCCAAATCATAAAATTTATGATGCAGGTTGTCCCTCATTTTATTTCTGGATCAATATTCTGGTTTTGTAATTATGATTTATATGAAAACTTGGTCATAAATCATCACTGTGCTTCTTTCAAAAACAACTTGGATAATGTCCTTGAAAATTGCCATAATGTGCTCCTTTGTAGCATGGCGTTTGTGTAGGTCGACTTCATTTTGCAATCCCATTTTTTTTCTCCTTGGAGACAAATAAGTAAAATGAGGGTAGAGGACTAAACAACTTCTATCCTGGGAATATTGTCCCTTACATAATTCCCTAGAGCACCCTCTGGGCTGAGCAGCAGGATTCTTGGTCCTCTGTACCATTACAGGAGAGTGGGAGAGCTTAGAGGGTATTTAAAAGTGCCCACCTCTTAAACCTTTTTTACCATCTGCTGAGGGGTGTGTAGTTCTAGTCAAATCAACAAGAATGCTTGATACCTCCTTATCTTCTCCTTGGCACCTTGCAGATTACAGCACAAATCTTTCTATGTGATCCTGACATTAGAAAATATTCCTTTCTCCAATGATAATTTTTTGGTAAAAAATGGAAATATTATTTCAGGGGTAGGCATTTGCAAACAAGTATATGCCTTGGGACTTCCCAATGAAGAATTAATATATTATATTATATATTATATATTATTAATATATTATGCAGGTATAAGGCATGCAGAAAAATATCTTCTTTACAATGACTTTGAAATTTTTTTTAAATAAAAATATGCATGCACACAAAGATAGTTCTATTACCTTTTATATAATCTTCTTATAAAGAAAAGGAATCCACAAACAACTTCCAGAGAGGGCTTGACCCTCAACATTCATTTATCTATTTTTATTTGAGTATAGTTAATAAACAATGTTACCTTAGTTACAGGTGTACTACTTAGCCACTTGACAAGTTTATACACTATGTTACATTCACTGTAAGTGTAGCTACCATCTATCCCATTACATCACTATTATGATATCATTGGCTATATTTCTTATGCTGTACCTTTTACTCCCATAATTTATTCACTCCATAACTTAAAGCCTGGAGCTCCCTCTCTTCTTCACCCATTTGGCCTCCTCCCTCCACCACAACCTCCCCTCTGGCAACCACCAGTTTGTTCTCTGTATTTATAGTTCTGTTTTTTGTTTATTAGTGTTTTTTTTTTTTAACTCCACTTATAAGTGAAATCATATAGTATTTGTGTTTCTTAGTCTTACTTATTTCACTTAGCATAATACCCTCTAGGTCCATCCATATTGTCTCAAAAGAATGATCCCCTCCTTTCTTAGGGCTGTGTAATATTCTATTATAAATTACATTATTTATTACATATATATATCTATCTATATATATATCTATATCTACACCACATTTTTCTTATTGTTCGTCCATTGATGGACACTTAGGTTGCTTCCATAGCTTGGCTATTTTAAACAGTGTTACAAAAAACATAGGTGTACATGTATTCTTTTCAAATTAGGATACTCAACATTTGTGTATTTCCAGATATCTATTGGAAGGGTGGCCTCAGCACGGCAGGGAGAACCATGTGCTCACATGGACAGGCAGAGACACCAGAGTACAAGCCCATACAGTGACCTAATGCTGTCTGCATCATCCACTCCATCACTATTGCCTACCCACCCATCCGCTGATGGTGCAGACGCCGGAAGACTGTGTGAGAAGCAGATAGGAATAGGAAAGTAGAACTACATTAGACAGGATGAGGATGCATTTCAGAGTCACACATAATAAATTTTATTTCTGACAATCACATCTGTCCAGTTGAGAAATATTTATTGATTACTTCCATGGGCCAAGCACTGTTATAAGCTATTCGCAGCAGTGAGTAAAAGAAACAAACTATTTTGCCTTCATTGGAGCTTAATTTTTAGTGAGGGGAGGGGGTGGCAGATGGCAGATCGAGGCAAAAATAAGTAAAATATGTGGTACGTTAGAGGGTCATGCAAGTAACGGAGAGGAAGAAACAGGAGTGGATATGAGGAGTGTTGGAAAGAAGTGTGGAAATTGAGATTTTAAATAGAGGCCTCGGGAAAATCCACACTGAGAGGATGACATCTCTGTGAAGACCTACAGGCCTTGGATGTCTTGGAAACAGAACCCCAGGCAGGTACAAAAGCAACAAGGCAGGAGCACATCTGGGATCTGTGAAGAGCATCAAGGAGACCTGTGAGTGGTGCTGGTATGGAATGAGGTCAGGGAGTGACCTCAGTGGCTATCAGATTCTGTGGCCTTGTAGACCATGTCAATGACTCATTTTATCCACAGTGAGACTAGAAGCCAATCAGGGGTTTGAAGGAAAGAAGTAACAGCTGTAAAGACATTTCGAACATCTGCTTTAACAGGATCTCTCTGGCTGCTAGACCAAACTGGTCTGTGACGGACAAAGCACAAGCAGGGAGACCAATCAGGAGGACGTTGCAATAATCCAGGAGGAGAAGATGGTGGCTGGACCCAGGGTATTGGCAGAAGAAATGCAGAGAAAAGATGAGACAGTGTATCTCAGATGTTGAGTCGACCTGGTTTTCTGACAGTTTGGACTATAATGTCAGAGAAAGAAGTCTTGGATGACTCTGAGTTTCTCTGGCTGAACCAAAAATGGAATGAGTCTACCTTTACCTAATTGGGGGGAAGTACAGGAAGCAACAGAGCTGGAGGTGGGGATTAGGAGGGGAGTTTTCATCGCATCAATGCTTACTCGACATCAAATGGGCAGTTGGCTGTGTGTCTGAAATCCAGTGAAAAGATCTAGCCTGGAGATAGGCATGTGGGCATGACCTGAGTATAAATGTTAGAAAGCCAGTCACGGGATATGATCACCAAGGGAGTGAGTACAAAGGGAAGAGACACGATCCTGGTGCTGAGAGCTCGGTGGCTCCAGTGCAAAGGGGGTGATGTAGCCTGGAGAGTCTAATGGAGAGGCCAGGCAGGTGGGAGGAACACCAGGGGAAGGCGGGCCCCTTAAAGCCAAGTGAGGAACTTGTGCAAAGGAGGAGCTTGTTGTCAGCTGTGGCAAATGGGTCAAGTAACGGAAAAACCATGAATTGACCTTCAGCTCTAGCAAGTTAGAGGACCATGAAAGGAGCAGTTTCGGTGAAGGGTCTAATTGGAACATAACAGAGACACAATGAAAGGGAGTGATCAAGATGGCAATGCTTTTGAGAAACATTGCTGTGAGGGAAAGGAGAGAAATGAGGCGGGGGCTAGGGAAGGAAGTGGAGACAAGAGTTTTTCTTTGGTGATGGGCAGTGGAAGGAGAAATAACAGGTGTGCCTGTGTGTTGTGTTGTGTGTGTGGTATATTACATGAAGGCCAATTCTAAGTGCAACAGTCACCATAGCTGCCTGGCACCAAGGGTGTCTTCTGAAATGACAGTCCTTGACCGTGGTACTTTGTGAATCACTTAATTCCAAATTCTCTATTACAGATTTTCAGTAGCTCTCTTTTATTTTTCTCTTCCAGTTTTGTCCATAAAAATAGTCACCTACTATAACAACAGGAAAAGTTACACTAGATTATATTTATGGGACATAAAAACACTGACAGGACCCAAATTCTGCAGCTTTGGCAGGCAGGGCAAGAGAGGAAGACATTTCCCAGGCAAAGTCCTTTAATAAAAAGTTAATTTTATCCCAGACTCCAAGGCCCCCTGCAAAGAACCCATCCCTTCTGGGATTAACAAGGGGAGAATTATTATCCAATAAGGGAGTGTCTTGCTGTTTGCGACCGCTGACTTTTGTCACTTCATGGCAAGGGCTCTTATGTAGATGGGGACTTTGAGTTCTCTGTTCTGTCCAAGCCACAGGGCTTGGGAGATGCTTCAGCCCCTAAAGGGCATTCCATGCTGTGAAGCTGCCTCAGCTCTATTCATTATGATGAAACTCCTATGAGGAAAGAAGCTTTATTTTCTATTGAGTGGTTGTAACGTGACTGAACATAGAATTTTTGGGCAACCCACTGTTTTGAATTCCAGAGTACAACCCCCCCACACACAAAGGAACAAAGGAATTTCTATTCATTTAATCAAAGAAAGAATAAACCTATGAAAGTCCACTAAAACAACTACTCATTGGAAAAAAAAAAAAAAAAGCATAAAATGCAAACATGAAATCGAAATATTTTAGGTTGTGCTGTCTCTCATTCGACTTCCTGATTCCCGAATGTCAAAATACGGAAGTTCCAACAGTCATACATTTTCAAGATCAGTCCATCAACACACGTAAATATTTACATTGCCTATTAATTTTCTGGGTTCAACTCTCCTCTAGTTGCAGGAGAAAAGGAAAAGATATTAATAAAATAATTAATCACTCTCATAGCATCTTCTACTTCTGCTTTATACAGTTATAATATTTTGTATTCACTATGTCCTACTTTGATTAATGTTTGTCTCTCTTATTAGATTGTGAGCTGATGAGACCAGGGATTCTTTTCCCCCTTCAAGGCACCAATTTATCCTCAGAGGCAGACATAATCCTCAGCAAATGGGAAGTGGTTAAAAATATTTTCCAATAGATGATCAATAAAGAATGAGGTGGCTGAGGCGGCAAAGAAAGGAGGGATGGGGAGAAAGAGAAAAAAAGTAGGGAAGATTTATTTCGTAACCTATTATTGAGTACCATGATGCTGAAAACATGATAAAGCATAATTATGTTTCATAACAATAAAAACAGAAAAAAAGATTAGTTCAAACTATACATATCCCTGAAGTCTTCTGCCTTATTGCTTGACTTTCATTTTAAAGAAACAGCAAACATATGCAGAAAAAGTATGTCTCACTCTAATTATAAAGGCAAGAACATTTTACAATAGAAAACATGCTAAATTTAATGTTTTGTATTTTCTTTGTTGATGAGACAATGAGATTTCCCACTTTATGTCACATCTTTTGTGAGAGAGTGACAGTGTAGTCTACCACACTATCTGCTGCTTTTTAAGTAGGAGAGAAATCAGCTTGATTTAAATTAGCACATTTTTTTTTACAGTGAAGATTGTTTAATTAAAATTTGTTGCTTAGAAATCCAAATCTCTCAGAAATTATATGTGGATGATGTCAGAGTGATTAAAAAAATGGCAAAGAAAGTGCATATTCATTTATAAGTAGAAATAACTGGGAATACTTACATTTAAAAATTATTATTTGTAATAAACAGAATATTTCTTTTTCCAGTGTTTTTGAGATATAATTAACAATATGACCTTGTGTTCATTTAAGGTGTACAATAAAATGATTTGATGTATGTATATATGGTGAAATAATTACCAGAATAAGTTTAGTTAACACTCATCTCCTCACAGTTGCAAAATTTCTTCCTTGTGATAAGAACTTTTTTTTAAGATTTATTTATTTATTTGAGAGAGAGAGAGAGAGAGGGAAGGGAGAGGAGGGGTAGAGGGAGAGGGATATAGAGTTCCAAGCAGACTCCACACTCAGGGGCTCCAGCACACAACCCTGAGATCATGACCCGAGCAAAAACCAGGAGTCAGACACCCAACCGACTGTGCCACCCAGGCATCCCTGTGATAAGAACTTTCAAGATCTGCTCTCTTAGCAACTTTCAAATATATAATACAATATTATTAAATATAAGTGTATCCCTGAACTTATTTATCTTAAAATCAAATGTCTGTATCTTTTGACCACCTTCACCCACATCTCATCACCACATCACCCACAGTCTGATTCTTGAAACCACCAATCTGGTCTCTACTTCTAAGAATGTTGGGGTTCTTTAGATTTCACATATCATGAAATCATACAATATTTGTCTTTCTCTCTCTGACTTGTTTCCTTTACCATAATCCCCTCAATTTTCATCCATGTTGTCATAAATGGTAGGGTTTCCTTCTTTATTATGGCTGACTAGTATTTAGTTATAGATGTAGATAACATTATATATGTTATAATATTATACATAATATATACAATCTATTTTTATCCATCAATAGACAATTAGTTTATTTCCATACACTAGCTATTGCAAATAATGCTATAGTGAACATGAGGGTACAGGTATCTCTTGGACATAGTGAGTTCACTTTCTTTGGATGTATATCCAGAAGTGGAATTGATGGATCAAATGAGAATACTATTTTGAGTTTTTTGAGGAACCTCTATACCATTTTCCATAGTGGCTGTACCAATCTACATTCTCACCAAGAGTGCACAAGGGCTTTCTTTTCTCCACATCTTCACCAACACTTTTCATCTTGTCTTTTTGGTGATAGTCACTTTAACAGCTGTAAAGTGACAGCTTGTAGTTTTGATTTGTATTTTGCTAGAGATTACTGATGTTGGATATCTTTTTTATATACATGTTAGCTATTTGACAGTCTTTTTCAGGAAAATGTCTATTCGGGTTCTTTGTTCAATGTAATTTGATTATTTGTTTTTTTTGCTATTGAGTTGTAGGAGTTCCTTATATATTTTGGATATTAATCCCTAATCTAATATGTGGTTTGCGAATATTTTCTCCTGTTCCATAGGCTGCCTTCTCATTTTGCCGACCATTTATTTTGCTGTGTAGAAGCTTTTTAGTGTGTTGTAGTCCCACTTGTTTATTTTTTTTTTTGTTGCTTGTGCTTCGGGTGTCATATCCAAAGATCATTGTCAAGACCCATGTCAAGGAGGTTTTTCCCTGTTTTCTTCTAGGAGTCTTATGGTTTCAGGTCTTACGTTTAAGTCTTTAACTCATTTTGAGTTAATTTTGTGAGTGGTATAGGACAGAGGTCTTGTTTCATTCTTCTGCATGTGAATATCCTGTTTTCTGAGTACCATTTATGGATGAGACCATCAAAATCAGCATGTTTTAATAATGCTCAAATGTGTATGCCTTCAAGTGGACCTATAATGAAGAAAAAACAAAAGGGCAAGTGTATATGTGACTTGATAAATACATTTATTAATGATGATGATGATGATGATGGTGATGACGATGACAAGAGTAGAAATGGGAACTTCATTTTCTTCTGCTTACCCACGGAGCCCTCTACGTTCTCCATTCTGCATTTAAAGACCTTGATACATTTATTTTTAGTAAAGTTTGAGATGATCTAAGACTAATCAGAATACATATAAAGTATCTCAAAGTAAAAGTACACTGAGTAGTTTATTGATGGAAGTTGATTGATTGGCCACACTGCCATGAGCTGATTTCAAAAAGAGGTGTAAAATGAAATGCCAAAATAAATCAAAGAGTCAACTAATCCTCATACAAGGGCAGCACTGACTGGAGTTCCATATCACATCAATCCTTTTATTTAATAGTCTCAATGGAAACCACTTCTGGGAGCATCAAATGAGGCAACCACCAGAAATGCCACTACCCCAAGCAACACTTCTGTTGCGTAAAGCTACCTAACTCTCACTGTAATTTACTTTGAGAAAATCTGGTTTTATTTTTCCTGGACAATCCAATATGATGTTATTTTACATATAGGTTGCAGACATTCTTTGTTGGTACTGAATGGGTAAAAGGAAATCATTACACTGTGTATGTTTTTCCTCAACCGAAAAATATTTTTGCTGAACGGAAGGCCAAGTTAGCACTTTATGAGAGTGCCAGAGCCAAGTTTAATTTAGCCATTCCCATTGCTAATTAGGAGTGGCCTGCAGAGACCCCACCCAACATGTAGTACTTTGTCAGAAGTATAGTGTGAACTCTTGGGTCATCTTTCCATATTAAAGTGATCATATTACAAAGCTGTGTAGATTGAACTTAAACCCTAAATTATCTTGCTTGACCAAGTAAGTAAAATGCTTATAGATTTTTCAAGCAAATATAATTACTTAAATGTTTAAAAAACTTAGAGCTACATACATTTGCAAATAATAGCATTAGCCTTTTCTTTAATCTTGAAGCCGTTCTATTTCATATAGCTTTGAACTGCTAAGTCAGTGAACGTGTTACCATTTTCCCATAAGAAGAAAATGTATTCAGGGGATCAGTCTTCCCTAAGCACTGATAAATGAGTGAGTTTGCATTCTAATTACAGATATGGTTTATGTGTTTTCTCCTTTCAAATGAGATTACTGTGAGGTAAAGTAATCAGCGGATAACTTTTTATACTGCAACCAATAATTTTTGCATTACTTAACTAAGCATCTTTCTGGTGTTGATTTTTAGAATGCCAAACCCTAAAAAGTTAATATTTTTTCTGCCTAGATGGGTAAAATAATTCCTTTTTAGATTTATCTGGGCATAAAAGGATTTTTTTATTATAATTATTTGTTTTTGGAGTTAAGAAGAGCTTGAGGATACTTAAATGAACAAGATACCTCATAATAAAGGGTCCCTAGTCTGATATGCTGAACAGGTTTTTAACAGCTTTTGCAGACTATAAATTTTTCTTTATACTCTAATATGTAAGTCATGCATGCGTTGATATACAGATTATCCTTTAGAGAGGTTTCATAAAAACGTGAGAGCATGTAAAATTCAAAAGAGTGAGGTAGCGGTAGATTTACCCCAGTGGACCAACCGCCAAAGAGTGAAAACTAGAAGCTGAGAGGCTAATGAGAGGATAATGGTAAGAACAACAATCAACGAAGGTGTGAAGTATACAGCTAAAAAGAAAGTAGTCCACCACTGAACAATGAAATACACTCGGCAGGGCCCGAGATTGCAGAAATCTTTTTAACATCCTCCATCAGCTGCTCTCAAATAAAATTGCTGGACATTTTAGAAAATAATAAAGAGGCTTTATTTACTGCTCACCCAGTTGTGGTTGCGGATTTTTAAATATCATTATGGTTATACCCTGAAAAAATGTCAAGGACTAATTATTTAGATTACCCATAATCCTCATATTTTAGGGAAGCATATTCGACTATATAAATTTACTTTAACAAAAATATAACTGGAGCCCCTTTGTTGTTTGCAGAATACCTCAGAGCGTGCAGACTGGAGCCCCATTGCTGGTCTTGGTTTCGGTTCCACTGTTTGCTAGTGGTGATATTCTAGGCAATTTACTAGACCTCCCCAGGGCTCAGTTGCCCAGTTTGTTAAAGGATAACAATAATAACAAATCTATAGTATAAGGTTGTTAAGGGGATTAAATGAGATAATACATATAAAATGGTAAGAAACAGTGCCCGGCACATATTGTCCTCTCACTAAATGTCAGCCATTCATGATTCCCAAGACTATTGAACTAATCCACATATCATATCTCAACTTGAAAAACAGATGAAGCCATCTGTGCATAAAATCACTCACCAAATATTTAGTGAGTACCTACTGGGACCAGGCTATAGATTAAGTGACTGGAGTTTAGAGTGAATCCCAACGTCAGACCCCATAAAGAAGTTAGGTTTCTAAGCACGATTGCCCTCTAAGAAGAATTTAGAATTGGAATCTTTTCTTCTTATTATTGTGTTATGTAGATACCATACAGTACATAATTAGCTTTTGAGGTAATGTTCCGTGGTTCATTGTTTGTGTAACACCCAGTGCTCCATGCAATCCATGCCTTCCTCACCAGGCTCTGACATGAATTTCTCCCTCACCACCAAGAAACTGGCCATGTTCTCTGGGTTCAGAAGATGGAGAAGTAAGAAAATACAATTATGATTCTTTTGCTGTCCTTTCCTATACACATAAGTGTTACACATTTTTAAGTGTAATTAAGTCTCTAAATTAACAGGATTTAATTTATGATAAGAGAAGACTAGTTGAGATGGAAGATGATTAAAGTCTAGCAAATGAAAAATGGGATGGAATTAGTGAATAATGTATCTAAGCTATGGCTCTATTTGCCAAGGTGGAGGAAGCTTTCGTTCATTCAAGAGGATTTTTTGAGCCAATTTATGTGAATCATGACTGAAGATCCTAAAGACACAGATACAAACAACCCAAAGCTCAGCTCAAAAGGAATTAATAGTGGAGTGAGGTTGATTTATAAGTAACTTAATAATGACAACTCAGGGTGAAAATATTAAACAGAAGTAAGACCTTGGTGTTACAGGGGTAAAGAGCAGGAGCACATAAGACGGAAAACTCCCATTAAGGTCAGGAACATTTCCAAGCAGAGACGAGACTTGAAATTAATCTTAAAGGATGAATGAGTTTTCCAAGGCAAAGAGAGATAGACAAGGAAAATGATGATGCCATCGCCCAAAAGAGAATTCTGTTGGATGAGAAGGTGGAGGCAACAGCTTGACATTTAAGGTGGGTGAATTCAGTCTTAGATTTGTGGATTTCTTTTTAACGATTACAGAAATACAACTCTGAATTTCAGGGAATAAAACGTACAGTCATGAGTCATCAGAAAATAGGTGGTATTTGAAGTGAGAAAGAAAGAAACTCAAGATAGAATCCTAAAAAAAACCCCAATATTTTAGGCGTGATGGGAGAAAAGACACAAATGAATGAGAATGAGGGGTGGCTACTAAATTGAGAGCTCCAGGACAAGAACTCTCATGGAAGCTGAGAATCAAGACAGTTTCAGTGATGCTGTTTAGAACAGTGGCAAATGCCAAAGGTTGGTCAAGAAAAAATAGAACAAAAATAGACCAGAAAATCTTCATGAAAGTGAGGGTAGAGAGTAAGTGTAGACTCATGTTTCATGAAGTTTATCTCCAAAGAAAAGGAGATAAATAGGACAGTAAAAAGGATGGATATGGACTAGTAAGAAGAGGGGTTTTTTTGATGGAAATATTTTGATCTTGTGTATTTCCTGCAAATAATGAGCTGGTAGAAAGGGAGAAGCTTCATATGCCTAATTCATATGAAGCTAATTATACTTTAGAAAAGAACACTTTCAAAGTATTCATATTAAGTTTCCACCTAGTAGGACTGTTCCTTACTGAAGCTATATGAGACGTTATCCCAAAATGAGTGATAGCCTATTACATTTAGAAAGCCACATTTTTATTTGTGGCCATCAAATGAAACTATGACATGATAAATAAGTTGTCTTTTAGTTTTTCCTTAGTTTCAAGTTAATATTCCATTTAGATATGATCTTACAACCAAGACATAAATCATTATTAACACATTATGGCCCCTCTTAACACACAAACTTCTGAGCACTTGAAATAGAAAAATTTATGTTTTAAAAGTTAAAACAACAACATTAATCAGTTTGGCAAAGTCTTTAATGATGCCATCACATTTTTTTAAGGATTTTATTTATTTGAGAGAGAGAGAGAGAGAGAGAGAGAGACATAGGGAAGGTTAAAGAGGGAGGGAGAGGGACAAGACTCTGTGCTGAGTGTGGACCCTGACACAGGGATCTATCTCATGACCCTGAGACTCTGATGTCAACCAAAATCAAGACTTGGATGCTTATCTGACTGAGCCACCCAAGCATCCCTGAAGCCAACAAAATTTTAAATAAATTTTCTCAGTTATGTAGCTATAGCCCAAAACTGCCCTAGGATAGTTAAGATTCATGTGATCATTAAATATTTATTGAATGCGAAAGCACATAGGTTTCTGCCAAATCATGAATGAGAAGACAATAGCTAATAAATATGATGTTAAAAAAAACTTCCATAAGGTCCATTATGATCTGTCTTATGATTAGTTTTATCATATAACTTAAACAAGATCGAAGTCCATTTAATCCTTACATAAAAGAATAAAGATAGGAAGTATAAGGCTGATACAGAGATTTCATAAAGTCTTGAGGGACCTACATTCCTTCCAGATCATTGTTCTGCCATCCTTAGAATATAGCCTCTATCCTCATGACAAAAAGAAGGCTGATAGAATTCCTTCCACTTATTACATTTGTGCTCTAGGCAATGGATGGTAGAAAGGGGATAAATAAAGATGTTCCCTTTCTTTTTTAAGAAAAGTTCCCAAAGTTCTTTCCAACTTTTCTGTGTATATTTCACTGGCCAGACCCTAGACACATGGTAATAACTAGCTGAATTAATACCTAGATGAATGGCTACAATGCATAGCCAAAAATTATGGTTCTAGTTCTATCCTAAGGAAAATATCTATCAGCTATATTGGCTATATAGCAATTTCTGAGACTTGGTAGGAATTTCCACCACATGGTTCCATTCACCCTGAAGATTTAAAGTTTCCCAAACGCCCTTTCTGGGGAAAAAAAAAAAATGAAATAGGTAATAGGTGAATTTAGGTTGGAAATTAAGACGGTTTGTTGCTTATTTTCTAAAGGAGTGTTCGTGGAGCTCTTGGGTAGCTCAGTCAGTTAAGCATCTGCCTTATGCTCCTAGGATCGAGCTCCAGGTCAGGCACCCTGCTCAGCTGGGAGTCTGCTCTCCCTATGCTCCTCACCCCTGCTCACACTTGCTCTCCCACCCCCATAAATAAATAAATAAATAAATAAATAAATAAATAAAGGCGTGTTCATATTCATCTTTCTAAATCAGTTGGCTAGGAAGTTACATTAGTTCATTTTGTGATTGTTCATTGTCTTAGCTCTGTTTACACAATTCCAATATGCCGATGAAAAGAATAGAAAACTTAGCCTCAAATGTGGAATATGTAATCTAGATGTCCTGATTTGTCCAGTGCTGTGGGGGCTAAATTGGCATTATTGAGAAACTCTTAGATTGCTGCTGTCAAAGACAAAAAGTATCTGAACATGAGTCAAATTTTCACTCGTGCCAGTTTTCACTGGCACATGAGCTCTGGATACAGCCATCGCTGCAACCAACTGCCTATTAAATTAACAGCAAAATCATAGTGCTCCTACCCTTCATTAGCAACTTCCTTCAGGAATTATCCAAGGTCAGTGCTCTTCCATTCTTACTTCTCATGACAGGAGTCAGCACTTAGCCATCAGCCTCCAGATGGTGATATTCAAGGCCTTGGCAAACTGCCTTTCAAAGGTTGTGAATCCTGGTAGAGAATAATTACCTGGATATTGAACTGATTTTTTTCACCCCTCATAGTTAAAATAATTTGGAACAATGTGGCTATGTTGATGGAGTGTTTGGCTGCCAGTTTCTCCTTTTAGATAACTACATGTGGAAAATGACATGAGCCCACTCATCTGCTGTAACATTCAGAAGAACAGTTGTCACACTAGAACCTAAATGGGAGCCCTAAGTTCAAGAAGAGGAGAAAAGAAAGTGCATCCCAGAGTGAGAAACTGGATATTTATTAGAGGTATGTGGCACTTTCTGGAGGAAAATTGCTGATCCATTGCGGGTGGCACCGGCCACACTGTGGCGTTAGCAGTGTCACATCAGCAGGTCGGAGCAAACTTCCACAGGAATCGACAAGGGCTGTGACGTGGCTGGCACAAAGCCAGGTGAGAACCAAATCCCAACCTGTAGCTACGTAAAGCCCTTTATTTCATTACTAACCTAGCACACCTGGACATCTCATGAAACATTTGGCAAAATGCTATGTTCATTCTAGGAAGTCATCCACGTCTCTGATGGGTTCCTTTGCATCTTTCTATAGCCAATAATAAAAGTAGCAATAGCTAGCATTTATTGAGCTTTTAGTATATGTCAGGCACTATGCTAAATTTAAGTTTATTTCATCTCACATAATAATGGCTGTTGGCTGAATACTATCCAGTCCTATCTACTTTCCTTCTAATAGAATCCTGAGTGAAAGTGTCTAGATGAAGAATATTACCTTTCATAACCTCTATCTGTTTATTCAAGAAAAACAAAAATCAATATCAGTGTAATCAACCATAACATAGCCAAGAAGCAAATTTTAGAGAGAGACGTTTCTAAAATATCAGAATTTCATAATAAATTCTGATTTATTTTTGGGTGATGCATTATGCAGGATGGTAGAATTCCCGATATTTTTTTTTTTCCTAGGGGCCTAAGTAAATCTTCTAAATCCTTGAACTTTAGTTTAAAATACGGAAGTGATTCTTAAATCTTAAAGCTCTAGTCAGGTGAGTTGTTTTCCTTATAGGGTATCTTTTTTTCAAAGGCTATTTCTGCTCAATGAGAAAACTCACAGCCCTGAATATTTATGTACCAAGGTTACTGTTGAAAGAATATTTAAAAACTATGACCAGATCGTTGATTTCAATGGCAAGCCATAATCATTTCACAGATAGTAAGAAAAGAAACACAAAATAACAAGGACGTAATATAAACCATGTCTAAATGCCCACATTTTTAATCTCATATATGTTAAACTTTTTTTTTCATATACGTTAAACTTTAACAAAATTGGTAAAATATTTACTCTTAGTAGCCAACCAAGAGCTAGGTTAAATCCTATTTTGCCTCTTGCCATTTGAGTGGCCTCATATAGGTTAGTTTATTTATCTGCGTTTCATTGTATATATAATATTAGATTATAGAATAGTGATACAGCAGGTGCCATTGATAATGAGTATTATTGCCATTTTTTTCCAGTTTTTAAAAAAAACATTACATATAGAGTAAAGTCTTTAATATGAATCAACATGTGGCATTAAATTTAAAACCTTTTTAAAGGAATTAATATTTCAGTTCCTTCAATATTGCCTATTAGTGTTCTCTTTTGAAATAAAAAATGTGAATTATTAGATGTGAATTTACCAGACACAGAGAGTCTTATTCAAGCAGAAATAGTATTAGACTATGTCTGGGATTCTCACATACTCTCTGAATAGAGAAAACTTTTTTTTTTTTTCTTTTAAGATTTTTTTTTTTTTATTTATTTGACAGACAGAGATCACAAGTAGGCAGAGAGACAGAGAGAGAGAAGCCACCAAGGCGCCCCTGAATAGATCAATCTTAATGGAAGGAACCCACAGGACTTCTGTTCTTGGTTCCACTTGGACACTCATTCTGGAACCTTGATCAATATCGCTTCTAAGACCTTAGTGAACTTAATGTGAAAATGAAGGGTTAGATTAGATTATCTATGCAGCTTCCAACATCCAGCAATCATGTGTTCAAAATCATGTATTAAAGTCCATCAGCAGGGGCACCTGGGTGGCTCAGTGGGTTAAAGCCTCTGCCTTCGGCTAAGGTCATGATCTCAGGGTCCTGGGATCGAGTCCCGCATCAGGCTCTCTGCTCAGCAGGGAACCTGCTTCTCCCTCTCTCTGCCTGCCTCTCTGCCTACTTGTGATCTCTCTCTGTGTCAAATAAATAAACAAAATCTAAAAAATAAATTAATTAAATAAATAAATTTAAAAATAATTATAATAAATAAATAAATAAGTCCGTCAGCAGAAATTCATTCCTTTGGCTTTAGACATTGGCAGGCAGTATACTAAAACAGAAATGATGCAGAGTTTGGAATCAGCCAAAGCTGAGTTCCGATCCAGGTTGGCTTTTCAGTTCCAGGACCTTTAGCAAGTCAATCCCCTTCACCGAGGCTGTCTTCTCACTTGTACAATGTTGATGCTAGCTGCCTGCTGGGAATGTTGCGAAGATTGGAGATTGTATTGGTTTTCAATGATTTGGCTGGCATTCAATTAATCATAGCTAT
The DNA here is from genome assembly GCF_002288905.1 of Enhydra lutris kenyoni. Classification (NCBI taxonomy): domain Eukaryota; kingdom Metazoa; phylum Chordata; class Mammalia; order Carnivora; family Mustelidae; genus Enhydra; species Enhydra lutris. The sequence goes on along the minus strand of NW_019154111.1, from coordinate 20,267,250 downwards.
TATTTTTCAGAGTCCTCCAGTAAAATGCAAATTCATTGGGAAGGATGACTTTGGAGGACATTTTTGGATGCCAGGAATAGAGAGCTACTCAAATCCCAATAAATGAGAGATATGAAGCAAGGGTGCTATAAGGTTATAGATAGTTCCACGGATCTCAGGACACAGAAGTTTTGGAACTGGGACTTGAACAGAGATAACGTTCTCTCTGCTCATGTGATGTGATTCTTCTATCAGATCATCTGTGCCATTTCTCTGTCTTTTCTCTTTCCTGCTTTAATATCCACAGCTCTCTGGAACCCCCTTCCATATCTCTTATCTCCACACAGGGTCCCTGATTTACTAACTTCTACTGCACTGTCAGCTCTGTGACGGGGGATACAAGCAGAGGGTGGTGACCGGGGTGGTCCACTGTCCATTTCGTAGATTTGGCTTGTAGAAAGACCCTCAGGGTTGGGTACATAGCAGAGACTCAAACCCTAACAAAGAATTAGTACAAAGGGTAACACAAAATGCTTGTTTCCACCCTAATACTCATTTTCTGGTGAAAAGATGTATGGAGTTGGAATCCAGGATAAATACAACTTGTATGGATCCTGAAACTTATATGATTTTGAAGCCCCTTTTTAAGGCCAAAATAAATAAATAAATAAATAAAGTTTTGAATGCAAAATATATAGAAAAGTAAATTTTTTTATAATTGGAAAAGAAAGTACAATAAATTATACACTTTGAGGAAGTAACATAAATATCACAAAATCCAGTAAATATTCTTACAGATTAATTGCTTAATACACATATATAATACATTTTCCTGCATTTTTAGGTTGCTCACTTCTTTGTGTAATAATAATATTTGTATTATTTCTTCAGAGAGAATGTAAACAGTATTTTCTAGAGCAAGGTTGATCAAAATTTGGTTTTATCTAATTGATAGTTGAGATCCATAAAAACAGACCTACTTATTTTTTGCTATATAATTATAGGGTTATTTCCTAAAAAGACAAAAATTCTGTCTTTCGAGAATTGTACTGCAGTTCAATTCTACTTTAAATTTTCCATGAAAAGTACAGGGTGCAGTGTACCCTGCATTGTCAATTCATTCCTTGACAGGAGAGAATTTGTCTTTTGACCTGGCATTAATTAGAGCTGCAGCTTTTGCTTGCTGGTTTACACAGATGAGGACTGCAAGAATTTTTCTCAGGCTAGCTTCTGACTAGTCTGGGAGAAACCTACCTATTTCCAGTGTCAGCTGATTTCCAACACATTTACATATTGATACAGAGTCTAACCTTGTACCTTTGTGTCTGGTACAGGGAGACGGGCACAGAAGGTGGTAGGTGTAGTCCTGGAAAGAGTTCCTACACCAGGACAGCTATAACAATAATAATTATCCACAAGAAATAACAAGTGTCAGCGAGGATGTGGAGGAAAAAGAAGCCACGTGCACTGCTTATGGGAATGCAAACTGGTGCAGCCACTGCAGAAAACAGGATGGAGCTTCCTCAAAAAGTTAAAAATAGAACTATGATCTAGAATACCCTATAATCCAGTAATCACACTACTGGCTATTTATGCAAAAAAAAAATTATATATATATATATATATATATATATATATATATATATACACTAATTCAAAGGGATACGTGGTCCCCAAAGTTTACAGCAGCATTTTTTACAATAGCCAAGATATAGAAGCAGTCAAAGTGTCCATCAGCTGATGAACAGATAAAGAGGAGGTGGCACGTATATACAATGGAATATTAGTCAGCCATGAAAAGAATGAAATCTTGCCATTTGCAATGACAGGGGTGGGGCTAGAGAGTGTAATGCTAAACAAAATAAGTCAGTCAGAGAAAGACAAATATCATATGATTTCACTCATACTCAGAATTTATGAAACAAAACAGAGCTACAGTAAGAGACAAACCAAGAAACAGACTCTTAACTACAGAGAACAAACCAGTGGTTGCCAGAGGGGAGCGGGTGGGGGATGGGTGAAATAGGGAATGGGGATTAAGGAGAGTGCACTTGTCCTGATGAGCACTGGGTGATATATGGAAGTGCTGAATCACTACATTATACACTAAAACTAATATTACACTGTATGTTACCTGTACTGGAATTTAAAAATAAACAAACATAGATAAATAGCAATAATAATTATTCATGGAAGTGCTACAGATCTCATGAATGTAGCCCATTAAACAAACCAAAGATATATCCAACATAACCTTTTAGCCAGATCCCACAAGATGCTTCCACACTCTCTAACCATAGAGGCAATCCCAAGGAGGGAAAGTTGAAGTGGAAAGAGCAGCACTGATCTGTACCAGTTACAATATCTGACGTTGGAGAATTAGATGTATAAATGCACAACCTTGTGACCACATTGGCAGACTTCCTCTCAGAGCCTGAGGTTCATGCTTTTTAGGATAATGAGGGATTTTCAAGCACTCAGAATGCTACAAAGCGAAAACCAGCCAGGCAGATATAGAAAGACACCATTCTGTCTACTCCGTCACCTTGAGGGTTCTGGGTGAGCAAGGAAGGAAGGCTATAAGAAAGTTCGTGATGAGGTAGATGAAGTTACAGCAAAACCAACTTCACTGATTACAGCAGTTTTTCTGGGGGTAGATTTACATTTGCTAACACCTGCCACATGTGTCTGCTTTAGCAAGAAACTAGTGAACTTGACCTCATACCGGGGATTTCAACAGGCAAGATGACACAAGCGGCTGTTTTCAGATAAAAGGCTTATGGGAGGGGCGCCTGGGTGGCTCAGTGGGTTAAGCCGCTGCCTTCGGCTCAGGTCATGATCCCAGGGCCTGGGTTCGAGCCCCATATCAGGCTTTCTGCTCAGCGGGGAGCCTGCTTCCTCCTCTCTCTCTGCCTGCCTCTCTGCCTGCTTGTGATTTCTCTCTGTCAGATAAATAAATAAAATCTTTAAAAAAAAAAAAAAAGGCTTATGGGAGACACCAATTCTGTGACTGGCAGAAAGAGAGAGGCAAAAGTGACAACTCAAAGAGAAGAAAGACATTATTTTTTATTTTCATAACAGTTGTTAAAAATAAATGACAAGTAAAAGAAAACTAAAGATGGGAAAGAAAAGAAAGGAAAGACCTTCATTAGCTTTCTTAAGTGAAGTGCTCTTGTGCCCAGGGGGAAGTTTGTTCTCACAATCCACTGAAGCAAGACTGAGTCCGAGAACATAACCATTCAGACCGTGAACTCCGGGTCTCCCAGGTAAATTCTTTAGAAACTAATATATGTGTCTACAAAAGAGCTCTACAAAGAAAGAGAATTACCAGAATGGAATTGTATTACGTACTCAAAGGTCAGCGAAATACTATTAAATGAGTGACTATGTTGATAATGAACTTTCTAGAAAAATATTTACACACACATCGCCTAGTATGAACCAGAGGTGAGGATAAGGCTAAAAATCACTTTAAGACTGACTAATATCTGCCTTCTAGTAATGACTAAAGCTCCTCACGCCTTCTCTGTTAGCCAGAACTGTGCTGTTTTCCATACGTATCACATAAGCTTCACAGATTCTTTGTGAAATAGGTATTTTCATTTCTTCCCTTTCCCGATCCTTTTCCCAGCTATCTCCTACTCATCTTCTGTGTCTCAACTTAAATATTTCATCACCCAAAATACATTATCTCAACATCCTTCCCAGCTTTTTCTCCCCCCAGATATCCTGGACTTTCTTCACAGCACTTACCATAATGTGGATCATGTAATTATTTTTTGTTTATTGGTATACTTTCCATCTTCCACTTTACATGTAAGGTCAGAGTATACCCAGTAGGTTCAATGAATGCAAGTTGACTAAATAACCAAATAATGGGAAAACTGAGGCTTAGAAAAGAGGAGCCACATGGCTAAGATTCAAATCAAGCTCTCAGTGCCTTCAAAGCCTTTGGAATGAACCACTCTGTTACCCTACCCATGCCAGCCTGGTGATATAATTGTCAGGGATCAGAGCAAAATAAAAATGCAAGCCCTTGTTCAATGCAAGCCCTTGTTCAAAAAGCAGGGATATTAAAAAATAAAGCTTTGGGGTGCCTGGGTGGCTCAGTAGGTAAAGCCTCTGCCTTCAGCTCAGGTCATGATCCCAGGGTCCTGGGATCGAGCACCACATCAGGCTCTCTGCTCAGTGGGGAGCGTGCTTCCTCCTCTCTCTCTGCCTGCCTCTCTGCCTACTTGTGACCTCTCTCTGTCAAATAAATAAATTAAAAAATAAAAAAAAATAAAGCTTTATTCTTTCTTCCACAGCTCCCTTTCACTTGACGTATTTTTTTTGTTTGCTACTGAATGTGGTTCTAAGTAAAGAAAACTTAAAACTTTAAATTATTACTGTGAAATTTACTGTTATCTTGATATAGAGCAATAGCAGCTTTAGATGCAAATCTGAATATCGCCTTGTATGCAGAATTCTCACGCATGGAGAGTCCCTCAGAATTCTGTGCTCCAGGGACATGTGGAGTGCCATATGCAAATGGAGCAGCAAGGAACAGCTGACGCAAATGCTGTGTGTATCTCCTCTGCTCACACACATGCGCCGTTGTCCCACAGGATTTCATTTGCAAAACAAAAAACAAAGAATTATTAAGAGCTTCAGTAGCAGAGCATTAAACGAAGCAGGGGGCCTGGGTGAGCACCTGGTCTGGTGCTACTGCGTAGGGCACACAAACATGAGTGTCTCAATCCACTGTGTGTTGCTAATCTGTGCCCAATGGTGCTATATGCAAACCCTACATTCGCAGTAATGAATCATATTATAATAAGGTAAAGATACCTGATTTTAGTACACTGTGAGGACAATAAAGGATGACAAATCACTCCAAGTCTTTTTTCAGACTTCTGTTGTAACTAGTAAAGGAGGCAGATACATATGTTTATACACCAGGAATAAGGAATTATTTTTATTTGCAGACATTTATAATTGCTTTGCCATTGACTGAGCTATTAAATATTCAAATCTGAGTAGGGAGCAGGTAATTTAGTGCAGCAATATTTTCTCCTCTGCTTCGTTTATTAAAATTGAGTAAAAGTTAAATTAGACAATAATGCAATTGCAAATATTTTAGACAGAAGGACATCATTCTCTTTGCCTTTTTTGGAGAGAGGAGACAATTACAAACAAGGTCAACCATCCTCACCATTCTTTGGGTCTGGGCTGATTTTGCATTTTTCTCCAGAAAAACTTTGTAATTTTCTGCCATGAACCCCAGTTCTGAGGACATATGCTCTAGCAACCATAACAAAAACAAGTTTTTCTTATTTACCATTGCAGCTTGAGACTGTCTTGGCTTAAATATCCATTACTTAGCCTGTATCGAGAAAATTAACAAACAGGTTTGCTAGTCTGTTGAACTAATGAGAAAATTTATTCTCCTAAAGGTTGAGAAACTCACACAGCTAGTAAATGGTAGCATTAGAATTTGTACCCAGGGCTGGCAGAGTATGCATTTTTACCCAATTCTTTCTCAATAAGCTCAGTAAAGCCAGGAATACAATGATGATAATATCTGTATGATTCTCCCAAACTAGAGCTATTATATCCTTTACCCAACTCTGTCTCACTGTTTAAATTTACATTCATCAGTTAGCTCTGTTATGTTCTTATACAGTAGAGTACACATATTTTTGTCTGTCTACACTTTCTCGTGTATTTTTTTTACTTTCCTGCCACTATTTATCTGAAGATATAAATACATAGCATATTTCCTTAAACCACACTGCAACTAGAAACTTTGTCCTAAACTTTTTCCTTAGTATTCATATATATGATACCAAAAATATAATGTGGATTATATATTACATTTTATATACATTAAAATATATTATATATGATTTACAAGTGATTAAATAAAATGACAAAGTAGAGGTCTCAGTTGTCAGAGAGATGTCATACTCTCTCATTGAAAATACTAATTTTAGCTTTTGATCAAAGCACCAAAGACATAGATTTCATCATTATATTGCCTAGGTACATTTAGTTCTCTAAGTCTGTGTTCTACATCCTGTATAACAGTTTTAATTTACTCAATCTGGAGGTTAGTTTCTGCAATGCAGTGAATTCAACATTGTATTTGAATGACTTGCATTCACTTTACCAGGTTGTGTAAAACAGTTCAATGTCTGATCGCTATGAAGAGTTTCTTTCTCAAACTTAATATTAAACTTAATTTAAAAGTACCAAAGGGGGCAGGAGTGCCTGGGTAGCTCAGTCATTGAAGCGTCTGGCTTTTGATTTCTGCTCAGGTCATATCTCAGGTTCACGAGATGGAGCCCTGCCTCAGGCCCATGCTGGGCGTGGAGCCTGCTTAAGCTTTTCTCTCTCTCCCTCTATCCCCGCAACCCCACTCCCACCACCACTCATGTGCTCTCTCTCTCAAAAAGAAAAGTACCAAATGCCCACAATGAAAAAAGTCGTGTTCTCTTATGAAAACAACTAGAGCCAGACAGGCCATGGGGAGGGTCATGTCCAGAAAAGGAAGCCAATAGGGTTCCCTAAGTTAGATCACATTAAGGAGATACGATTCTTGTCACTGAGGATTTGACATGAATTCTTTGTCTATCTTCAGGAATAAGTAAAAGACTTCAAATGGTTTTTGTGTTTTGTACAAATTCTGTTCAGCGTTAGCTCAGAGAATATTCTATTTCTACTCCCTGAAGCTTTGATTTCTCAGCAAAAGCGGTTTAGGGATGCCTGGGTGGCTCAGTCAGTTAAGCCTCTGCCTTCAGCTCAGGTCATGATCCCAGGGTCCTGGGACGGAGCTCCCTGCTGAGCAGGGAGCCTGCTTCTCCCTCTCCCTCCCCACACATTCTTTCTCTATCTCTGACAAATCAATAAAAAGTCTTTAAAAAAAAAATTTTTTTAGAACAGTTTGGTTCAGATTTGTGGGAGTGAGTTTATTTTTTATTTTGGTTTCTTTTAATATGAGGGTTCACTGAAGTCTGTATTTATGGTTAGGGTCATAATATATTCTATTTAAGCACCTGGTTATGATCAGGCAACTCAATAAGTGAACAAATCAAAATATACAAGTGGACAGTAAAAGAACTTATTGTGTAACAAAAACTCTACAGAATGTCAGGGAAAATTAAGAAGACTGAATATTTATAGTATTTATTCTCTGAATGATAGTTATGTCTCTGGTGCTTCCTCCCAATTGAAAAGATTAAAAGTTGATGTGAACAGGTTCAGCTGATGCCTCTTGCTCTCCTCTTTGTCAACCTGGGCCCTAAAAGCACTGAGGTAAGAAAGCTGTATCTTTTTGGGCTGGTAGGTCTAATTTGTACTTGTATCAGTGGAACCACTATAATTTTTAAAACTTTCAATTTTATAATTTTCTTTTGACTTCGGATTCTGAAATGTACTTTTTTAAACCCAGCTTCAGAGTCTAGGAAAAATATCAATGAATAAAAGAGCATTAGATAAGGAGAGCAAACAGAAGTCCATAATGAAAAGAGGAAAGCATTTCCATCTAAGAAAATAAATTTAATTTTATTTTAAAACAGAAGGAAACGAAAAGAAATAGTAATCTTAGACTGGAAGTTCAAAAAAACCAGCTGTAGGTCCCAAAGTGATCGCTGAGCCTAAATTTCCTGAACAGATTCAGGATTGATCCCAGTTTGCTTCTGGAAAGACTTTTATTTCATTGGCAAGACCCAGAACACTTGGGCTCAGATTTTGGCTCTGCTGCTAATAAGCCTGCATGGCAACAGTCTGCACGGTTTCATTTGTAAATCTTTCGACGGCATATGAGCTCTTTGAGGAATGTGAAGTCAGGCCCACTTAGCCCCTCTTGCCTCTCTCACGATTGTCCTTGTAGGAACCTCATCCCATCAAGCCTCCTTTCTCTTATTTGCAAAATAGATGGAGTAACAGTGCCTACCACATGGTGGGGTTATGAATGTGTTATAGATGATTTTTCCATATAAGTTTCTCACCATCGTGTCTAATAAATGGATTTACTATTTTAGCCAAGGTAGACTTGACCTGACCAGTGTCATGGACACTCAGCCCTTCGTCAGGAAAGTTCCTCAGGAGTCTCTGGGGACTCCAGGCACCCAATTCATCTCAACAGCAAGGAGTCCACCTGAAGTTATAACCTCCACACAAACCAGGAAGCAGAAAGAGTGAATATGCTTGGGTGGCTGGATGGCTCAATGGGTTAAGTCTCTGCCTTCAGCTCAGGTCATGATCTCAGGGTCCTGGGATCGAGTCCCGCATTGGGCTCTCTGCTCAGCAGGGGGCGTGCTTCCCCACCACCACCACCCGCTTCTCTGCCTACTTGTGATCTTTCTCCGTCAAATAAATAAATAAAATCTTATTTTTTTTTTTTTTAAAAGAGTGACTATGCTCATCCCTGCACTTTATAGATAAGCAAACAGTTTCAGGTTAGATGATTTACTCAACGTCACAAGGCTGGGAGGAGACAGAGCTGAACTTGACGGCTGGTGTTCTGACTTCATGTCTTGTCAAAATTAAAATGAAATCACTCACAATCATGTTGCTTCAGATTGAAATGCCTACAACTGGCGAACAGTAACAAGAGGCATAATACATTAGTGCTCATTAGTGTTTGATAATCAGTAGTAGTAACGGTTTTTGGTTTGAGGTCACAAATCTGAGCAAATGTGCCATCAGAGATGGACATGAATAGTGACAAGTGCCTCCATGTAAAGCCCTCATTCAAATGAACCTATCATCCTGTCATCTCTTGCTAATCTGAAATTTAGTTGCATCAGTTTTTTCCCGAAACACACTGATGTGCCAACTGGGACTTGCAGACGTCGCTATCATTGGGGGGTTTTGCTGTCATGTTATTAATTACGTGAACTGCCCAGTTTTAAAGGTGAGGGTATGGGACTTCAGAAGGTCTGGATTGTGGTGACATGCTATTCTTGTTTTGGTTTGGTTTAGTGTTTCTGGAATATCAAAAGCAAATTCCATACATAGCAGTAATAGTAGTGGCTTGATGGCCAGCATTTTACCCTGGGCAACAGCTTATTTTAGGAGAGCTAGAGAACAAAAAGAGGTTTTTGCTCATATATGGGGGATAGTACATCTTTTACAGTGCTCTCTTGAGCACATCAATTATTATTTAATCTCAAATGCTAATAAATATGCAATTGATACAAGAAAATCAAACATTTGATATGTAATTCTGAGCCTGACAGCCCTTCAGTTTCCCTAAACAAACTCACTTTATGAAAACAGAGAGAATATTTCTTTACTTATGTTTTTGCTTTCAGTTAATAACCCTTAACTGCTGGCTGCTTTCTTATCTGAATTCATGACTCTATGCCAGTGAGATATTCCTGCTTACAGAAGACATTGCCACGTGAAGGATGTTCTATATACACAGGTGCAAAAACGACTAAAACAAACCCATTTAAATTACCCTTAGAGTCGTTTACTTCTTATGTTAGTATCCGAGAATTATAATTAGTGCAAGATTACTTTTGTTTTTGAGTAGGAAAGCTGAGATATTAAAACGGCACATCACAAATCATGAGAAAGATCATAGGGCTTAAAATTAACACATATCACATCCTCTTTCAATAATATTTCAGTAGGTATACAGTGACAGCTCTTCACAGAACCAAAATATTCTCTGACTTTGTATTAAATGCAACATGTAACTCTCTAAGTTCTCCACTTGCTATCTTCCCTAAAAACCACTTGTAGATTCACTTGACTTTTGTCATTAATTAGTAATTAGGGACTTAAACTTGTATCCATGCCTAATCAGTCTAGTTTAAAAAAAAAAAAACTGCTTTTCTTAAATGTGAAATTTATTTGAGATCATTCAAGACAAATTCTCAACTAAGAGAACTTTCCTACCTCTTACTTTAGTAAGCCTAAGCAAAATTCCACTCAAAACGAACATGTTTCTAGGATAGCAAGAGCTCATACTTTGAAATGACTCACTCATTTCAAATCTAGAATCTTTTGGGATGTTTCAGCAAGAACGCCTCACGAAGGAAAAAAAAAAAAAAATTACATTTTATTCATTCTAAAATGTGAAATAATGAGCAGCATACTATGTGTAAGCGGTAAGGCAAAAAACCATGAATAAAGTTAGGAAGTATATAAAAACCTGTGTTTCTAAAAAAAAAAAAAAAAAAAAAAAAAACCTGTGTTTCTTCTGACTTCATTTAATAGAGTTTAATGTAAGAAAAACAAAACCTGTTGGCCACATTCCCCTTTTGACTTCCCTACATTAATTTGTTTATTAGATTCTCGGCTCCCTTCTCCACACAGAGGAGGTTTCATAAATGCACATTGACATGCCCACTGTAGGCTTATGTGGAAAGGAGAATTAATCCTCCATTGTGTAGCAGTCAAGTCCTATTTAGTGGTTTGTCTGCGAAGATCAATACAGGGTCTCTAAGGCATAACGGCTGGCTCCGTTCACTCTTGCTAGACAAACAAACGCCCTTTTAAAAGTCAGTTCATGAAGAAAGCTTTTTCTAGGCACAACCCAGCCCTGAGTAAAACTTTAAACAGTCCAAGTTTGCATTTCAGTGCTGCAGGCTTCATTCCTGGGCCCTTTTTCCCTGCTTTGAATGTGACTTCGCCAGCCTTTCCCCATTAAAACCTGACTTCAAGAAAATAATTTGATGTATAAATTCAATCCCAAAGAGATACTCAACAGTTCATAGGCGTAATGTGTTTCCACTCTCAAGAATAGCTGTATTTTAGCAAAGACAAGGATTCTTAGGCAGAATTAGTCTCTAATTGTGGAATTTGAGTCATTCAAAGAGCATGAGAGCCATTTATCAGGAAGTTATTTCAATACCCTCGTAGACAGGATCTTAACCCCACCTACTCATAATACTATCTCTGCAGCAAGAAGTTGCCTGAAAGCCTCTTGACAACACATCCTTTCTCTTTATTGTTGGGCTAACTCCTTTTTAATCTTCTGGATCAGTTCAAATCTTGCCTCCTTGTGGAACTATTTCCCAAGTACATTCAACTCCCAAGAAGTCCCAGGATCTATTTCTAGCACAGGAGTTATTACACGTCTTTGTTCTGTTCTATGCTGCCTCTCTCCCTGCTAGAAGTCACTAAGAACGAGCACTGCTGCCTTTAAGCTCTGCCTTTCCACACACAGCACAGTGTTTGGCACATAACAAACCCTTCCCTCCCTGCCCCTACCCCATTCCCAAATTACGTGAGTACTAGACAACACCAGGGCAATCAGCTCATTCCCCCATTCACCTGTCATATGCCTACTGACATCGGGCAACCCATAATGGCGGAGAGGGCAGTAGAGGAAGAAGTGGGTGAGCTGAGATACAGAGGCTCCCCTATCCTCTTTTCCCTAGGATGTACATTTCCTACAGTCAAGAATTACAGAATGTTTGATGAAATACAGTTAACAGTATTGAGGTAACATTTTGTTGGATGGTTTCCAACTCTTCCACAGGAAAGCAAACATTAACCTTTCCAAAGTGAGTTGGTTGTACCAAGAATGGCCGCTCTAAGTCAGAGATGGGTAAACTAGGACCCATAAAGCAAATAGAGCCCACCTCCTGTTTGTATACTGTTCGAGATCTTAGAAGAGCATTTACATATCCAAATGGTTAGAAAAAATATCAGAAGAATGTTTCTTGACACATAATATTATGTGAAATTCAAATTTCAGCGTCCATAAATAGTTTTTATTTATTTATGAATGTAGACATTTTTATTGGATGATAGTCATCCTCGCTCATTTTGGAGTATCTATGGTTGTTTTTGTACCACAACAAAATTGGGTAGTTGTAACAGAAGCCATATGTCCTGCAAAGCCTAAAATATTACCATTCTGCCCTTTACCAAAAAAAAAAAAAAAAGTGCTCTAAATGAGCTTATTAGGAACAACAAAGGCAACCCAGTGACATTGTTTACATCTTTTTAAAAAAGTAGTTCAGAAAGAATTGGGCCTGAGGAAAGGAGATTCACTTAGGGTTGACAAGAATAAGCCATTGGTGTGATCCTCCTTACTATGAATAGCAGAGTAATGTAAACAAGATAATTAACAATTATTTCTAGTAGAAGTTAGATAAGATAGAGCACTATGCAAGCAATATCCTTAGGCATCTTGGAGAGAGGAGGAAAAAAAACATAAATATATAGAAACCTGAGATCATGAGAGTTCAATTACTTATTACTCTTACTACCTTGCTTAACTGTGAGATCTTCTTGGAGGAAAAAAAGAACCAAGTGTTAGATCTATAGTAGGAAAGTACCTCACTCATTATTAGAGCTAGATAAAATTTTGAGGAAAGAAAGAAGAGAGGGAGAAAAGAAGGAAGGAAAATATATTTAAGAAGAATATTTGCATTCAGCTTTTATCGTTTACTTTTTCTTTTTCTTTCTTTCTTTTTTTTTTTTTTTTAATATGTGGAAGTTCACTACTTTAAGTACTTTTATTCCAGCGGACAATTTTATTTGTACTTATCAAACCAGCACATGTTTTGAGGGATGTTTCAAGGATGTTTCTTCTCCTATTTCAAGTTTAAGCCTTGTTTTCTCATAATGAAAATCAACCACCATTGATCCCGTAGTGACTATTCTCGGAGGCTAAGGCGCTGTGTTGTGAAGGCTTTACCCTACAACTGTAAATAAGCCATTATCATCAGCTCTCATTAGTGGTAGAAACATCAAGTTGTCAAACAAATTTTAGAAGAGTATTCTAGCTATCCATGTTCATGACATCTATAATGGAACCACTGTGTTCTTTCTTGTGTTTAATTTAAAGCACACATTCTATGTTTTCCTTTTATTGCCAAACCCTCACCCACCATCTTATAGTCTCCTTTAAACATAAGAATATTTTTTCTTCATTTAAATTTATAACTAACAGCCAGGGTCTGGCATGTTTAGCTATAGACTTTCATTACTGTAATAAAAAAACAACAACAAAAAAGAAAAGCTCCTGCAACGAGAGGGTCGTGAGCAACGGGACTAATTGTGGAGCTATGTTCATTTAAAAAGGCAACTTGGTTTTACATATATTCACCTGCCCTTAAAATATGCTTTAATTTATTACTAATGGTATTCTCAATGATCTGTTGAAGGATACAACTCCGAAATGATTTATTCTAATTAAGAGCCTCTTGCCAGCACTTAGTCACCACGAGGCTCGGAAGCCCCAGGGACCAGCTTTTATTACACACTGTGCCCATTTCATACAAGTAGAACATTTTACAATCATCAAATCTAATGGGACATCTTTATAATGTAGCTTCACGTTTGGCATTTTTCTCCTCACTCTGTCAAAATAGATACTTCGGTTGTTTAGCTCATTTTAAATGTACAAAGGATTGAAATGCACCTCTTTGACAGAAACTGAAAAGCCTAGAGCCTGCTCTAGAAGATCCAGCCATCCCTCAGTCCTACACAGGTTCCTAGGCTTGCGCTGTTTCAAGATACAGGATGACGTGACACCCAGAGCCCCTACCCAGAGAGGTCCTCTCAGTCTCACTACCGGGATTCTCATTCGGATCAAATGTAATTTTCTGCTTTTAGGGGAAGGGCTAGATTCTGTCCACAAAATAATAGCTCTGCAATTGGGTCATAACATCTTAGACCAGAATGACCTTAGCGGGGAGCTCTGGTGAGGTAGGCAGAGCCCAGGTTTGTGGGTTGGGGGGGAAGCCCTGGTGTCCAGTTTGGTTATGCCTTTTACTAGTCTCCAGACTCCAGTGGGCTGCATTTCCCAGGCTGGCCTGTCACCTGATTTTTCTGCCAGTTTGGACAAAGGGAGCATTGGCAGGAGATGGGAGGATATGGTTGGTGGGAAGGCCCCAGAGTATTTGTCCTTCTTTGCATCTCCTAAGACAGCAGATGACCCTTTTCAGTGGCTCTAGGTCCTTCCCTAGAGGCCTGGTTCCAGCCACCACCAGGGACTCTGCCTTTGGGCTCAGAAAGCTGTGTCCTCCTCTGCCTCTCCAGCCTCACGACGGTTGTAACTTGGACTGCCATCTCCTCCCTCAGCTCTAGCCCCAGGATGGGCTGGCCTCTCGGGGACTGCGGTGCCACACCCAGCCCCCTTCATTCTCTTCATGAAGTCCGTGCTGCTGTAAATAATTAGAATGGTTTCTGTTTTCCTGTTTAGACTCTGAGTACAGGCAATACTATTACCTTAATTACCTTAAAAGTAAGGCATTGTGCCTGTAATCTAATCTCATTTCCAGAATAAGTAAGTGTAGATAGGAACATACAAAGAGATGTAAAAAATTATGCATTTTATGTGCTTGGAATGTGGGCTATATTCTGGAAATTTGTAAATTTAATTTCTAATTTCAACTTATTTTCACCTACTCTGTTTCCTCTTTTTCCTTAAAATGAAACATCAGGAAAATAATTCTTTTAAAATTTTATTTTAAGTAATCTCACACCCAACGTGGGGCTCAAACTTAACAACCCCAAGATCAAGAGTTGCATGCCAGTCAGGCACCCTGAAAATTACTTTTTTTTCTAGATTTTTAAAATTTATTTAACAGAGAGAGACACAGCAAATAGAGGGAACACAAGCAGAGGGAGTGGGAGAGGAAGAAGCAGGATTCCTGCCAAGCAGGGAGGCCGACGCGGGGTTCGATCCCAGGACCCCAGAATCATGACCCAAGCTCAAGGAAGACCCCCAATGACCGAGCCACCCAGGTGCCCCCCGCAAATAACTTCTTTATAGAAGGTTCTTCTTAGTTCATTTATGTTTAATTGGGTATATTTTTTGTTTCGTTTTTATTTATTTCATATTATTATTACTATTTTTTAACTAGATACAGTCAGAATGAAACCACAGGAGCATTTTCGTATAGGAATCTGACCAGTTAGAATTATAGAGGTAGAGATATGAATTTATTTAAGACCTTCTTCATTTATGCTTATTTGGGATATACCCTACTTTAGTTAATAGTTAACTAGTTAATAGTTGAAAGAATGGCAAATCAATGCTCTAATTGCCTAAGAAGAGGCAAAAGAATCTAAACATAAAATTCCATGTAATATCTTCATATAACTTAGGAAGTAACTTTCACTCACGTTGAATGGAATAGAACTGTTCTCCAAAAGCATCTCTAATGTAAATATAGGCCATTGGATTCTCATCAAAAACAAAGTTTGTTTAAGGATATAGAAACTTTCTAGGTTAAATTGAAGACTTGAATTTTGTAGAAATTAGTAGAAATTTAGTAGAAAGACCTGACTGTCTTTGGGAGGTCAAATCACAGCTCCTCTGCACTGCTTTCCTTTTATATTTAAACAGCTGTGACTCCTTACATGAAGCATAATCATATTAAATTATTTATGCCTAAAGAATTCTGGAATTTTTAGCAGGAAAGAAGTCCCTAGTCAGTGACTAGGCAGAGCCATGCATACATGAAGAAGGAACAAGGCAGGTCTACCACCTGGCTGTATGACTCGTGAGAAACTGCCTTTGTTGGTGAGCTACAGACCGGACCTACAACTCCACCACAAGACAACAGGAGCCTAAGTTCTGCCCAAGGTGGTCAGTTGAGTGAGGGGCACCAGGCCAGTCATGGGACTGCCATTAGATAGTGCTATTAACTGAATATTTGTGTCCCCCCAATTCATATGTTAAATCCTAACACTCAGTATGTTGGTATTAGGAGATGGAGCCTTTGGGGATGATCAGGTCATGAGGTGGAGCCCTCATGAGTGGGGTTAGTACCCAGGGAGCTCCCTTCCCCCTGTCACCATGTGAGAACACAGTGAAAAGACGGCCCTCTATGAACTAGGAAATGGGTTCTCAGCAGCCGCTAGCTCTGTAGTGCTTAGACCTTGGACTTGCCAGCTCCCAGATCTACAGAAGGGACACAGCCTGCATTTGGGTCTCAGTCAGACACTGCTACTGTTAAAACAGAGCCTAATTCCCTGGCCTAATAGAGGGTGAAGTCTTACCTCTAGTACAGTGAGAATTCTGTGCAATCTTTTCCGTAAAGCTCAAGTAGACAACGGGTGGCAACATTATCAGGTCTTCCTGGGCAGAATTAGAAATAAGAGATGTGTTAGGTCATTACTAGATAATCTATAAGTAATTTAAAAAGTACAGTCCAAAATAAAATAGGTAAATACTTAAAGACATCTTAAAGGTGTCATGAGGCCTATAATGGCTAATAGGTTTGAGACTGTGTAAACTCAGGTGGAAAGAAATGAAAACTTTCAGGATAAACATCTCCACTTCATGCTTTGATGCTGCCTAACTGATTTCTTCCCTCGCCTGGCGCTGCAGGCATGACTCTGGGGACTTCTTCCCATGGCAAAGGCATTTAGTAGTCTTTGAATGGATTGTAGGCAGTGAATAATTTCGATGGTATCAGCAAGTGAGATAAGTGGCTGGTTATAAGAAAACGAACTTAGGAACAGAGCTGGGGAAATGGCGCTGGGATTTGGCTCCTTGGGTGAGTGCCTGCAGGCAGCAGCCGGGCAGTGAGCTTCTTCCTCCAAGAGTTACCCTTCAAAGGACAGGAAAAGAGGAAGCTGGCAGCCGCAGGTAACTGAAGAAAGGCCCCATCGTGAGAGCCTGAGAGCCGCTCTGATAGCATTGAAGATGAACCCCCTGGGATACCAAACCAAGACAGGCATCCTTTGGAGGTTGGTGCCATCCGCCCAAAGCCAAAATGACCAGGCATTCACAAGGACCCTGATAAGCTTGATGGATTAGTGTTTGTCAGAGGGAAGACAGGCAGACCTCCTCCAATATACTCCCAGGGCATAACCGGAAAGGACCAAGAAAAATGGATCCCAAACAATGGAATTTTCAGAGAATTGGTGGCGCTCCCTATCTAAGAATAGCAGCATCTTCGGGAAGATTAGAGAGATAGGGAAAGGCCCAGCTATTTCCCAGATATGTGAGATTCAGAGAACCCGAAGTCCTATTCATTCATTCACGTTGCTGGGCATTTGAGGATTGCAAAATCTGTCAAATTTGGGAGGATTTGTATTTTGAAATTCTAGTAGGGTACACGTTGGTTAAGCATGTGATAATGGAAAACAAGTAGGAATTGGAAAATCGTCAGTTCTCTCGGCTTCTCTGTTCATTTAAAAATCCTGTAGGTTAACAATGATTTCTGTGGGTATAAAAACTGAGATTAATTGACAGTGTGGAGCTAGGTTATTCTGGGCATATCATCTAAGTATCCAAAGAGGAATTTAGACATATTGAGGGAAGGAGATGGTGCCAGGCTTGGAGAAAAAAAGGAAATCTGGTGAGAGGAGAAAGAGCAGTGGATGTGTATCTCCCTCAGTCCCTCCCATATTTATTGGTTACCGTCAGACCTCTCCCAGGAGGATTTATTTACGCAGTAAACATTTATTGGCTTTCAAGTGTTTGTTCAGCTCTGGGCAAGGTCTGTGCTAAACTTGGGCTTATAATGATGACATGATCCTTGACCTCCTGGACCTCCTAGTTTAGAGAGAAAAGAGGCCTTTAAAAAACTAATTGTACTTCGTTAGTTGCAAGCAGCCTTGGAAGTGGTGGGGAGGGAAAACATCACTCTGATTGGACAGAGATAAAGCAGTGAGAAAGTTCTTCAAATAAGAACTGATACTTGAGCTTTATCAATGTAAATTGGGAGATCACCCAAAGGATTTATGCAAAGGGGGATGTTCTAGAAAGAACAATATACAAAGGCATGGAAGGACAGAATGCTTGCCAGTAATTAGACGGGATTTGTTCCCAAATGGAGCATAGGGTATGTGTGGGTGAGCCGAGGAGGATGGGATGGCCAAGCCATGAAGAGCTGTGTCTGTCATATTAACGAGCTGGAGCTTTTTCCTGCAGGTGATAAAGCAACAAGGAAGGCTTTTATGCCAGAGAATGACATGATCCGACTCTAAGCAATGTGAGGGTGAAAGGAGAGCTCCAGGCAAAAAAGACTAAAAACCCAAAGCAGGAGAAAACAGTTCCGGAGGTCCTACAGCTGGGAAAGTCAGCTCCTAGTGTTTTTAGAAGGTTGTGCCTCACAATAACCAATTGTACACGTATTTTTATAACCTTGTTAAAAATAAATAAAGTAAATATTACAAATGGAGGCTCTGATTAGCATACTTTGAAAATAAGAAAACACTCTTTAAAGGAGACTATAAAGACTTCTATTGATGATATTCATTTAGGTTAAAAACACTTTATTAGGATATTAGGTCATAATTGTATGCTGCATTTATAACCCTTAAAGCCTCATTTGATCATATAATAGGCAAAAAACAAGAGAAAAAAAACAGGAGTCAGGAACGAATTTGTTTTAGAAAAAGGCACAAGCTAGAGGCACACAGTTAGGAAGCCCGACTGAAATGCAATGTTGAGAGGTTAGAGCATGTGAGTAGAAATGCTAAAAGCATTTTGGCCGTTCCTCAATTTTCCCCTTCTCTATATGCAAACCCAGTCCTTTCATTTTCCCTAACTTTCACACTAAGGGTCTTGTTTAAAGGGCTTCTTGTTTAAAATTATGCTTTAGTGATATCTTGCATTACAGAAACGTACCTATCTTGCTGAAAGAAATAGAAAATGCTGTCAGAATTATTTTGCATCTTTTTTGGCAACACCCTGAAAATAGATAATCTATGAAATTGGTGAGGTTTTGTCCTGTTCAACTATTTCCAGAGAAATAAGATGCCCAAAATATATCCTAAATATTGGATGTGGGTAGGCAAAGATAAGGAATTGGTACAGGCGACTTACTGGAAATTCTTTTCTCTCAGCTTACGAAAACCAAAAAAGATCCTGGTTGGTTTCCAAACTTTCATTTAGGTTTTTATGCCCCCTAGTGGGTATTTGGCATTTCTGCAGTTGTAAAATAATGGTGTTATCTTCACAGCATTTCCTTTGGGCAATATGTGCTCAAGCATTTATATCAACAATATATGACATTGATTGACATGCCCTTACATATTCAAACCAAAGTGTTTAAGATTCGTTGAACCAAAAAATTTTAATAACTTAATAAAAGCTCTGAAAACTTTTAGGAAAATGCCCATGAAGGCACACTATCATGGAGTTCTCTGACCCACTTGACTTTTATCCATTAATTCCCTAAGAATTCATTGATTCCAGGTTAAGGTCCTCTAATTAAGGTGGGACATCTTCTAGCTGCCCCTTTCTTTTAGTAGGTGCTAAAATTATTAATGTTGAGACAGTAGGAAAAGGAAAAAGAAAACATACACTTTTAAAAGAATAGTAGCTAGAAATTTGGCTGAGACTTAAAGAAACAGAAGCGAACACAGACTACTTCAAATAACTATACATGTGAGATAATCCAAAAAAATTCTCAAGCTTTCAATGCAGCTAGGCTATTGTAGGATTGAGCCTACAGGCAAGAGAGGTGGAGATAAAATCAAAGCAGCTTTTTAGGCAAACACTGATTTTAAAATGTCAAAGAGGAATCTTCCTATTGTTGAAGTAATACTAGGGTCCCTCTGGCAAACAAGTTGCATACCAGGTGTTATATAGCAACATTTAAAAACAACAGTTGCTTTCTGTAAACATTGCAGCTATTATAAAAATTAGCTATCAAACTATGATCCTTCTAGAATGCTGAACTGATAGCAGAAAATCCATGAATAAATAGCTACTGAGACCGTAAGGAGTAGAATTATTAGTTGAGAAGTGATGGAGCTTTCAGATCAGAAGAAATGATTCTGCAAACCTCTCTGACCAGTAGTTATTGTATTATAACCAGTATTATACCAGGAGAAAATTGAAGCACAAAATCAGTAATTAAAATACACACACACACACACACACACACACACAATCAATTAATAGATTTCACCAGGTTATTATTATACACATCACTTTCATTTAACTTTTTTAAGGATACTGTCTTAGTCCATTCAGGCTTCTATAACAAAATACCACAGACTTGGTAGTTTATAAAAAACAAAACTGTTATTTCTCACAGTTCCAGAGGCTGAGAAGTTCAAGGTATCATGTCACCAACAGGTTCCGCGAAGTTTCGTTTCCCAGTTCATAGACTGCCCTTCTTGCTGTGAACTCATGTGGTGGAAGGGGCTAAGGCGCTCTGTAGGGTCTCCTTTCAGAAGAGCCCCGATCCCATTTGTGAGGGTTTTGCTCTCACGACCTAATCGCCTCCCAAAGCCTCCACCTCCTCATATCATCCTATGAAGCGTTAGGATTTCAAGGTATGAATTTGGGGGAGACACATTCAGACATATCATAGCCAGTGACCTGTTTTTTCAAACACTTCCATTTCCAAATACAAATTCATATCCCATATGAAGTTGTGGGGTTTTGCTTTTGTTTTTGTTTTTCCCTAATGTGGTAGCTTTATAGAGCCAGCACCTGCCCTAGACAATATACAGGATGCTCCTGGAGTTCTGTGCAGGTGCACACGATCCATTCGCTTGATTCCTTCTGCCGAGCAATTCAAGACGTTTTCATTGTGAACAAGAGAAAGGGAGAGCAAGAGATTGAGTTCCAGTAAGCATTGAGGTTTCTATTTAAATCAACATTTCCTTCCTGTTATATGAAGATCTTTTCTACCCTTGTGAGTGTTGATAAAATCCATGGCTTTTGTTTTCTTTCTTAGTATCCATGGGAAATAGTTTCACAGATGAAAAGTCATTCCTTAACTGAGGAGCTTTGCTTATATAAGATCTCTCCTTTATAAAATGAGCCTACATTTATGCTCTTCAAATAAAAATAGAAGAAAAAATAGAAACTATATGAATAGGACGAGGAAGCTAACAGTATTGTGTTTGAGCACTGCGTAAGAAAATTCCAGGAAATATTTCTCCATTAGAGATCTAAAGACAACTATATTTTAGACATATGATTTCTGGAAAAATTGAGTGGATATTAATAAAATTTGGTTTACAATGTATTATCTTTTAAAGTTACAGACACTTTCTCAACTATTTTCATATTACTTGATAAAATGGGAAGATGGATGGATGGATGAATGGACAGACAGAAGGAAGATATACACATTCTACTTGTTTCTCTGAATTAACCAGATTTAGCCACTTTTCTGTCATTAAATGCATGCCATAGTTTAAGTACTTTGCAGAAACTTTTGGTCCGAAATCAAAATCTTCAAGAACCAATAATGGAATTTCTTCTGGGGAATTGGTCTTCTGTTCAATAGGGTCTTTAACATGCAGAAAAAAACCATCATTTTAATTATTTTGGGAAGTATGTGCAAATTTAGAATTAGTATTTTTTATGTGAGTGATACCTCCATGCTGTACCTTTTTAACTGGTATGAGGAGGGAAAGAGACAATAAACATAAGGTTTGGCAGATGTCCAGAGTAAAAACAAAAAACAGAAAGAAACTGGACTGGCTGTATGTGATGAGTGGAGGAGGAAAGTGGGAAAAGTGAGAAGCGGAGCAAAGTAAAAAGATAGGGAAATGTCCTTGCAATTAAAAATTCAAGTCTGCTTATTTCTAGTATGTAGAATTTTGGAGAGTGATTCTTATATACTATGCCATCCTTTCTCCTGTTTTCTTCTCTCTTTTAGGAATTCAGTATTTATCTTAGTAGACCCTAGAGGCCCCATAAAATCTTTCAACAAATTTTCTTTAAAAATAGAAAAAAAAAGTCTCTGTGTAAAACAAAACCACGTCTACATAATGTTTCGGTGTCAGTCTTCTTGGGTAATGGATGTTTGAAGACTGGGGACATAAGATAAAATTCTGAAGAAAAAAGAAAAACTAGAATATATAATATCACTGGGCTTAGCATTAATTTAAAGATAGGGGCTCAGGAAAAATGAGGCATGTTTCCATATGGAATAAAAAGAATAAAATGCCAACCAGTAAATAAGACACCTCGGATAGAAATCACCATTAAAAGATGGCAGTATTGTAGGCAATACTTAAACTACACGATTATTTAGCCGAGCTGTCACCTCTCATTACGAAGCTTTCTATTCTAAGCCTTTCCTCTATCGTGTTTGAGATATGGTTCCTGAGGTGTATCACGCTATTTTGCTTCTTAGTCGGAATTTGAATACTAGTTAAAAGAGCCTTTGTTAAACAAAGGAAAGCAGCTGTTTTTGCCCGAGAGCTATTCCCTATCCCCAGTAGATTCTGGGCCCAATAATAAGTTTGCAGATAAAAATTACCTGTTTCCATTCTCAAGGTGATTCCTAAGTGAGAAGAGAGACAAAAGGGACCACGGTTAGAACAGACACGAACCACACTGGGTATCTGTCGTGATTCTCCGACAGAGTTGAACTAGTGATACAGGCTTCATATTGCCAAGGGCAACAGCAGTCCGGTCCAGGAAAGGAGGGGGAGCAGGAAGAAGAACGGGAAGAGCAGTAGATACAGCACGGAGGGGAGTGTGGAAGGAAGCAGCAGGTGCTCCTTGGGGATCCGCCTGACGGAGTCCCACGGAGCCCTTAGGGGCAGCCGCCCCGCAGCCCCCTGCCCCCGCCCACCGGAACCCCCACCGCAGCACCCCCCCGCCCCCAGCCTGCCCCGATCCCTGTGCCCTCCGCACGTCACTCTCTGCCCCAGCCTCACAACAGCGGGGCCCTGGGGCCCATCCTCATTTTCCGTATCACCAGAAAGATCTGTCCTTCTACCCAGGAGTAGGACGATGGGAGGAGAAGGTCCCACCGATGAGCACTGTGTTAGCCCTCACTTCGTGCCATGTTCCCATGATCACCGCAGGCGTGACCAGACCCCTCAAGCACTCACCCTGCTTTCCTGATTGTGAAGGAAATTTGGATTGTAAAGCAAATATGGTGGAGGTAAATAATAAATACTGCTTTGACGCAGATTAGCATAGCTGCAGGACCTTGAAGCACTCCTGTTACCTCTCTTCCGTCATGGGTCCTTCCAGACTGTGAATTTTCTGCCTTTGGGCAAGCTGGCTCATAGCCTTCCTTTCTACCCCTTTGTTACAAAATGAACAAGAAATCTCACTTTACCCAATTTTCCCCCTCTGAGTAACAAGTTCACTTTCTGCTTTATTTATTTATATTATAATCTCTACATTCAAAAAAGGATTTGCAGTGATTATTTCTCTAGTTGAATCCTGGGCACCTTGTCAAAAATTGCTTTCCCAAGAAACCCTGCTTTATCAATTGGCTTCGCATCGCTTTGACGGAATCCCTCAAGAGTTTTTCTTTTCCCTTCTTCTTTTCGGTGAGGACTTTCTGGACTTATGACTGTCTTCCATCCCTGCACACCCGCCCCCCTGAACTTACCAGCCTCTGTCTTCTTAAAGTCTTACTGAACGTTGGGTCCATTCAACACAGTCTAGTCCTTAATTTTCTCCAATAATTATAAGAGTGCTGGCCTTGTGTACTCTATGATACAGTTGAGCCTAGAATACAAAAAGTAGCCGATAAATACTAATTTTTTAAAAATCTCTTGAAGAGAGATAGGACAAACTTTACTTTGGATTCATTTCTCTATCTTATTTATTTTATTTAATGTATTTTATATCCTACAAAGTTTATTTGAATTGCATGGACTCAATGTTTGTCTATTCTGCTCACAACAAATATAGTTGAGTTTTATTTATTTTTCTTTTGAGAAACACTTTCTAGATCCTGATTGGTAGACCTTAAAATCAAATCCCTTTTTTGAAAAACAGCTTGTGTGTGTGTGTAAGTGTGTATGTGTTAGACTTTTCCAGGACCTACTGTATAATCAGTGCAAAGAGAAAAAAAAGACGTCAATAAAATATGACTGGGCACTCAATGTGAACTGTGGCAAACAGAAGTTGGTTCACACGCACACAGCATTGTATAAAAAGTTGATCTTCCAATTCCATCGATAGGTCCCTATAGTAAGAAAGTCCTCAAAACTTTTTTGCTCACCTTATAAATTCTTTTATGTGTGACTGTTTCCTTGCTAACATAAACCTCAGATTATGATTTACCTTCCCTGATGGACTACAGAAAGAGACCCTGTTGGGGCGCCTGAGTGGCTCAGTTGGTTAAGTGGGCTGCCTTCAGCTCCAGTCGTAATCCCAGAGTCCTGGGCTTGGGTTGTGATCCCCGAGTCCTGGGATTGAGCCCCGCATTGCCTGCTTCTCCCTCTGCCCCTTCCTCTGCTCATGTGCTCTCTCATGTGCTCTTTCAAATAAATAAATAAAACCTTAAAAAAAAAGAGAGAGAGAGATCCTGTTTCATATGGACACAACATTCCAATTCCTGGGTTCGTTCATTCTTTCTTTTTATTTTTTGTGTTTGTTTGTTGTACTATAAATTAATATTGTCATTCTGATGCCAAAACCTTGTGGGAATTTTAGTTACAGGGAAATTAGCTCAACTGCTGATCACCCGCAAACACTGACAAGAGTGAGTAACTGAGCCTTCAAAACAAGGACCACAGCCTGGACTGGGGTCACCAAATGTTCCAGTCAGTAGAGCCTGCTGTCACTCTCACCAGCTTTCCCTGGGCCAATCCCTCTACAACTTTCCTTTGCATATTGACACACCAATGTTTTCCCACAAAACGATGTTAATTAGAGTGATCATTTCCTAGGCTACCCTACAAGAAAAAATGCAATCCCAAGTCCTTCTAAACCACCTTGGGTCTGGATTCCAATACCAGAGCCCCTCTCAGAGTGCTGAGCTCCCCAGAGCCTCAAAGTGAACATGGACTAGTTGGGGATCTATAGGCAGAGCTGGGTAATTTCTAGTCTTATGATCAAAAGATCTTCTTTCCCCTTCCCTAGGGATAAATCCTTAGAAGTCTGTATTAGTAAGGTAGGGAAAAATGGATTCTTCAACTAATATTTATTAAAATCCTGCTTTGTTTTGGTGAGACACCCAGTAAAGCAAATCCTGCTTTGCTGATGTTATATTCTAATGTCAGCAGGGTGGGTAGGTAGTCAAAAAATAAATACGTTGATAAATTATAAAATATCCTGTGTTAACAGTACTGTGAAGGGCAGTCAATGGGGAAATGTTATTGAGAATGACAAGAGGAGAGAATAAGACCACTGTGGATAAGGTAGCCAGAAAATAACTTATGGAACAGACACATATAAGTCTCAATCTGAATAATGATGATCTGGGGTCCGCACATGTGGACAGAAAGCCAGGTGGCTAGTGGACTTGGTTGGAAATATAGGCAGTAATTCCACAGTATGGGTCCTCAGAGATGAACATGAGGAGTTTGGATTTTAGTTCCAAGTCTATTAGAAGGTTCAACCAAAGTAGCAACAGTCCAATCTCCATTCTATAACCATAAGTCTGGCTGCTATGTTGGCATGAATTGTAAAGTGGTAAATACGGAAGACAGACTTCAGGTAAGAAGCTATACGTACCCAAGGCTCTGGCAAGGGATAGAGATAGCTTGGATTGTTGTGGTAAAATGGAGGTTAAGGAAAGAGACCTGAATGGGATCTAATTTGGTTGGGTCAGTGATAATAAGACTAGCTTGGAAAAGAGATGCAGGGAGTGAAGATTGGGGCGACTCTTTCAATTTTGGTGTGAGCAACTGGACGGTTTGCAGTTCCATGTAATTGGAGGCGATAGACTGTGGGAGGAACAGATTTGAGGGTGGCAGAAATAAGAGTTCTTTTTTTGGCTCATTTGTCTTAATTGGCTCTTAATAGGTTCTTAAAAAATCCAGGGATAGGAAAAAGCAGACCAGACCATTGAAGATAGGAGTCTGATTTTCAAAATAGGAGTCAGGGCTGTCAATATAAAGTAGGATACCAGCAGCACAGAGGTAACTGCCGGCTATGGGATTGGACGAAATCACATAGGAAAGGGTTTATACGGAGACAGTAAGAGCTGAGACCTAAGTTACTGCATGATTTAGAAATCAGATAAGGGGGACAAAAGCCAGAAAAGAAGATGGAGAAGCAGCCATGAGGTAGGAGGACCACAAAGGGAATTTTCCAATACTGGAACAGCCAACAGAGAGTGTTCCAAGGAGAGAGAAAACTAATTAAATACAACTGAGAGATTGAATAAGATCATCATGGAGAAATGACCATTGAATTTAACAAGTGAAAGTTAATAAGACCTTGGAAAGCTTGTTTTTTAACTGATTATATCTGACCAAAGGAATGTGCTATACCACTTTTTCTACTTAAATTTCATAACCAATCTAATGCTGGAAAAATTAAGTGGAAAAGGGGGTTATCTAGATTATAAAATTCAGCATGGAATTACTGACCATAAATAAATATAAAGAAATTTGCCATATTGTATAAAGGACACATTGAAGAGCTATCATTACACCATGTGGCTTAAAATATTTTCCAATCAAAATGATATCTAAATGTTAGAATCAATTCCTCCAAGATTGAAAGATAATTGATATTCAGATATTCAGATATTCAGATATTCATAACTTCTGGTGTATTAAAGCCTTAACTCATGTATATAGTCATCCTGAAGTAGAGACAGATTGGTCCAAAAAAATAATTTAAGGTAAAAAGCTATTTGTAGCAGGCAGAAATAGCTTTCTGTGACTAAAAACCATATGTTTTTTTTGTTTTTTGTTTTCTCTAACCCAGGTATGGTGACATGGTACCAAAAACCATAGCAGGGAAGATTTTTGGTTCCATCTGTTCGCTGAGCGGGGTCTTGGTCATTGCTCTACCTGTTCCGGTGATTGTCTCTAACTTCAGTCGGATCTACCACCAAAATCAACGAGCAGACAAACGGAGAGCACAGAAGGTGTGTATTCAGCCCTAGGCAGCCAGAATTTAGCATCTCCCACTTTTTATAGTGAGCGTTAAAATCCCTAACTGGCTATTCAGTGTTCTAGATTCCGATGATAGCTGCATCAGTCAGCACAAACTAGGCTATACCACAGTTAAAAAACAAAAACAAAAACAAAAACAACAACAACAACAAAAAAAAAACCACCTTACTATCTCAGTGACCTAAAACAACAAGGACTATTTCTCAGTCATGCTGCAGGTCCATTACTGGTCCAGCGATAGAAACTCCCATTTGACAAGGTACTTCTGCAATCATTCAAGCAGGGGTAACAGGGCATGATGAATCACAATGACTCCTAAAACCTTCTCCTGGAAGTGGGCCAGCTCACTTCCATTTCTACTGCATGAGCCAAAGTGAGTCACATGGCTATGTGTGGCTTCAAAGTGGGCAGGGAAATAGAATCCTACTATGCAATCAGAAGCAGAGAGGAAGAATTATGTAGTAAACAGCACTAATGATGGTAACAAAATCAAAGATAGAGTCTTGGCAAATTTTATCAGAATCACATTTCTAGATCTGATTCATCTAGTCTCTATCCACCAGGGGTCAAGCTGGTTCCAGTAGACCAGGACTATTAAAAGGAACTAAGATATGTCTCAGATATTTTAAATAGTTGACCCAGGAAGTAGGAGAAATCTGATCATTAGTAGCTGAGTTTTATTCCTGGCCCAGCAGTTTACAGTTTCTCTGAACTTCGTGCCAGCTACTCATCCCTCTACAAGTAAGCAGGATGCGTACTCAACTGTGAAAGGGGGAAAACATACCTACCTCACAGAAAGATTAAGAACATATGCAAAGATATGTAAATCTATGTAAGCATATCATAATACTAGCAATATCTAACATTTATTACTGGGTTACTGTGTGCCAGCTACTGGTTTGATGTTTTTAAAAAATAATTCATATTGTCTTCATGAATCTAGGAGTGAATTGTCATTATTTTCCCCATTTTTTAGAAGAAGATCCTAAGGTATCCAGAAGTTGAGAAATTCTGAGGGCAAAGAGCCAGTAAATTATGAACCATCATTCAGTCCAAGCCCACCAGGATCCCAGATTCATACGCTTAACCACCCAGGGAGATGGCTTCTCAGAAGAACTAAGTACATATTAGAATCCTTCCCTTCCTTGATTTTTGTCAAAATAGTCACCTTTAGAGTCAGGGCCTTTGCTGCCTAGAAATAATTTTGGGAATCTCTTTTATAGTTTCCTCAGCATTGTGGTACTAGATTTCCAGTATTCTTCATGAATACTGTATCATTGTACTTCATGGATAGATTTTTTTTTTTTTTTATTTCCAAAAACTATCCCTAACCATAACTGTGGATGCAAAATCCTGGTGATGTAGTATAACTATAAACTATCATGAGAGATTTGGGTGCAGTTCATAACGGGCTTTGTACATAATTCCAGAACAGGATTTTAAGGATGCTTTTTGAACAATGTTAGTCTTTTAATGGAGTGTAAAAATCTCATAAAGTAACTCTTAGCATCACCGAGCATGTTGTGAGAGAACATGTTTACGTCCATCACTGCAGATCCTCCTCCATGTGCAAAGAATCACATGTTCAGCCTTGTCCTTTCTTGCTTCTCAGAATCCCCCATTTTTGGAAAGGTACCCAACATTTAACTGATTATTGTAGAGCATAGAATAGTCCAGTTAATATGAATATATGGAACTGAGAACTCAACAAACAGAGGTTAGCAAAAGGCACCCCCTGAGCAGTTGGAGTCTCCTGTAGGGAACACCTTTGGCAAGCAGAAATGGAGAAATTTTAGCCACAGTTGGCCCCTCCACCAGAGACTTTCATGCACACAACTGTGGCTCTGGCCCCACATGACACTCTTTCTCCCGGGCACATGTGTACATTGTTTAAAATAACAAAAATCCTACAAAAATCTTGGTTTCCCAGGACCCATCTATCTCCATTCTAGAAACCTCTTCTTTGATATAAGAATTCATTTCCTCAATGTTAAAAAAAAAAAAAAAAAGCTTCTATAGTGAAACTGTAGGAAGTACAAATCAGATTTTCAAATAAAGTGAATGCCAAAATATCTGCATTTTCTTCAGACTTTGTCATCTGCAACAGAAATCAGTAAAAAAAAAAAAAAATCTTAGAATAATTCAGAAAACCTTTTGCATAAATAAATCCAGAATGCAAAAATAAATAAATAAGATTTTTAAAATATTGAATAAGGTATTTAAAAATCATGATATTTATATACCATAACTACTAGAGAAATTAATAAAACCAAATGTAATAACCTAATGTGTTATGTGCAGCAAATAGTCTGTGATCAGTAAACTGACCAGTTACCCATGAAAGAACAATGCATATGAAACTAAGTTATCAAGGAATATTTCCTATTTTCCTTCCCAGAAATTAAAAAAGCAAAGAAACAGAATAAATATTCCATAAGAGAGTTTAGTTAAGAGAATTTAGGTGTATCTGGAATTGGTGATTTGACAAATATCAAATTTATGAAAAGATAGCCAGCTTATTCAATCCAGCAAACAGTCCATTCAGTAAAAATATCAGTCAGACCAAATAATAAGAAATATTACAGGGGCACCTGGGTGGTTCAGTGGGTTAAAGCCTCTGCCTACAGCTCAGGTCATGATCTCAGGGTCCAGGGATCGAGCCCCACGTCAGGCTCTCTGCTCAGCAGGGAGCCTGCTTCCTCCTCTCTCTCTCTGCCTAATCCTGATCTCTCTGTCAAATAAACAAATAAAATTAAAAAAAAAAAAAGAAATATTACAAAATGTTTTTTAGACCATATTTTTTGGTGTTCCGTCCCATTTTCAACTTCAAGCTCAAGTGAAAGCATGAAATATATACAATATGCATTTGACAACATTCCCCTGAGCATTTAGGGACACTGTCCTTCTTCTAGGCTCTTCCCCCCGTAAGTATTCCTGCGTTCACTACCTCGCCCCACTCTTAAAAAGAGTGCATCATTTACCCATTTCTAGCCATCTTTGATCATTTCTTAACTAAACACTGATCTGTGGGTGAATATAGAACTGTGACATATCTCCTTCACCCCCACCACTGGTAATTGTGTTTGAATAGATTTATTTATCCACTCAGTTATTCAAAAAGTATTTATTGAGTAGAAAGCGTTTGCCAAAATAAAGCTGAGTTGATGCAATGACATTGGGTAGGGTTGATATTTTGAGGCAGGGAACTACCCTGCTTGAAGATACAAATCACACCAGTCTATCATCTGCATATTTACAAGGCTAGCTTGTAAGTAATTATGTCTAATAGTAATAGTAATTATAATTATAATTTTTGATAGTGCCAATATTAAAAACAACAACGCTCTCTAGATTTTCTATTTTTCATATTCCAGGTGCCTTATATATGTCATTTATATTTTCACAATCAACTCACTAAAGAAGTGTTATTATTTCCATTTCACAGATGACATGCTTATGCTTACATGCTTATTGATTAAAGTCTAAGACAAGAAAATTCTGGCATCATTAGAGCTATGTCTCTTTAGGGATTTTTCTTATAGATAATTCTAAATACAGTGAGAAGTTTCAAATCAATGAGCCAATGTGCAGCCAAGGTACCATGTAGGTGAATTTTTTACTTGTCACATAAAGATGTTGACATTGATACAGAAAGAAGTTACCAAGACTCATTTATCACACTTTACCCTGGTGGTTCTCGAGCTTTAGATTCATTGGAATCATCTGAAGAGCTTGTTAAAATACAGATTGTTACACCCACCCCCAAAGCATTTGATTCAGCAGTGTGGGATTACAGTTTGAAAATTTGCATTTCTAACAAGTTCCCAAGTGATAGTGATACTGTTGGTCTGGGAACCATACTTTGAGACATATCTGTCTAGGACATTCTTTAATGTCCAAATCAAATAATTTTATAGCAGTCTAGAATAATTAAAACAAACAGTACTCTGCTATAGTCTGAGTGTGATCTCTCTTAGATTATCCAATAGTAAAAAGTATCACTCAGTTCCTATGCCGTATCTCTGTGGATAACTAGATTTTTTGTCTCTGGTTTAAGAACCCCCATTATCAACACTTGTAAGAATCTGGAGGTTACATACTTCTTGATATCCACTCCGTGTTTCAGCCTTACTGAGTTACCTACTTTTGCCCTCCAGTCTCCATTCCATCCCCACACCACCTAATGGAGCCACCTGGCAAACTCCTACTCAGGGTGCAGCACTCAGCCCACATGATGAAAAAATTCCCAAATGATGTGGTCACCATTAATCGCTCTATTTTCTCTTCTCCTGCAGTTTTATGCTCACTCTATTATCATGTTTTACACTATATTCTCCCTCTCCATTGTTCTGAGTGCAGTGCCAGGCATAAATAGCATTAATGTTTGTGTAATAAAGAAAGAATGAACAATGAGGTCTTGTTCACCTTGACAGTGCCCTCCATTCCTAGCGTAGGGTGGACATTCTGAGGACCAGTTGAAAGCAATATTGGGAAGTATGATTTGTATCTCTGGTGCCCTCCTCCACCTTCTTTCAGTTCTTACCTCTTCCCACTTAGAGCTAACTCTCGTTGCCCTCTCTTTCACGGACCCATCCAGTGTCCCTTCCACTGACCCAAATGCCGGCACTGTTTCTACCCAGCCCTGCCATCACCAGGATTCACAGAGCTCCAGAGCTGGGTAGGGATCTTGTACTATCTTCCTCTGATTTCCTCCCTCTCTCTCTTTTCATTAGTATTTGGCACTAAATTGTCTCATTTCTTTTTGTTAAGATTTTATTTATTTATTTATTTATTTGACAGACAGAGATCACATGTAGGCAGAGAGGCGGTGGTGGCAGGGGAAGGGGGGAAGCAGGCTCCCTGCTGAGCATAGAGCCCAATGAGGGGCTCGATCCCAGGACCCCGAGATCATGACCTGAGCCGAAGGCAGAGGCTTTAACCCACTGAGCCACCCAGGTGCCCCTGTCTCATTTCTAGAGGAGCTATTTACCTTAACAAATGGAAAGATTCCAATAAATGCCTTAAATTTATAAAAGCTGATAAAGCTAAATATGATACCTCACATAAGGCATTTTACTAAACCTTAAATGAAAGGAACAAGTCCAAGTAGAATTTCCAGAAAAGATGGTACAAGCAGTATGGGGGCTGATGTTTGAGGAGTGAGGAATGGCCTCACATTATAAAAGAGAAAAGCTTTTGCAACCTCACTTTGAAAGCTACCTAGGATACCTTTATTTTTCAAAAGTATTGAAAGCAGTTTGTGATCTGGCAGCAACATGATCCAATAGCTTTTCACAGTCTATCTCGTACCTCATTTAGAAGATAGATTGCATTGAAGAACATTGCTATCTCAAGCGTTTTTGGCTTATACTCTACATATTTCTCTGACTGGGTCCCCCACCTCCGGTCCAGAGACTACATTGTAAAGTTTATGTAATGTCATTTGGTACAATTAAAATACAATCTACTTGCTGAAAACTACTGACTACTCCACAATAAAAGGGTTCTGTGTCAAATTAGTTTGAGAAAAATTATATACTATACCCCCCCCTTTTGTCTTCACAGTGAACATCCACAGTGTATGTCATAAAGAATCCAATAGCGGAGAAACCTGGTTAACCTCTCAGCATGTCCCAAACTTTTTGTGACCACAGAACCAGTTGTTTGTTTCATTTGGCTGGCTTGGATTTTACCCATAACCCTTGAAACCCAACCTTGAGAAATCCTTCTGAGTTTAGAGAATTAAGAAGAAAACTGAATTTATGAAGAATTGAGACGCATGGGGGAAATGTGCTTATGGGACAATTTATTTTTCCCAACACCATCGGTGTTTCTCAAGGCAGATAAAGAATTCAGAAAATAACTTCAAAGCTATTTTTTTTTTTTACACAGACAATATAAGCCTTTTTGTTTAATTAAAAATTTGGAAGCCTCCTACTTCCCAAATAAGCTAAAGTATTTACTGAAACCTTCCTTTCAGTCCATAACATTTGCTGGTACTTGGCATGGTCAAGAAGTTGTATTTCCTACAAAACTGGGGGCGGGGGGTGAGGGCTGTGAGGAATACATTTCCTCTTACCAGTGGATAGTTTTCTTTTAACCTCCCATTCACATAGCTGCCATTGCCAAGATCATCATACTGAGTGGGTCAGAAGTAAAGTGATTTTCTAAAATATCTTTTGTAAAAGAAATTTTCTCAATTACCTACTGAAAGCAAAGATGTAATCACAGGTCATAAAAGCTAGCATTATTCAACAGACATTCGGTGTGGTGTACCACAAGACCAATTAAACCAATTAACTCATACAGTATTGTTGTAAAATGAAAGAAAAATCGTGATTGAAATTGAGATGGGAGGTTTTTTTCTACCGCCGTACATGGCTTAGCAAAATGGCTATTCTGTCTCTAAGACAACTGCTTCTTTTTCCCTAAGCTTAGAACTCCTTCTGTTGCAGCGGTTACCACCATATGTAGGCTTTCCAGTGTGGGAAATACATGTCATTTTCCTTTGCTGGACAGTATTTTTGGTTAATGTAAATAAATGTCTCATTTATGAAAAAAAATTGTTTTTTCTAAAGATTTTATTTATTTGACAGACAGAGATCACAAGTAGGCAGAGAGGCAGACAGAGAGAGAGGAAGAAGCAGGCTCCCTGCTGAGCACAGAGCCCGATGTGGGGCTTGATCCCAGGACCCTGAGATCATGACCTGAGCCAAGGCAGAGGCTTAACCCACTGAGCCACCCAGGTGCTCCCCGCCAAAAAGTTTTCTAATACAGCTGCTAAATGCTTGGAGAATGACATAGATGAGACTAATAACTATGGTATAGGCAATGTAATTACATTCAGTAGTTGCCAAAGAAAGGAAAAAAGGAAGGAGGGAGGGAAGAGAGGAGGAAGGAAGGAAGGAAGGAGGCGGGGAAGGACAGAGGGAAAGAAGGAGGCAGGTAGGGAGTGGGAAGGAGAGTGGGGAAGAATGAGACCAAGAAATGCACTAAATGTTTCAGGAGACCAGTGAGACTTTAGGATTCAAATTTCAGCAATAATCCTTTTCTGGAAACCAAATGTATATTTAAATTATTTACTTCTGAATTATTACATCAATTCAAAGTCATTTTCAAATGTGCTTGTCCTTTCCCATTGTTTTATCAAGACTGGCCTGAAATCCTGGCTGCGCAACCCAGCTTTTGAAGTTAAAATTTTCCTACCTTCCAACTTCATTCTCTTGTGTTGTCTCAGTACTTTGAGGGATCTAAACAGTATACTGGCAGCAAAGAGTGAAATTTGTCTATTTTTCTTATCATTTATAAATATGATCTTTGTACAAAGTTGTTATTCTAACCTGGAATCAGCAAACAGGAAGAATAAATTCGCAGAGGAAGAGAGAAGGGGTGGTGTCGAAGCCCGGATGATCTCCTAATGCTATTTTGAGAGCTTCAGACATCTCAATGCTATTCTCAAACCCTGTCAGTGGAAGGGCATCTTGGTACAACTTTGGAGGGAAGTTTGGTGAAACCTATCAAACAAAACATACACGCACAGCCTTTGATCTAGGAATAGTTCTGCTTCTGGAAATTTGTCTTACAGATAAATTCATCACGATGTTCAAGGCAGGCAGTATAAGCAAAAGAGACTTTCAAGATTTCATGGTGGTTGGCTGACTAAATAAAGGATGCTTTATTCATGGGTCTATTATATATTTGTAATGAATGAGGTGGGTCTATATGTGTAGATATGGAAGGAGTTCCAAACTGGATTAAATGAAAACAGCTGAGTGCAAAGGAGTATGAGGCATATTGTCCCAACTGTAAAAACATGTGCATATAGATGTATGATTACACACACACACACACACACAGACACACACACACACACACTTCTGTATGCCTAGAAAATTTCTGGCAAGATTCTCTAGAAATATTACCAGTGGTTCCTCTGAAGACAATTAATAGGGCAGCTCCAGAGTCCAGAAAGACTTACTTATTTTTGATGCACTTTGTATTAATAAAATTGTTGTCATATGTATGTATTCATTTTCCATTAAAAAAATCTAGATAATGTTTAAATTTTTATTAGAAAGAACATCCCAGGGCTTGAAATTACAGATAGTATCTATCTGGATGGTTTAGACAGGGAAAAGTAGGAGTCTTTATGGGGTAATTCTGTAAGAACTTACCAGACTATTCCAGTTGCTTTCTTATGTACATTTGCAAGATATACAATCCTACAAACTGAATGTTCAACCAAAATAACGCCCTCCAGGATGTGAAAGCCAGACTCGTTCTGTGACTCACTCCAGAAACAACAGGAGTTCCGAAGGAGAATGAAATACCAGAAATCTGGCTCAACAGTTGGTTTGCTCAGTACTATCACGTTGGTGATCTCTCTGGAACTGTGAACAATTGAAGTAACCACCCTAAGCCCTCTAAATTGAAGAACATTGTCTATTGCAGAAATGTTTTAAAATTTAAAAAAATAATGTTATCAATCTCCTTGGACTGACTCACTATGCTCTCATTTCAACAAATTCAAGAAATAGAAATCAGATAAGCATGTTCTAGCATGGACCAGTGTCAGTAGAAGAAGTGGATAAATTGTGGCAGGGTTTTTTTGTTGTTGTTTTTTGGGGGGTTGGGGTTTTTTTGTTTGTTTGTTTTTTGAGACTCCAGGTTATTCAGCATGGAGTCAATTTGCCCAATTTAACAAAATAATTGCAAAAAAATTGATATTTGGGAGTGCAGTTTTTTGGGTTTTTTTTGTTTGTTTGTTTGTTTTAACCTTTCAAAAGGCAGAATGGAAAGAAGAAAGAAGGCCGGCAAGTAGGCCATTGGTCCCTGGAATGTATTTGCTGTTTTTAAAAGGACATTAGTTTAAATGAAAATGATCTGGAAGCTGGTTTGCTAAATCTTCATTTCATTAAGTTACTCAGATTGGGATAAGTGAAAATATAAATAAAGTAATACTGCCATTTTTCTTTAAACACAATTGACAGAAACAATAATGAAATAAACTTGATCTTACTATAACGACTTAATTACAAGACTTAAATGCATAACCCAACTCCAAAGTAGTGAATTGATCTTACTGAAGAAGTTAAGGAAAGGAAAGTACTCCAGTGGTGAAAATCTAATTTTCAATAATTACATGTGAAAAGCTAGCCTACTTTAAAAACTGTGGATGCTGACATTAGCATGACACAGGAGTGCATTCACTGTTTGAAGAAAATAATCCATAAGTATTAACACAACATTTCTTTTTCTTCTGGCTTCTAGAAAGCCAGACTCGCCAGGATCCGGGCAGCCAAAACCGGAAGCGCCAATGCTTACATGCAGAGCAAACGGAATGGCTTACTCAGTAACCAACTGCAGGTACCGTCAAGCATTTCACTTTTTTTTACTGTTCGATTTATTAGTGTCATATTGATTTACTTCTACTTAACCATATAATTTTATTGTGGGTAATTAGGAAAATGGCTACTCAAACAACAAAATTGTCATTTTTAAATAACCTGGTGCTGTACGGTCTTACAGCTGTGGCAGGTTAGGGCCCAGGCTATGAAATATTGCTGGTGAATCGTGACTCCCATTCGTGACTGGGCAGTATTTCTGTACTGTCTTGTGTAAACAAGAGAAAGGTCAGAATTCTCAACTCAAATACCTATTTTTCTTTCAAAATTATTTATGTTCCTTAAAATTCGTTTGAGTGGGGTTAAGATGCCTCGTTTTATTTCTTAATGGAGAGGAAACCCTCCCCTTCAATGTTGTAAAGCTCACACGGTATGAAATCCAAGGGAAACAGTAACTTTTACCTCAAAACTGTCCTTTAATATTTAGGATTCCAGTCATCGTGCCATCAAAATATCTTTTATGTAGGTGAGCATGATCATGGTTTCAGGATTATCTAAATACTAGATTAAATTTTATTATCCAAAAAAAATAGTTTCCAGACTTTCAAAGGTAGTTGGTAGATGAATGAGTAAAAACTATTTAAGTTTTCAATTCAGAGAGGCAAGCCTGAAAGACAGACCGCTAATGTGACAGAAACATAAAGGCTGATTGCCAAAATTAAAAGCAACTGCACATTGGTTCCTTTTTAGTTAAGAAAAATTAAAATGCTGCCATTTAATCTCAGGAAATAGGCTAGATCTCTCTGTGGAAATGGGTAGCTGGGGTTCCCATTGTTTGCTAATAAAATAGAAAGCACTTCTCTCTTCTGTGTGTTAACAGTCCTCAGAGGATGAACAAGCCTTTGTTAGCAAATCCGGCTCCAGCTTTGAAACCCAGCACCACCACCTGCTTCACTGCCTGGAAAAAACCACGGTAAGGAAAAGGCATGACTATCCGCCCCTGTACTGAGACAGGAATCCCATTTGCTTTTGTGAATACTTAGTGCTTCCAAGTATGATTTCACTGTCTACATTACTGGAAAATATACTAAAAATGAAAAAAAAAAACCCACGGATATTTGAAATTGCTTTGAAAGACTAGAGTGACATTTCAACTTGGAAAGTATTTTAGAGAATTATTTGAAATAGTTTTATCTTCAGTGGTTATCCTAACTTTAGTGTGAAATATCACTTTAATGCGGATGGAAAGTTGTTTCCCAAGAGCTGACTGCAGGTCCTACAAAATATCATTTTTCCCCTGATAATGAAACGCTGATTAAACAAAAACCAATGTAGTTCAAGCGTTGCTCACATTTAGATAAAAGGAATACCAATAGCAGTAACAAAAAAATAGAGACTAACCGAATATAAGCATTTCTTTCCCTAACAGGTTGTAATGAACAAGACAGGTAATTAAAAACTATATGCTCCCATAAGAAAAATGACACATTTCTTCACTGGCAAGCCCCTTGGAGCTGAGGCTTGAGTCTGCATTTCTCTGCTTACAAGCTCTCAATCAGATCTCCACATTTGCAGAGGTACCCATACCCTGGCTGGCTTGTCCAAAGGGGTCACAGTCTTTGACCACAAAGCAGAACAAAACTTTCAAACTTTCAGCATGTTTGAATCAGGTCTGCTCACTCACTCCCCAGAGGTATATCCTTATATTCTCAATTCCAACATATCGCCCATGCATTTTTTTTTCATTTACCTATATAGTCATTCAACAGATTTGTATTGCTTACCTACTACGTGGCAGACAGTGAGCCAGACCCTAGATGCGCCACGAAGTCAGGTGTGGCCTTTGCCCTGATCAAGCCTCCACGAATGGGACAAAACATCGATAGTCCTGTAGAAGGGTCATGAGCGCAGAAGGAAAAATGGGGCCACAGTGCAATGACACAAAGAAGGCAGAGCCATGAGAGGACAGCATGAGACAAGGCTTCCTGGAGGAACTTGCAGGGAGAGCCACAGGATGACTAGGAACTAGTTTGGCAAAGAAAGGAAGGGGCTAAAAGATGATGTAGGCACCAGGGGATGGCTGGAACTTGACCTTAGAGGAACTAAAGAACTTGAGGGTGATCAGAAGACAAGGAGTAGAGTGACCCAAGAGGAGACGGAAGAAGTCTAGATAATGGCTAGGCTTTGGAGGCATGTGAAGAATTTTGATCTTTATCTCATAATAAATGGAAAATTATTTGAGGGCTTTAAACAAGGTAGTTACACGATTATATTTGCCTTTGTAACTAACGATCCATCACTTACAGGGTAAGGTCTGTAGCTTAGGAGAACTCTTTGAAAGGTAAACGGTAACATTAATAGTCAGATGTATTTATCTCCATGCTTTTTTATTTTCATTTTTTACTATTTTACCTTTTAAATAAAAAATCATTTGACACTATCTATTACTATCATTTAATTACTATCGTTTAAATTAATCTACCTACAGAAATAACCAGCAGCGGAAAGACTTTTTTCACTTACAGTCACTGATGTGATAAATTAGAATCTCATGCATTATATACTTGTATTATGTGTGTGCGATGCGCATTGTAAAAGAAGAAAACAGCATGTGAGTCCTTTGTGAGCTATATTTTTTCCATAAAATTTGATATTGAAATTCATTTCTTAATGAAACTGTCTTGTCTGGTCATATGATTCTCTTGACTTTAAACAGTGTATAAATATTGTTTATTTCAAAATGCTCATCTCAGCAAAGAAATAACAGAATGAGTAACAAAAACAGTCTCTTTTTGCTCTTGGCCAGTGAATTGCTTCAATTGTTTCACTAATATTTCAGGATGAGAGATGGTTACGTGGAATTTGGCATGTGCAAAGCCTTCCATTATGAAATTATTCCCACCTACACAAAGAAAAAAAAATAGTAATTGAAGTCACTCTCCTGAAGTTCAGACCCAAACGTTTTCCCTTTTATTTATGAGGCGAAATTCTTACATAGGCATTTTAGGAAGTGAGTCTTTATTAAATATTCTAAAAGCAAAATTTGCAGTGTGGTTTTTCTAAAATATGGCATATGAAATGATGCCCAACACTGTGTGCCTCTTGGCTAGAAGAACTCTGAATAGAGGCAGAGGTGGTGATATATCATGAAGATAAGAAGGGACACCTCCGAGTTCAGGGCTAACCCCTTCTGGATTAAACACAAAGTGGGCCATTTTGCAGTATTTTGCCTGTTTAACTAATAAATCATTTGTACCTGGGAACTTTAGAGGAGCCTCTAAAGAAATACAAAGTATCTTCAGGATCTCATTTTCTAATTAAAAAATGTTTTCAATCCCAGGTGAAAATATTTGCTAATATATAACAGTCTAATTCTGGGCATTCTATTAAAATAGTCTCTTATCTATGATTCCAATCTGTTTAAAAAAGAAAAGTCCTTGCGAATTAACACATTCACTGTGAGCACTGTCTTACATGCATTTTCAAGAGTTTTTTAAATTTTTTTCCCCCTTTGCTTCTTCACTTCCAGAAATGATGTTTCAATTCACAGATGGTATTTCAACATGAGGTTAGTCCATAAAGAGATCCTAAGTCAGCCCGTCAATGTCCATCTCAAGGGCTAACTAGGGAGATTTTATTTTCTCGCAAAAGCCAGCATGAGGTGGCTTCGATATTCCAGACTTTATGAAAATGGTCTCAGTTGCCCGTGGGATCGTCTCAGTGTACTGGCATGTTTGTTTTAAAAAATAAAGCCGTTCGTTGCCTTCCTTAACGTTGAAATGCGTTTCTGTGCCTCCTTCTCGTGCCCTCCCCGCTCCGGACCAGAATCACGAGTTTGTGGATGAGCAAGTCTTTGAGGAAAGCTGCATGGAAGTTGCCACCGGAAACCGGCCTTCGAGCCACAGCCCCTCTCTCTCTTCACAACAAGGAGTCACCAGCACTTGCTGCTCACGACGACACAAAAAAACCTTCCGCATCCCAAACGCCAACGTGTCCGGCAGCCACCGGGGCAGCGTGCAAGAACTCAGTACGATCCAGATCAGATGTGTGGAGAGAACCCCGCTCTCTAACAGGTACCCGAGGTGATCTGTGTGGGTACGCACACCTGTGCCCCCTCCCGGAGCGTTTCTCCACCTGCAGGCGTGCTGCTGCCTTGGTGTATTTGGCAATTTTGGGTATGGGGCGAGGAGCTGGGGGGAGGAGGGAGAGGGGGAAATACTTTTTATTTATTTTGAACAAATACACCTTAGAAGCATCATAGCATCCAAATCCTAGTTCCTAGGGTTTAGAATGAGACAAAACAAATACCCCAAGTAACAAGTAGGAAAATGGATCTGCTATGGTACTCACTGAGTCAGGAGGAAGCCTGCAGAGTAGAAAGAAGCTAAGATGGTCAGGTGTGCACATCTGTACATCTGCCTCATTCACTCCACAACCTTTCTCCTATTTGAGCACACGGCTTTATACCCAGGAGCCCCCTATGTAAATGCAAGGACCCCGAAATGGTAGATAGGCAGCACTACTACGGGACAAATTAAATTGACACTGATATCATTGAAAAGTACTCAGCAGCACCTAGAAATACATCAACACCTTCAACATAAGAGTGAAAAATAAAACCATACCTACACAAATCTCTTGAATCAATATATAATTTTGATCATAAAGATATTTGGGGCCACCGCAAACACAAAAAAATCAATCCAATACAAGAAAAGATAAGTGAAAAGCTAAACTCATTCACCTCTGGTTCGTTCGTGGATAACTGAAGTGAAATTTTTCTATTGGCATTTTCCTTCACTTTCCTTTCCTTCCCTTTGCTATTTGTTTTTACCACAAACATGTACGTGTAATAAAAAGTAATCCATTTGAACTATACAACTCATTAAAGCGATCAATTTCTGCCAACATAATTTTGCTTTGTTCCCCAAATTAAATAGATATGTTTTTGTATTAACAATCCATTAATTCAGTGCTGCTCCTTTGTTCTCACTCAACAATCTTTGTGAAAAACCTGGATGACATTCTGAATTCAAGCTATGTTGATTTACATAAATCAGATGTCTCTGGGACCAGAATATTAAATTTTGGAACAATGAAAGATTTGTGCCTCTAAGATATTCTACCTCTGTATTGTTCTACATCCGTTCCAAAATTAAGTAGAAAGCAGAGAAGTGTTCAGAAAGAAAATTTTAGGACATAAACATCTTAAATAAGATTTCCATGAAAATAAGGTAATTAGATTGAAGTAATTAGCACCCTGTGTGTACCCTCCTTATTCCTCTCCCCTTTTCCCTTCATCCACATGGAGTGTACAACTCATGCAAGAATACCACTTGGGAAAATCTTGAATTATTGGTAATGGCTAACTTTCTGGAGATTCTTAAAATTGGCTGTCACTAACTGGAGAGCTTTAAAGGCATCCACTTTCCCCAAGAGACAGGATAGTAAAATGACCCTGTGGTCAAAAGAACTGAGACATATTCACAGGTCATTGAGGTACATCCCTTCCAGAGGTCCTGTCTTAAAGACAACTATTTTACTTTGCTCAACCCAGGCTTTCTGAAACTGACCCGATTCTCTTCCTTGCATTTTTGTAGAAAACACTTTGAGAAACACCAACTGAACCAAATTGAGCTGGCTTTTAGAGACTCAGTTAATGTTAATGACCTGGCTACTGTTCACCTCAACACGTACTAGGTTTGATACATCGTTTTTAAAAAATCGTGGTGACTAGTCTTGGATATTTAACATGTTACTGATAAACATGAAAACACATCCCTCAATTGTAGGGAAAATGTTGTTTAAGTAAACAGCTTACTTTTTTAAAATCTATTTCTTCCTCATCAGCCGATCCAGTCTAAATGCCAAAATGGAAGAATGTGTTAAACTAAACTGTGAACAACCTTATGTGACTACAGCAATAATAAGCATCCCAACACCTCCAGTGACCACCCCTGAAGGAGATGACAGGCCAGAGTCTCCGGAGTACTCGGGAGGCAATATTGTCAGAGTGTCTGCTTTGTAAGACAATTGGAACCAGGTCTAAGAGAATTTGAGCTCCAGCTGTGGAAAGAATTCCAATGTGGAAGAAAGAAGAAACAATAAACCTTTTGCAGATGAAAACAGCGAAGCAAGAAGGTTGGCAGCGAAATAAAAGCAAAGCTTCCAAACTTGAGGATGGAAATAAAACCACCAAATGGCATTTCTAGACAGAGTTTGACCTGTTCTACAGAGGAAGAGTCTGTGACCCTTTGACTTTGTGAATGAGCACAATGAAATGCCGCCTATCGATGCTTCTTATGATCTGAACTCTTTTTTAATAAAATAAATAAAACAAATCTTTGAACATAATGTTCCGGTTGAATGCAAAACAAAAAAAATATGGAAAACATTTTGATAAAAATTTTTCCTGTTAAAACCATGAACATCGGCTATGATGAAGATTATTACATATTAAAAAAACTATGACACATTTGTATTGACTGAAGGAAACCATCATAATGCATGCTAGAATTCTTTGGAGCAGTGATTTCAGTGTCCTTATGTTGTCTTCAGAATAGGCATGATAAACTATAATTGTAGAAAGGGGAATTTCTGTGCACTTACAACAAGCTGATTGTACATGTTCCATGGTGGGCTGTGCCAATACACTCCTTTTAGAGCTGCGGTATTTCTCATGGGGATGCTCATTAGTAAATCTAAAGTGTTCAGATAGTTCAGTATTAATTATTGTTTTACCTTGCACCTAGATACTGTTACAACTGCAATAATTCATTGTACACCTGTTGTATCAGGAATCAGGATTTTTTGTTGTCGTACTTTCCAGA
Organism: Enhydra lutris kenyoni; assembly: GCF_002288905.1. NCBI lineage: Eukaryota > Metazoa > Chordata > Mammalia > Carnivora > Mustelidae > Enhydra > Enhydra lutris. The sequence goes on along the minus strand of NW_019154111.1, from coordinate 20,224,391 downwards.
TCTTCATAGATATGGTAAGAGCCACGTTCATAGAAACACTTCCGGTGTGGCCAGGTTTTAGATAACTTTTTAATCCAAAACTGTTGTGCCATAAATGTTTTTCAGTAATAACCTTTGGTCCACTGTGTCCCCGTGACAGTGCATTATCTGTTCTTGGACTTCTATAGCGCCTTTCTATTGGGTTTGTCGTCATCGACTGGACTAACGTTTTGTAGTTCAAATGACTTTCCTACTTTTGTATTCCCCGACATATTATCTTGCAAGTAGATTACTATCATCAATCCCCTTGTCAAAAAATAGGAAAAAGGAGTTGACATCTATGACTGCTCTCTAACCTCTTTGCTGTTGGGGAAAAAAGCCCAGACACTGGATTTTTCACTATGTGTTTCAGGCAAAGAGTAGGCTGGGATTATTATCACAAAATCAGTGATCCCAGAATCCTGCTTGATGTATTATTTATTTTACTTTAGATCTTGAATACTTTTTGAGAATAACTAATGTGAATTGAAATGCAGAGATAAACTCGAGTGCTCTATGTAGCAATATTTGATGAAAGCACGCTTCTACGCCATTGGAGAAGGCAGCACAAATTTACTGAGAAAGGTTCCTGTATACTGCAAGGAGCAGTTTTCTCCACTAAATCAGGCGGACAGGAGTTTGATGACGCAAAGTTGATCTCTGTGTACATTTAAGTGAAAAGTCTTTATACCTTTTCACCTTTAAAATATTTCGCAGACATGTCTGCACGTGACAGTGTAAAAAAGTTTTATGTCCAATGAAAAGTTTTGTTCATTCCAAACCACCACTGTAAGAAATAAAGTTTAGCTTCCGTACATGGAAAGAATTAATAATTATCCCTCTACTATAGAGATTTTAAAATGCTTATCATAATTTATCATAAGAAGGAATTAATCCAACCATTTTCGAGTAAAGCCAGAAATTCTTGCTTCCCATTTCTAGAATAGCTTCTAGAACAGTGCTGTGCACATGGTAGATCTTAATAAACATTTGCTGAGTAAAAGTAAGATACACTCTACTATCTCTCGGGAAGAACTGGCTTCATTCCTAGTATGTCTTTTAAAAAGTTACTAATCTTCCTGGAGCGTGAATATTAACAATTATATTAACTCCTGCCTCATGTCACTTTATGCTTCTAGAGCAAATATAGTGAAACTTCTTTGATGGCATTTGTTGAAAAAACTTTTTAAAAAGTAGACTAAGGAAACCACAATCGGGAATACTTAGGTCTTTTGATTCCCAATGAAAAGTTCTATTTTCATGTTCTTAATACTACATTTTAAAAAATACAGTTAGAGTATTTCAGTTGACAATTGTGCCTCCTTTTTGACTTATCATTTATCCCAAGCTATTAATTTCTTAAGAGTTTTGGAAAAGAAAAAAAAATTTTGGTGTTTTAGGTGATTTAAAAATATACTGTGTTGGTGGTGAATGACTATTGATGACTGTGTTAAGTGCATCTGTATTGTAAGTGAAATGTAATTATTTCTGTGTACCATATGGAGTAACCAAGGTCATTGTTTTTGACAATTTTGTTTGAAATTCATATATCTTATTTCAAAGAATAGCATAATATCTGCATTATGCTGGAAAAAAAAATAGACCTTTGGAGAATAATTAAATAAAACATGTGCATGCTTGAACAGGACAACATGGTTGGCTGTTGCTCTTTTTTTCTTTGACTTCCTTCCTTTCCAAAACCTAAGATGTGTCATACCCATATTTGGGAGAACTTTGTAACATGCACAAACACAGAGCCCATTGATTGTGAATAACACTTAAGTCTAGTCTATATTGGTAGAGATAGTAGATTTCTGCCAACAATGGGAATTTAGGAGGAGACATTTTTTTAAAAAAAGTTAATATTGTTTAAAGATAAAAGACTGCCACTGTTTTAGATAATATGCTTTGGGAATCTCTTGGCAAGTACAACTACGTAGCTACTAACTAATTTAAGTGTATTACAAGGTTTTGTTGGTCAGTAACCAAAAGAGGTAGCATGGTTACAACTAATTGTCTTTGTTTATGTGATACTTTTAGATATTCTGTGCAGTGTGTGACCCAGTTTATTAGCCTACACCCTACATGCTACATGCCTTTTGGACAATGCACACCAGAGAGAAGGCTGGTGCACGAACCTTATACACTTCTTGACTACTGCTACTTGAGTTAAGCAAAGTAAGATTTTGAGATAATAACTTTGGTTGGAACTCAATCAGATTTTTAAAAATATTTTATTTATTTGACAGAGAGAGAGAGATCATAAGTAGGCAGAGAGGCAGGCAGAGGGAGAAGCAGGCTCCCCGCTGAGCAGAGAGCCTGATGAGGGGCTCGATCCCAGGACCTGGGATCATGACCTGAGCCGAAGGCAGAGGCTTAACCCACTGAGCTACCCAGGCACCCTCTCAATCAGATTCTTAGTCAGAGATTCTTTTCTATTCAGGGAAACAGACAAAGTGATTTATTTGTCCAGTTGCATGTTTGTGTATGTATGTATATTTGTACATATTTGTTCAGATATATACACATAGATTTTTATTCATTTTTTAAGATTTTATTTATTTATTTTTGGGAGAGAGAGAGAGAGAGCTAGCACAAGTGGGGCAGAGGGCCAGAGGAAGAAGGAGACACCCCACTGAGCAGGGAGCCCGATGCAGGACTCGATCCTGGAACCCCGGGATCATGACCTGATCCGAAGGCAGACGTTTAATTGACTGAGCCACCCAGGTGCCAGATTTTTATTCACTTTTTAAAAACGTGCTCATCTGATGATTTCTCTTCAGGGGGAAACAAAAAGCAAGGAAAAGTTAAGAGATTATTAGAAGAGGGAAAAACAGGAAGTAAATCATTTAGTACAGAGAGTGATTTTAAATAGTGATAACTGGTGATCCTCTTGGTGAATAGGCCCTTTTTCCCCCCTTGTGAATTCTTTTCTTTTATGGTCCTTGATTTATTGAGATGCCAATCCTGCGTTAAGGTTTAACACATCTCCCTATTCCTTCAACTGAGTTACAGTGTTGGCTTGGAAATAGACTCCAGGGAGTTATATCAATGTCTGCTGGCAACATTACTCAAAAGAATAAAAAGGGTTCTTGATATCAAATACATGACTCCTCAGAGTTTCATAAGAAAGGCATCTCCTCTTCCCTGGAGTGTCATTAGGTGTTTGTTTTATTAACTCACAGGTACAAAAATGGTTATTGTTCTGCACCGTGTAAATTTCATCAGAATTTTCAACACAATTTCATAGACACACTGTATTTTTTGAAAAAAAAAAAATAAGAGCTTAAGTTGGACCTACATCAGCTGGTTGTGTTTAGGGTAGTAAAACATTCTCAAAAGATATTTTACTTTTAAGGAATTATTACTTTTGAACAGCACAGTTGCTTAAGACAATTATAAAATATGTTTATTGCAAAAAGCTTTTAGTGGGAATAATAGTACATCCATACTTTCTAATTCTTTGTTCTCTACTGTCCACTTTTTTTCCCTCCTTTCTCTTCAAACATTAATCATTCTTTTACTAGATTATTCTCTCCCTTTCCCTAATCATTTCCCCCTCTTTTTTATATGGAAACCCACTAGGTAACTATTGTCTACTCTACATATAATTCAAATTCTTGAGTCCATTGCGTGAGCCAGACATTGTGATGGGTTTTGGAGAATTGGAGATTAAAAATCCAAACCAAATCATCCTCGAGGAGTTACATACTGGAAAATAGCTTGACATACTCTGTTTTGCACTGCCGCTTACAGTCTTACACTACAAGTAAGTAGTGTAGCAGTCATTTTTTTCTACTTTGATCTCCTGAAAATGTGTTTTGAACAGAAGCTTCATCAAGGTAGTATTCTTCAAAGTACTTTCTAAAACCCTCTCATCATATGATTAAAACCCTCTTTCTTTAGGCCATGGTCTTCTCTCCAGGGAAAGGGCACATGAATCCCTACCTCCCAGCTTGGAGAAAGATCAGAAAACAAGACAAGGCAAAATAAAAGAGGAAAGGAAGCCAAACTTTATATTTACAATTTGATTGTGGTAAAAAACTAGACTTCCCTAAATTTCCCTTCTGTCTTTCCTACCAGAGCTTCAGGCAATCTAAAGAAAGCTATTAAAATAGTTTTGCAAGAAGAGTACCACATAACACTGCTATGACTCCTAATGCCCCATTTCAAATTTATTCATCTGATTAATCCCATTGAAAGATCTGAGAGATACTCTGACAACAGACCAGTGAATCTAGAGAGAAAGCTAAGTTTATCAGCAGCAGCAGCACTCACCATTAAGGTGGGCCCAGGTGGTCAGTTCCAAGGGATGTGGCTGGTTGAAGAAGGGTATTGAAGGGTGGATACCAAATATGTGGAAAGAAATTTGGAGGAACCCCAGAACAAAGATGGGGGTGTGACAAGGGCTACAAGGTGGTAGAGAAGCATCCTTGGGCTTTGATTCTAAGTTCAGCCTTCTTGACTTTGATCAAGTTAGTTTTGTTAGAGCTACAAATGGTAATGCCAAAAGGTATTTATCTTAATCTATGATCAGTTTTTAATATTCAAGCATCAACAAATTGCTCAGAGGTCTCCTGGGCTCCCTGTACAAAAGAGAACAAAACCCTAAAAGAACAGAATAAGGAAGTGATACTGAGAAATGGGAAAGATTTGAAAGAGCCAAGTATCTACCCTCAACCTTGGGTAGATGAATTATAAATTTCCCAACCAGAGGCACTGGATACACAATTTTCTTTTCTTTTCTTTCTTTTTTTTTTAATAGAGAGCATGAGCAGGGTTGGGGTGGGGGGCCAGAAGGAGAGGAAGCAAGAATCTCAAGCTCCACATTTAGCAGAGAGCTGGAAGCAGGGCTGGATCCCGGGACCCGAAGATCACAACCTGAGCAGATTTCAAGAGTCCAACACTCAACCAACTGAGCCACCGAGGCACCACTGGATATAAAATGGTCAAAAGTAAAAACATCATACACAAGTTTACATAGGACTTAATCTGGACTTCGTAAGCATTCTGTTTATTCCCAGCCCACCTAGTAAGGAACCAATGTACAAAACACAGAAGTAAAACCCAAATGTGCCCTTTCCAATACACATCTTTCTTCTGTAGGTTTGTAGTGAACACTAAACAATAATGATTATAACCATCATGAAAAGATGACAATGTTAATAACTACTGCTAGCTTTTATTGTGTTCTAAATATATACCAGCACTGTGCTCATTGCTTCTTGGGGATCGATCCATTAGGTGATTGCACGAGCCACATTTCCTTTCTTTTCTTTCTTTCTTTTTTTTTTTTTTTTTAAGATTTTATTTATTTGACAGGGAGATAGAGACCACAAGTAGGCAGAGCAGCAGGCAGAGGGAGAAGGAGAGGCAGGCTCTCTGCTGAGCAGGAAGCCCAATATGGGACTCAATCTCAGGACCCTGGGATCATGACCTGAGCCGAAGGTAGCCATTTAAGGGACTGAGCCACCCAGGCGCCCATGAGCCACATTTCTGTTGAGAAAACTTTAACACTAAAAAATAATGACTCTGGATATTCTAATTCATATGCTATACATTTTTAAATTAAATCATGCATTTCTGTGATAAAGTTCTATTTTATAGAAATATACATTCTTGCTCTTTCTTTTTCTTTCTTTCTTTCTTTTTTTTTTTTTTTGCTTTTGTTTTTTGGTGTAAAACAAAACTTATAGAAGATGGGAGCAAGAAGAAGCCTATGTCATTACCAAAAACAATTTTTCTTCCCATTTTCTTTGTTCCAAATTTCTCTTATCTTGAAAAGTGTGCTTCTAATAACTATTCCTGATTGATCATTGATGAATTACAATAAAAATGGAACCTAGCTGGGAAACACATCAGTGTCCTAATTGACAAGATTTTTCCAACAATTCCATAGCACAACATGCACACTGAGATAATTTTCCAGTAACAAAGAGAACAACCATTATCAGGGCACAGGGTGATACAGTCAGTTAAGCATCTGACTCTTGGTTTCACCTCAGGTTGTGATCTCAGGATCATGGGGTCAAGCCTCACATCAGGCTCTGGGCTCAGCACAGAGTCGGCTAGAGATTCTCTCTCCCTCTGCCTGTCCCACTTGTGCTCACTCTCTTTCTTTAAAATAAATAAATGAATAAATCTTAAAAAAAAAAAAAATCTATTCTCTCCAATTGCTCCCCTGTTGAACAAGGTCTGCCAAAATTTTCAAGGTTGTTGATCAAGGACGTAGTGCTAACTGTAGCATTTCATTGGCCCATCATCTATGTCCTAGAGGCTTATAATAATGGAACAGAAATATTTTGGAATTAAGGTCAATAACCACAATTCCCAACCTTCATTATCTTTTGTACCTTCTTCAGATTCTTGCAGGCAAAAATTCCAGAGGCTGACCGTGAAGTGCATATTGACATTTAATACCTCATGCAAAATAAGGAGAGATTTGGATAGGCAAAATAACCACATACTTCAGGATCCCAAATTAATATGATACAATTTAAAATATCCTTGGAGTTTTACATTCTTACAAAGAATTCCAAAATTTTTCTGTAAGTCCTTGTTATTTTTTTTATTTGCTTCTAATAAAATAGAGAGCTTCAATAAAGGTGTAAACACAGACATTTGATTTATATAGAACTGTAGAAAATTTAATGTACCTTTTATAATGGTACTTGGGATATAACTACTTGCCATAAAACTTCTTCTCTGAGCTTCATCGTTTGCTTGTTTTATGTTCCAAAATAACATTGGGCTATTAATAATATCTCTTTACCTCCCATTTCAATCTTTCCTACTTCTCAATAGGTAAATGTGTTAGTCATAAGTATTAAAAGTGTGTTCAAAACTTTTCCATGAAAACTTAAGTTGAAACTAGGATTAAAAAGAAATGTATAGAAAATGTAATATTATATAAGGTTTATCATTGTCAAATCCTACTGATGGTGATAATGAAGGGTAAAAATTCTCATTTCTTTTTTCTAGGTAGGAATATACAGCAGGTAAACCCTAATATTAAAAAACCACACTACATTTTGGAAAAGGAGACAAATATGTGTATAATATCAAATGGCTCCTCTAGTATTGAAAATGAAATGCTTTATTCATCCAAGTGTGGGTGGGCCCACTAATGAGAGACTAAAAGAAATGGAGCCATTTGTGACTTACAGGAACCTGAACCCACATACGTTTGGAAGATGCAGAGTTTGAAAACCAAATAAATTTAACACCATATCTGTTTCTTTGGCTACCTTACCTGGTGTTCAGTTCCTGGGCCAAGATTCTGAGAATGTAGTTTGCTTGTTCTGCATTTATTTACTATTAGACATAGACTATGAATTTTGTAGGATTATCTGAAATTAGTCCAAGTCATTTCCCCCATCACCCAGAGCCTCGAATTATATTAAGTATCTCAACATACATTTAGACTAAATGTTAAAATAATTACAATAAACTCAAATTCAGTTAAGGCCATTAATCAAAAAGCGAGGGTGTAAATGCCTCAGTTTGTGTGTCTGAGAATCTCTGATTCTAGTTAAATATATTTCTTTTTTTTTTTTTTTAAGATTTTATTTATTTATTTGACAGAGAGATCACAGGTAGGCAGAGAGAGAGAGAGGAGGAAGCAGGCTTCCCGCGGAGCAGAGAGCCAGATGCGGGGCTCGATCCCAGGACCCTGGGATCATGACCTGAGCCGAAAGCAGAGGCTTTAACCCACTGAGCCACCCAGGTGCCCCTAGTTAAATATATTTCTATGGTAATTCCTGACTCGGGTCAAAACTTAAACACAAATGAACTTTATAATTGCTATTGTTTATTTTTAAATAGTTGCACTTCCCTTTCTCATAACAGAGAAGAATATATTTGATGCCCAAAATATATTAGAGGAGCAGAGCCTCAACAAATGGCTTTTACAATGTAAAGGAAAGCCAAACAAGTAAGTGAATGCAAGCATCCAATGCATTTTTCATAATAAGAACATGTAAAGTAATATAAAATACTACTATGTGAAAAATAAGTTCTTAAGAAATGTCTTGTATGTACATTTCTATTTTTAATCATAGATTACTATATAATTTATGTAGTAGTTCTGTTATGAAACCTCTTTTATGTCTCCGCTAAAACTCAGGAGGAAATGTTAGAGGGAGGGCTACGCACACATACACACACACATACACACACACTGAAACGGGCAGAATGTGGAGTTTCATTTATTTCAGGACCTGATGAAATAGAACTTTAAGGACATTTAAGGTTACTTTCTTGCCAGTAATCATTGTATCTTCTGGTACATTTTTTTTTCTTTGTTGATTGTAGAAAATTAAAATGTAGCTATGTCTAGGCTTTTAAATGAATGTTCCTGAAAAGACGGATCAAACATAACATTCTCAGGATTACCAAACAGCATTATTTTTTGTTTAAAGCTTAAATATGAATGCCCGAACTTGCATTAGTGAGTACAAGGAGGAAATAAGATAGTGGTGAGCTTCAGAGCAGACAAGAAATTTGCAAATGTATTGAGGATCTGTGCCTTTTAGGTTACTTTTAAGTAAAGCAACAGATACGTTTCCTTAAAATTTAATCCATTTCTTAGGTAAATTTGTTTTAAATTTAAAGGTAATTATATCTTATTGTGGAACTGTGACAAACTATCATTATTTTATTGCCATGAAATGGAAGAGGACACCAAGAACTGGAAATTCTTCTTTTTCAAAATGCATCTATGGGTTTCTATCCTCTTCTCCTCCCTACTTTTTAAGTGGCTAAACCACTTCCTTTGAGTTCCATAATTTGTAAGGATCACAGAGAGTACACATGGCCATGTTCTCCAGTCCATGGTAATCACTGCATGTCACAGTCCATGGAGAACTGGGGAAACACCAAGGGGAAGGAAGCAAGTCCTCTCATTCAGGGGGCTGTTAATGCATCCTGAATATTAGAGGGTAAGTTGCAACTCCAGAAAATTGTCTTAAGCTCCCTGAATGGGCAGTATAATAATGTCTACAGCTTAAAATTAAACAAATGTCAAGAGATCTACTAGCGAGAGATTTTGTTTTAAGAAATGATCTTGCATTACACTTCAGCTATGACAAAAATAGTAATGCAAGGGTGGGGGGTACACAGTGAAGCTCGGACTGTGGAGGTCACCTATTCCTGATAAAGAAATCTATCTGTTGCTTTACTTAAAAGTAACCTGAAGGAGGACACCATTCTACTCATTGACTTTCTGCGTGAGCACATTGTACATTCCAGGCACTGTGCTGGGTGCTGGGCTAAAGGGACGACAAGGTCCTGCCCTTGTTGATGTTTTAGGGGAGGAAAGATCATTTTCCCTCTACTTTGAGTTCTTAGCTGAGACCCCCTGTAACAAAGCACAGATTAAGATGAGAAAAACAGACATATTCATTTGTGTGTATGCCTCATACACACATGGGAGAGACACAAAGAAAGTGAATAACTATCTGAGGTGGCCTAGACTTCAGGAACAGACATCACCTCAGTGGGGAAAGAGGAAAGGTAATGGAGACCTCTTAGCAGATGAAAGTAAGTGATACTGAGGAAGGAAGAATAGGTAGAAGGTATCATCATTTGTGACAAAGTTTGTCTGAAGGGGGTAGGCAGGTAAGGGGAATTCAGAGGAAGGCTCACCCTTCATTTGCTATTGTTCAAATGCCTGCAGCTCAAAGTCATCAACATACCAAAGCGGAGTAGCTGGGAGTAGCAAGTCCTGACTGCCTACAGTCAGATTTTGGGGTGGTGGGTTCTGCCACCCTTCAGGATTCATAGTCTACTTGTTGACTTGGACCCAAAACAGGTAGAAATATAATTAAGCAAACTAAGTTCATAGTGAGATGTGTTCTAGGAAAAAACATATATGGTGTTCAGCTCAGCAGATGCAGTGTTGAGGAAGGGAGGGTGAGCAGAGGTAATGCTTAATATGGTGTTCAAGGAAAGGCCTCTAGGAAAAGTTGTGTGAGACCTGCAGAAGAAAGAGCTCCAGGCCTGGGAAGCGCATGTACCTTTGTCCTGGGAGTGTGAAGAACCAATCTGTCTGACTTCAGTGAAATTCATGGGTTTTAATTTTTCCATTCCATTCCCTGTTAATTCAGGCCTCTATCTGATTTGGGGCCAAATTTTTCTGGATATTTTAAAGGAATCAACAATTTATCATTCTTCACTCCTATTTCTTTCGCTTTCCTAGTGAAGTGCCAAAACAAAGGTCTTTCAGTGAAAATGACAGCTAACATTTATTCATTAAGCAATCAACATGAGTCAAGCCATTCACTTCCTTTCAATTTCTCTGTAACAACCTCCGAACTGGTATGAGGATAACCATTTGCCAAGTGAGGAATCTTAGGTCAAAGGAAGTTAAACAATTTGCCCAAGGCCACAGGACTGGTAAACGATTAAGATGGAATTCAGCTCCAGGTTGAATTCAGAGCCCATGCATTTCCGCCTCTAACAGTCTCCCATTTTGTCAACAGTAATATTAAATAGTACTAAATCTGAGTACAGCACACAACTCTGGATTTCATCACTTAAAGGCAAGAAGTTTAGGAACATCTTGTGACTTGCTTCTATCTCTGTTCTTGCGTTTTCATCACCGAAGTGACAAACACGATCCCTGTCATGACAGTGCTCGCATCTAGTTGAGAAGACCACCACGTGGCAAATAAACAGAGAGAACGTACACCCGTGGTAAGTGGCACAACAGGAAATAACAGAAAGGACCACAGAGAGGTCCTCAGTTAAGATTCAAAGTTCTGAAAAGTTCTCCGTGAGGAAGTGACACTTACGGGGACCCAAAGGAGATGTGGGAATTATCTAAAAGGGGGAGACACACATCCTGGAAGCAAAATTGCAATCCCCAAGATAGTAAAGCTCTTGGGCCATCTGAAAACCTGTGAGGAGGCCCAAGGCTTGGGCCCTGTTGAGTGAGAGACAGGATGGCAGCAGAAGCCAGAGGTATGTTCACAGAGCCTTCCTTCCACTTTGTCCTCAGCTCAATGGGAAACTGTGAAGAATTTTGAGCAAGGGAGTGACATGATCCAACGTATGCTTTTAAAAGATCACTGTAGTTGCTTTATGTGGAAGAATGAGTTGGAAAAAAGGCATGAAAGGAGGCTGGGAGACCAATCTGAAAATCTTTTCAGTAACTCAAGTGAGTGACAAGGTATGACTGAGGTAGGCACCTGAGAGGAGTGGGGAACTTAGGCAACATTTTAGAGTTAAAGTCTGGGAGACCTGGTAATGATTGAAAGCAGCACCAGGAGATTCTAGGAAAGCTGTCAATTTCTGATTCGAGTCAGTGAGAGGAAGAAAGTGTCATTTGCTGAAATGACAAGTTCTGCTGGAACATGTCCATGAATCGTCCAAGAGCAGGGCGGACATAATAACAAAATGAAAAAGCATTAGTAAATATTTATTAAATGCTGACTCTATGTCAGACATGGTTTTTAAGTGCTTTAAATGTATTACTTCATTAATCATCAGACCTTATAAAATGTATACCCAGCTTCTCTAGTTTATAAAGCAGAGGTGCAGAAATGTTACGTAATATCCATAGGTCACCCAGCAAATAAGTTGTAAATTTGGAATTGAACCCCAGATATTGAGTCCAAATCCTGGAAGCTTAACATCCAGGGACCTCTGGCTTTGGTCTGTAAGTAAGCAGTTAGATACAGGAGTAGCCAGTGTTGTGTACACAGCACAGTCCCCTGGGTTTCCTTCTTTGAGCCCCTTGCACTCATTCTTGTCTCTTGTTGTCAGGCTGTACTGGGAGGAACACAGTCTAATTGCAATAACTCAGAGGAAGATACAGATGATGGATGCAACTCCCAGGATATTTGCGATTGAAAAGAGACCATTTAATGAATCTCTGGAGAAATATTCTCTTTGAGGGAGAAGATATCTGTGGCCCCTGAGTATTCTCAAGGAAGCTGATTTGCCCAGTCTGCTTATCAATCAGGATGGTCCTGCTCACACAGAGACATACCAAGATACACACACAAGCCCCCCCACCAGACACACACGTGCATATACTAAGGTACATACTAACACATGGAGATGTATGTACATTATACACACCCACACAGCATGTACACACACACACACACAATGCTGATACGTGGAGCGCCTGAGTGTCACAGGTGGTTAGGCATCTGCCTTTGGCTCAGGTAATGATCCCAGGGTACTGGGATTGAGTCCCACATTGGGCTCCCTGCTCAGCAGAGAGCCTGCTTTGCCCTCTCCCTCTGCTGCTCCCCCTGCCTGGGCTCTCTCGCTCTCTCTGTCAAATAAATAAATAAAATCTTTTAAAAAAATGCAAATACACATGTGCAGTCAGCATGTGTTAATATACCCAAGTACTGTGTAATTTTTTTTAACCAGGAATATACCTTTAGTAATAGCATTTATATTACCATCTTTATTTATCAGCCTACTGTTCACTAAATTAGAGTGACCTACTTACTGGTGTGCCCAGCTTATTGATCCCAGTCCTCCTCATCATATGGTTTGGTTTGGTTTTGGGGGGGGGCTTTTTTGATAGAACATGCACAAGTAGATAATCTCCTTCACTTTTATAATGATACTCCTGACCTTGGGTCTTCTGTTCAATTATTTCCCATATTTACTACTCAAACCATGTGTTCTAACTTTTTAGTAATAATTGAAATAAGATTTAAATTCCAGTTAGGCTCCCCCCACCCAAATTGTGTATTATATGTGAGAGAGAAAGTGTGTGTGTATGTGTGTGTGTGTGTGTGAGATCAGTGTGGCTGGCTAGTGGGCAGGGACAAGGATATGCACAAAACTCTACGTCGAAGCAGAGAGTTTGGATTTATTATTCTAAGTGAAATAGAAAGCCACAAAGCGTTTTAAACAGAGGAGTAACAGGAACTGATTTCCTTTTCAAACTGGCACCATGGCTATACTATGGAGAATACTTACAAGGACCAGAGAAGGAGTAACAAAACGAGACAAAACAACCCGTAGGAGGCAATGGGAGCAGTCCAGACAGGAAGACAAGTAGCTCAAACTAGAGCAGTAGCAGCCGGGAAGGAAGAAAGTCTGGTAGGTTCAGGAAAGCTCATGAAGGAAGTACTGACAGGACCAGCTGGGGGACTAGACATAAGACAAGTAAGAGCTTAGACAGCTTAGAAAGAGAAACCCTGGAGAGAAGCAGGGGCTCAGGGTTCTCTTAGCCGGCTCCATCTCAGTGCGTGCGATCTTCATGGAGAGGTAAAGAGCAGCTGCCAACATAAAACTGGAATTGTGAGGAGAGGTTAAGGCTGAAGACAAATACGAGAATTGTGAGAATAAAGATGGCGGGCGAAGCATGACACTAGCGGATGTTAGTAGGTGAGCGTGTACATAAAGAAGAAACTGTGAACAGCTGGGACACTCCAGCGTTTTCAGGCAAACAGAGGAGGAGGGGCAGTGAAGAAAATGGAAGGAACTATCACTGAAGGATGGGAAATAGAAAGAGAGTTTTTATCAGTTTTACTAGCATATGAACCAGCTGAAAAGAAATAAATCTATTTTTATGTGCTTTCTTCTGCAAGAGCTAAGAATTGGGGCAAGGCATTGTGGTGATTTGGAGATATGTCCGTGAATTCTTTTATAGTCCTTCCTCCAAAAAGTGGGGCTGACTTTCCCTCCCCTTGTGTGTGGGCTGCAATTAATGAGTCACTTCGAATGAATTGAATCTGGCGATGGTGATGGGCTATCACTTCAAGATTAGATTATAAAAAGACTGCAGCTTTTCTCTTGGGTGATCTCTCCGGCTTTTTCTCACTTTCTCTTGGATCACCAACGCCGAGGAAGCTGGCTGCTAGGTTGTGGGGTGACCCACGCAGAGCGGAACTGAGAGCCACAAGCAAAAGCTGGCATCAACTTGCCAGACGTATGAGCGAACCAAGTAGATCCTTCATCCCTAGTCACACCTCCAGTCACAACAGCAGCCTCATCCCATGTCCTTATAGCAGACCCTGAGCCAGAACCACCCCGCCAAGCAGCTTTCAGAAACGGTGAGAGAACAATCATCTGTTGTTTCAAGCCACCAAGTTTTGGGGTAAGATGTGAAGAAGCAATAGATAATTAATTCATCAGCATATTGGAGATGACAAATGTTCTGTAACTATGTCTAATAAGTTTCTCCTCTAATATTTTTGTTACTTTACTCCTAAGGGGAAAAAAAATCAAGTATGTTAAACGTGTTTGAGAGAGACACAGAATTGATATCTTTTCTCTACAAAGAAGTGAGACCTCGTGGCATGGACCCCTGTTTGGTGAACATTTTCCATAGTCAGCCACTTTAGTCAAAGAACTGTCTAACTCCATTAGTATTCCTAGTAATAAAACACAATCTCTAGAGGTTAGTTTCAACTCACGATGGGTTTTGTAAAGTATTCCCAAAAAGAATTACTTTAAAGCCTCCCCCACAAGTCTCCCTGAAATTGGAAGGGCAAAAGAACATACAGAGAGTAAGGAGAATGAAGAGTCAGTGAGATATAAAAGAAAGCACAGAAGCTCGGGCTCTCCCTGCACTTGTCGGTGAGGATTTGGAAATGTTATCCAGGCTTTAAAAAAAAAAAAAAAAAAAAAAAAAAGATTTTATTTATTTATTTGGGAGAGACAGAGAGAGAGAAAGCATGCATGAGCAGGAGAGGGGCAGAGGGAGAATCAGAAAGCAAACTCCCCACTGAGCAGGGAACCCTGTGTGGGACTTGATCCCAGGACTCTGGGATCAGGACCTAAGTGGAAGGCAGACACTTAACCTACTGAGTCACCCAGGCACCCTTGCATCTAGCCTTTTGAGCCTTAATGTCTGAGTCTCTAAAATGAAGATCTGCCCACTTCACAGACGGATGAAAGGGTTAAATAAAATAACATATGTGAAAAGCCCTTTTAATGACAAGGTTTTAGGTTGATCACACAGGCCATCCTGTCTACGCCCTCTGCTACTGGTATATTTGATGGGAATAGTGGATAAAGGTCACTAATTTGTTTGAGGATAGAATACATTTTTACAGGTGACCTTGAATGTTCCTCCTTCAAATTGTTCATATAGTGTATGAGCTCAGCACATTTTGCTCCAAAGCACACATTTCTACCTGTGTCGCCATATAGCTCTAAACACCTGATTCAGCTGTTCTTCTGTTTTAGTTTTGTAAGTGATTATTAGGAACTTGTTCCTTCTCCTCTTTGATAAGTCTTGGTATGAGCTATTTTATCTGAGAAAAAAAACACAGAAAATCTCAGGGGATTGTTGTAAATTCCAAGTCCGGGTAGCTAGCATTTTTAGCTTCGGGTTCTACTCTGAGTTGAAATCATTAAAAAGAACCATACTAATCACAGCAGTCAACTTGAAGCAGATAACCATATTTAAGTTCATTTATAAATGAAACCCATACTTTGAAAAATCCTTACATATAGATGAAATGTGTATAAACAAAATATTTGTGCTCTTAGTTGGGTATTAAGAGAACTGTGACATCAGACTTGATTTTTTTTTTTCCTTTTAGCTTTCTCCTTTCCTCACCTTTAATATAAAGGAGAATAACATTTGTAGGGGAAACTTCTGGTCTCCAGGAGTGAATGAATAAAACCATCATAATGATGAGATTGACCTACATAACTAGTCAAAGAAACATGCAGAACTGGCATCTCTTCATAAAAAATTTCAAGTTAGAACATAAATTTCATCTATTTTTGTCTTTGTCTTCTCAGAAGTTAATTTGTTTGTAGTCAATTCTTTTTCAGGGCCTTTATTTTAAGAATCACTTTCCTGAACTTCAACAAATTTTTTGCAATGTGATCTGTATGACAAACATATTTGCTCACAACTGTTGGCTTCATCTCAATTGTTTGAGATGTTAAAATATTTTTAATATGAAATATTTTGAAAATACTGTAAAGTAGGGAAAATAAACACACACTACATCCTCACCACTAAGCAACAAATGTTAATATTTTGACTTATTTGCTTCAGATTGTTCTATTATTTTTTATGATTATTAATATATTTTTTTAATTCTCTAAAGCAATACAACAGAGCAGAGAAAATGTTTTAAAATACAGTGAGACAAGGAGATACTGGGTGGATTTTTTAAGCCATTAAGGCGTATGTTGTGAGTCTTCTCTTTCTTGTAGTATTAATTTATAAGCTGCAGGTTTGAACAAACTTTGTACTTACTGTTTGACTAAGTCGAATATTACCATGATCCAAAGTTTCTCCAAACAATAATGAAGCTGGTTAAAACAAAACAAACAAAAAATGGTGGACAGGATCAAGATGACCTTCCTTCGCTGTTCGAGAATAAAACTTTTTAACATTAAGGGGGATAAGAGAGGGGCACCTGGGTGGCTCAGTTGGCCAAGCACCCTACTTTGGCTCAGGCCACAATCCGGGGATCGAGCCCCACGTCAGCACCAGCTCAGGAGGGAGTCCGCTTCTCCCTCTTCCTCCACCCCTCTGCCTGCCCTTCTCACTCTCTCCCTCTCTCTCAAATAAACAAACGAACCCCCCCGCCAAATAAAGTTAAGGGGGAAAAAAGCCACACACAAACTGTAGCCCTTTGGGGTGGCCTCCCACCGTGGAAAGAGCAGAGTCTTACAATCTGAGGTCACATACAGACCCAGCAGCTAGCAGCCCACTAACCTCCTCTCCACATCTCTGTTTCCTCCCCTGAAAAGTAGGATACCAACTACTCTTTCTGTTTTTCATCTTATAGTTTTTTCCAAGTAAGCTTTTAAGTCCCATTTATAGCCTCTGTCTTCTAATTCTGCATCATCGTCAGGCGGAAGAAACAAACTTCCAGTAGAAACTGGAAAAGCAACAGAGCCAGAGTAGGCACCAGAGTACCCGGGAGAGTGAAGCCCACGGAAGCTTGCTCAGATAATCAGCTGTGAGGTCATGGGCTCCCTGCATTGCCACCTCTAGTCTTCATTATTCCATGACAAAATTAGAATAGTAAAGCACTTGATCCAGTATGCTTTCATTTATTTTATTTTATTTTTTAAGGATTTTATAAATTTATTTGAGAGACAGAGAGAGCAGAGAGAGAGAGAGAGAGAGAGCACAAGCAGGGGGAAGGACAGAGGGAGAAGGAGACTCCATACTGAGCAGGGAGCCCTCCTCACGCCTCAGTCCCAGGACCCCCAGGTCACCACCCTAGCAGAAGGCAGACACTCAACCAACTGAGTTGCCCAGGCACCCCTCATTCATTTATTCTAACTAGATCCTTTTATTACCATGTACCAGTCATCCCTCTATAAACTGTGATTTTTTTTTTCTTTCTAATTTCCTCTTGAAATTGTTTCGTAGTGCCTCATGAGTGCAGAGTTTCTGTTTGGGTTGATGAAAATGTTAGAAATAGATACTGGTGTTGGTGGCACAACATTGTGAAATGTGATTTATGCCACTGACTTGTTAAAATTGCAATTTTATATTAGACATGTCTGACCACAATTTTTTCTTAAAGTCAAACAAAATTAAATAGAGAGGCACCTGGCTGGCTCATTCGGTGGCAAGTGACTCTTGGTCATGAGTTTAAGCTCCACCTTGGATGTAGAGATTACTTTTAAGAAATGAAGAATTTAAAATTACGGGTGAAGTTTTTCCAGATTTCATTTCCCTTCTTGGTTTTCCATACACAAACCTTACCCTTAGATATGTTACAAAGTTTACTTGTGTTTTAAAAATTGTTCTCTATATGTGAGTATGCAAATTAAATGAGATACCAGAATGTCTTTGGTTTATTGTAGAAGGGATTCAAAGGCTGGGGGATAGGAATTTGGAATGTTTTTATCATATGTGGCCCACTCACCCACCCAATAACTCTATCTTAAGGCAGTACCCCCAGAAAACACTACCTTTACCAGTGCATTGAGAAATAGACTGGTAAAGAATGGACTTACATGCTAAAGAGCTCAAGGTATTTCAAGCCCATGATGTTGTTGAGAGAGGCTCCCTCTGAAACGGGCTCCCTGGTTCTCAGCCTTACGGGACAGCTGGAGGTGATTATCAAAATGGGCAGCAGCAGGAGGGCCGTAATCAAAAGAGTTTAGCCCACAGAGATCTTTGGTAGTACTAACTGATTATGGTGTTCCTTGAAGAAATATATTTGGACACTCTACATCCTAAGGGAAAAAAATATAATCTTTAATTCTTGTGAATGGTCTTGACTTTAATTGACTCAGTGGAGTTACAACTTGTCATGCAATCCCCATTATTATTTTTCTTTTTTATAAAGATTTTTATTTATTTATTTGACAGACAGAGATCACAAGTAGGCAGAGAGACAGGGAGAGAGAGCAGAGAGCTCAATGCGGGGCTTGATCCCAGAACCCTGGGATCATAACCTGAGCTGAAGGCAGAGGCTTTAACCCACTGAGCCACCCAGGCACCCCCATGCAACCCCCATTCTTGAACCAGATTGTAAACACTAGTTCTTTAAGTGAAGGGAGGACCAGGTTCCTTCAGGGATTTGCCTGCCACACAACCACCAGAAGGTTGTGTAAATCTTCTCTGAGTTACCCAAAGGCACCTGCCATCATTAACTAGTGTGGCTGTGTAACAGGGAAAGACACATCAAGAAGTATACCCACTTCAACCCTTTGGTCTATAGAGTGAGACCAACAAGGCAGGAAGGGTCAAATGAACGTGGCTGGAATAGACTTTCCCTTCAAAAATGGAAAATCACCAATAATATTTCAGAAATTAGTGCCACTATCAAATCTCAAGGTAGAGGGTGGGTGTTTCTGTCACCTCTACTGATTAATTCACCTACGTAGTCTATGCCAAGGACAGATGGAACTTATAGAATTATTGGATTATCATGAATGTAATCAGTAGCATCGCCATTTGCACAGTTGTTCAAGCTGTGGCTAATAGTGTGCCATCATCAAATCTGGCAAACGCTTTTCCTCTCGTCCAGTTAGTAAGAACCAGAGAAGCAATTTGCTTTTATGTTCCCTGGACAGTACTAGAGATTTCCAGTATTAACCCTGTGCTTTGAAAACTCTCTGGGTCTTGTGACAACCTAGCACTAGGGATCTTGAATATCTCACCATGCCATTGAGCATTGTGTTGGCCCACTGTTTTAGCAGCATAATTCTAACTGACCCTGGAATGAAATGTGTGGGAATGCTATTACACTGAAACTGAATTTTTGCACATTATCCCTCACCTTGAGAAACATTACACATTTTTCTCAGTGTCTTTGTTTTGTCTGTTTACCTGATTTAAAAAAAAAAAAAAATCATGCCTTAATTTTCCCTCAAGTGACTTCTCTTACAAGACGTGCTCATTTTTCTCCTAATTTTCTAACCATTTCTTCTCAGTGTCCTTTTACTGGTTCTATTTCTTCAACACACACACAACTAAAGCCCCATCTAGTCATTGCCTGCAATCTCTTTACACAGATTTGCTTTGTGTCAGGATTCAAGAGGAAAGAAGGAAATATGGGGAATGACAAACATACACAATTCTAGAGCTTTAAGAAGCAAAAGTAAGTCCAAGGAGGTGGCCAGGTTTCCGGAAGGGACTGCTCCCAGGTGGGAGGCCACCAGTGAGAAGCCAGACTCCAGCAGTCACAGGGGGAAGTGAGAACTGTAGCCTCTGAACATCAAGAAAGTGGCCCTTCATTGAATGATCTACTCTGAAACTATATAAGAAGGAAAAGCTGAGGAATGAGTTCCAGACTTTTTCCCTATGAAACATGGGACAACAATGAACCAGAAGGCTGCTGAGTTGACAGAAGAGAATCCAATTGTTTTCAAACATCTATCTCGAACCTGAGCTTTTCTTTTAAAAACCTGTGTTCTCCTGACTCTGCCATGATAATCTCAAACTTTGAGTCCAAAACAAAATCTTCTTTACAACATTTCTGCTTTCTAGTTTTCCCTTCTGTCTCTGGGGCTGTATTATGATGAATCTCTCTGACTTACAAATCAGAGATCGAATTTTATTTCCTCGTCATCATCTGGGAGCCTCATTGTTTTCTACCTTCCAATGGCTGCTTTCTTTCTCGCCAACCGAGCTGCAACATGGTACTTCAAGTTGTCATTACCAGTTCCTTACATTGTTACATTCAGTTCTCTCTGCCTGCAAGAGTTTGCTTTCTTCAGCCTCTTCTGCATGCTATGCAAATGTAGACTTCAAAAATACAGCCCTGCTGCTAAAAACCCACGTGGGGCTCTCCATGGCCTCCGAATAAAGTCCAAAATTCCTATGAGGCCCTCCACTCTCTGACCCTGCCCTACCTTCTCCAGTCATAACGGGCTCCTTCCTGCTGTGAACATACACTCTGCTAATGCCCGTCTTTTCTGGCTTATTCATAATGATCCTAACCCGAAATATGCTTCTCATTTTTTTCTCATTAAAATCTGCCCCACCACAAGTACAATTTTCCCATGATGTGCCAAAACTTCAGCCTGCTTTGATGTCTTGCTTTCTCTGAAATCCTATATCTGTACCATGTACTTCTGCATTTAGCCTCATACACATTTTCAGCGGTGTTGATTCTCTTCGCACGTTAATGAGTCCCTTCAGCTGCCAGAAACGGTACCAAGTGCTGGTTAACTCTTCCATGTCCATTTGTCTGATCTCTCCAATGACACTGGGAGTTTCTCAAAGCAGGGATTATAGTTTTTTTTTTTTTTTCCTGATCTTCCCAGGGCCCAGCCCAACCTGTTCTACAGAGCAGATGTTCAATGAATCTTACTAAATTGAATTGAATTGGTCTCAAACTTGGCAAGAGAAAATAAGATGAATTCCAAGGAAAACTAGGAAAAGTAGAAGGGAATCAGGAACCATCATTAGAAATCTGATTGTCAGATTGATTCATATTGAACCTTAAGCAGAATAATAACACATTAAACCTTCATCACAGTAATTTTCTCCTCCAATTTTGCCAGAGCACAGCTTTCCAGAGGGGAATAGGTTTTTAAGCTATGCACGTGTGAAGAACTGAACAACACAAGGGCAGTTAAATTCTAACACACTTCATCCATTAATACATAAAGGGTAATAGTCTGATGCTTAGTTTTAATTCTGGAAAATACAACTTTTTTTCCCTTTAAATGTTCTAGTTTCAGGAAGCTGCCCTTTGACAAGCATCTAACAATGAATTATAAAACAAAGGGAACTTTCTCCCGCTCCAGTAAGTAACAGATGCCTTCCATCTTTCTTACTAGATCAATCAAAGATCATTATTTACAGGCCTATATTGTTAAAACTTCTTTTAAGAGGAAAAAAAAAAAAAAAAAGTATGTCCTGGGAGCACAGTAGAGTTGCCCTGGGTTGGAGTAGAATGAAATCCCTGAGAAATGAAAGAGATGCTACCTCTGATTGCCTAGCTAGCTGAATCATCGCAAGGCCCTAATATATCTATTTTAAGAGCAGGCTCAGCATTTGATGTGTTCAGCTCTGTTCAGGGGAAATTTCCTCACACTAAACAGGAGAAATGTACTCAAGTCCTAATAAAGTACTACCTACTAGACACCGAGATTAGGAAATTGCTCTAATGGTTAATGAGGAACGGATATCAGCAAAGCTCAGGTCAGGACTGCGAATATCTCGTTCAAGTAGAAGCAAGGCAAGAGGGGACCAAATTCCAAACAGGCAAGCGGGGACCTGACCTCGCCTCTACATGGTCAGAGTTTGAGATACATCTTCAATTACCTATCATCCCCAAGATCGTGTTAATTTTTTCTCTCTCCCTTTCCTTCTAGAGGCAACCACTGATCTGCTTTTGTCATTATGGGTTAGTTTGAATTTTCTAGAGTTTTATATAAGTGGAATCATACAAAATGCATTATTTATTGTTTGACTTCTCTCACTCAGCATAGTTCTTTTGACTTTGACCCATGTTGTATATATCGATAGGTCATTCCTTTTTGTTGTTAAACTTCTTTTTCTAGGCATAATTACTTTGAGACTTATCCATGTTGTTGCATGGGTCAATATGCCATTCTTTTTTTTTTTTTTCTTATTGAGTAATATTTTATTACATGATTTAATGCAGTTTGTCCATTCCCCTGTTCATGGACACATTTGGCTTGTTTCCAGTTTGGGGCTATTGCTGATAAAGCTGCCATAAGCATCCATGTATAAGACTCTGTACAGAAATGTGCTTTGTTCTTTCTTTAGTAAATAAGTACCTAGGAGAGGAACAGCTGAACCATAGGTTAGATGTATGTTTAACAATTTAAGAAACTGTCAAACTGTCTTCTAAAAGGATAGAGCCATTTTACATTTGCACCTCCAAGGTCTGAGAGTTCCAGTTCCTCTGTGTCTTCACCAACACTTAGTATTGTCAAGCTTTTAATTTTAGCCTTTCTAGAAAGTGATACATTGTGGTTCTTTTTCCTAATGAAAAATGGGTTTTAGCATTTTGTTCATGTGCTTATTCTCCATCTGCAAGTGTCAATCAAATATTTTACCCATTTTTACAAGGGATTTGTTTCCATATATTGAGGTTTGAGAATTTTTATAGATTCAGGATACAAGATTTTTACAAATACATGTTTTGTAAATATTTTTCCCCAGTCAGTGCTTCGTATTTTTATTCTGCTAATGCTGTCTTTCAATGAGCAATGTTTTTAATTTTGATATAGTTAAATTTATCAATTTGTTATTTTATAGATTATGTTCTGGTATCCTATCTAAGAATTCTTTGTCTATTCTGAGGTCATGAAGATTCTCTATGTTTCCTTCTTAGAAGTATTATTGTTTTAGTTTTACATTTAGGCCTGTGATTCATGTTGGATTATGCCATTTTATCTTCATGTAATGGTCTTGCACCATTGTTTTTAGTCGTGCAAAGTATGGAAGAAATTTGGGGTTTTATTTTGTTTAGTTGTTTTAGTTTTGCATATGGATATCTAATTGTTCCAGTACTATTTGTTGAAAAGACTATCCTTTTACCACTGAATTGCCTTTACATCTTTGTCAGAAATCCAGTTGCCCATATATATATAAGGTTTATTTCTGGATTCTCTATTCTGCTTCATTTCTCTGTTTGTCTATCTTGACATCAGTACCACACAATCTTGAAATCCAGTAGTATTACTCATCCAACTTTGCTCTTATTTTTCAACTTTTTTTAAAAAAAAGATTTTATTTATTTGACAGAAAGAAAGAGGGAGATCACAAGAAGGCAGAGAGGCAAGCAGAGAGAAAGGGGGAAACAGGCTTCCTGCTGAGCAGAGAGCCCAATGTGAGGCTCGATCCCAGGACCCTGAGACCATGACCTAAGCCAAAGGCAGAGGCTTAACCCACTGAGCTACCCAAGCACCTCTATTTTTCAACTTTTTAAATGTACTTTAGGTCTTTGCATTTTCATGTGTGTTTTAGAATTATCTTGCCAATGTCTACAAAAACACCTGTTGGGATTTTGTCTGGAATTTGAACCCAAAGATCAATTTGGGGTGAATTATCCTCTTAAGAATATTAAGCATTCTAATCTTGGAGCATGTTCTAAGTCTTCATTTACTTAAATACTCTTTAATTTCTCTCAGTCATATTTTATAATTTTCAATGTTTATGTCTTGCACATTTTTCCCCAGATACAACCTTAAGTATTCAGTATTTTTAATATAATTGTAACTTGTGCTGTTTAATTTCAATTTCTGATTGTTAGTTGCTGGTGTATAGAAAGTAGTTTATTTTTTCATATTGACTTAAAATCACTTACCAGTACTAGCAGTGCTTTTGTAAATTCTATTGCATTTTCTGCATGGGCAATAATATGGTCTTCAAATAAAGGCAGACAGACTGCATGTTTTTTATTTCTTTTTCTTGCCTTGTATGATGAGGAAAAAAAAAGTCTTATATAATACTCATGTGATAGGCCCTCCATTAACCTTTAACATTTCTTATAGTATAGTCTGGTGGTGATGAATGCTTTTCAGCTTTTGTATGTCTGAACAATCTTTGTATTACCTTCATTGGAAAGATATTTTCACTGGATAGGCAATTCTAATTTGACAATTTTTTTTTCTTTCAGTACAAAATACTGTTCACCTGCCATCTTGCATTCTTTGCTTTTTCCAGGAAATCGGTTGTTTTCTTGATGGTTGTTCCTCTGTATAACATGACTTTTTCCCTCTGGCTGCTTTATTTATTTTATTTTTCCTCTGGCTGCTTTAAAGATTTCTTATGTATCACTGATTTTGAGCAAAATGATTATACTGTGCCTTGGTGTAGCTTTCTTCATGTTTTTATGGTTGAGCTCCTCTTATATTCCTGGAGCTTTCACAATCAAGCTTGGACAATTTTCTAACATTGTTTCTTCAAATCTGTCTTTTGCTCCTCTCACCTGAGGGCTCTGATTACATGTGTATTAGACCACTTGATGTTGTCCCAGTTCAGTGATGCCTTTTTCACTGGTTCTAATTTATTTTTTTGTCTCGGGTTTCTTTCATATACTTTATATTGTTATGTCTTGAAACTCTTTAATTTTTTCTTCCATAATGGCTTATTTGCTGTTAATTATAGGCAGCATATTTTTCATGTCATGCTTTGTAGTTTTTATCTCTAAAAGTTTGATTTGATTACTTTAAAAATATCTTTCCTATCTCCACTTAATTTTTTTAACACATGGAATATAACTGTAATTACTCTTAATATCTTCATCTGCTAATGTTTCTGTCAGTTCCGGAGCCATTCCAAGTGATGTTTCTTCTCATTATGGGTCATAATGTCTTCTTTTTTAGCATGACTGGTAGTCTTCGACTGGATGTCAGACAGTGAATTTTCCCTTGCTGGGGACTGGTTATTTTTATATTTCATGAAATGTTCTTTTTTTTTTTTTTTTTAAGATTTTATTTATTTATTTGACAGAGAGAGAGAGATCACAAGTAGGCAGAGAGGCAGGCAGGGGGGTTGGGTGGGAAACAGACCCTCAGCAGAGCAGAGCCTGATGTGTGGCTTGATCCCAGGACCCTGAGATCATGACCTGAGCCTAAGGCAGAGGCTTAACCCACTGTGCCACCCGGGCTCAGCCAACCAGACTTTCTGTACTACACCCCTATGAATTATGGGGTTTCTCATCTGGCTGGTGAGAATAGCACTATTTCCAGTTTGCTGTGGACACGAGTACCATTGGCTCTAATCTTTCTTTTGGGGGGGGGAGCGGTCAGTGAGAAAGCTTTATTTTAACAACCACATATAGAAAGTGGGCTTTATTTATTTTATTTTTTATTAACACATAAGGTATTATAATCCTTTTGAATGTGTTGCTCAGTACTCTTCTAAATACTCAAAGTGGGGGAGAGGAGTCAAGATGGCGGAAAAGTAGCAGGCTGAGACTACTTCAGGTAGTGGGAGATCAGCTAGATAGCTTATCTAAAGATTGCAAACACCTACAAATCCAACGGGAGATCGAACAGCAATTCTAGAAACAGAAAATCAACCACTTTCTGAAAGGTGGGACTGGCGGAGAAGTGAATCCAAAGCGACGGGAAGATAGATCGCGGGGGGAGGGGCCGGCTCCCGGCAAGCGGCAGAGCAACAGAGCACAAAATCAGGACTTTTAAAAGTCTGTTCCACTGAGGGACATCGCTCCAGAGGCTTAACCGGGGTGAAGCCCACGCGGGGTCAGCGTGGCCTCAGATCCCGCAGGGTCACAGAAGGATCGGGGGTGTCTGAGTGTCGCAGAGCTTACAGGTATTAGAACAGGGAAGCCGGCTATAGAGGCAGAGCTGAGGAGTGAGCTCTCAGCTAGGGGTTACCTTGAACCGGTCGCAGGCTCAGTCAGCTCGGAGCGCGGCCGGAGGCCAGGGTGACGGGAGTAATTGGGCGCTGTTCTCTGAGGACGCACTGAGGAGTGGGGCCCCGAGCTCTCAGCTCCTCCGGGCCGGAGACTGGGAGGCCGCCATCTTCATTCCCGCCCTCTGGAACTCTACGGATAAAGACGATGTGGTATATATACACAATGGAATACTATGCAGCCATCAAAAGAAATGAAATCTTGCTATTTGTGACGACGTGGATGGAACTAGAGGGTATCATGCTTAGCGAAATAAGTCAATCGGAGAAAGACAACTATCATATGATCTCCCTGATATGAGGGAGAGGAGATGCAACATGGGGGTTAAGGGGGTAGGAGAAGAGTAAATGAACCAAGATGGGATTGGGAGGGAGACAAACCATAAGTGACTCTTAATCTCACAAAACAAACTGAGGGTTGATGGGGGGAGGGGAGTTGGAAGAGGGGGGGTAAACGCTCAGGGAACAAAAAAAAGTCTGGCCAGGGGTTTATCAATCTTATTAATTCTTTCAAAGAACCAGCTCCTAGTTTCGTTGATTTGTTCTATTGTTTTTTTGGTTTCTATTTCATTGATTTCTGCTCTGATCTTTATGATTTCTCTTCTCCTGCTGGGTTTAGGGTTTCTTTCTTGTTCTTTCTCCAGCTCCTTTAGGTGTAGGGTTAGGTTGTGTAACTGAGACCTTTCTTGTTTCTTGAGAAAGGCTTGTACCGCTATATATTTTCCTCTCAGGACTGCCTTTGTTGTGTCTCACAGATTTCTTATAGTTTTGGGTGCAATTGTAAGTGGGATCGACTCCTTAATTTCTCTTTCTTCTGTCTTGTTGTCGGTGTAGAGAAATGCAACTGATTTCTGTGCATTGGTTCTCTGCACCTCCTGGATTTTGATGCTTTTTCCCTTTGCCATATTGGGGAAATTCTCTCCAATAATTCTCTCCAATATACCTTCTGCTCCCCTCTCTCTTTCTTCTTCTTCTGGAATCCCAATTATTCTAATGTTGTTTCGTCTTATGGTGTCACTTATCTCTCGAATTCTGCCCTCGTGGACCAGTAGCTGTTTGTCCCTCTTTTGCTCAGCTTCTTTATTCTCTGTCATTTGGTCTTCTATATCGCTAATTCTTTCTTCTGCCTCATTTATCCTAGCAGTCAGAGCCTCCATTTTTGATTGCACCTTATTAATAGCTTTATTGATTTCAACTTGGTTAGATTTTAGTTCTTTTATTTCTCCAGAAAGGGCTTTTATATCTCCCGAAAGGGTTTCTCTAATATCTTCCATGCCTGTTTCGAGCCCGGCTAGAACCTTGAGAATCGTCATTCTGAACTCTAGATCTGACATATTACCAATGTCTGTATTGATTAGGTCCCTAGCCTTTGGTACTGCCTCTTGTTCTTTTTTTTTGTGGTGAATTTTTCCGCCTTGTCATTTTGTCCAGATAAGAGTATATGAAGGAGCAAGTAAAATACTAAAAGAGTGGCAAAAAAACAATAGAACAAATCAACGAAACTAGGAGCTGGTTCTTTGAAAGAATTAATAAGATTGATAAACCCCTGGCCAGACTTATCAAAAAGAAAAGAGAAAGGACCCAAATAAATAAAATCATGAATGAAAGAGGAGAGATCACAACTAACACCAAGAAATACAGACAATTATAAGAACATACTATGAGCAACTCTACGCCAACAAATTTGACAATCTGGAAGAAATGGATGCATTCCTAGAGACATATAAACTACCACAACTGAACCAGGAAGAAATAGAAAGCCTGAACAGACCCATAACCAGTAAGGAGATTGAAACAGTCATCAAAAATCTCCAAACAAACAAAAGCCCAGGGCCAGACGGCTTCCCGGGGGAATTCTACCAAAGATTTAAAGAAGAACTAATTCCCATTCTCCTGAAACTGTTCCTAAAAATAGAAATGGAAGGAAAACTTCCAAACTCATTTTATGAGGCCAGCATCACCTTGATCCCAAAACCAGACAAGGATCCCATCAAAAAAGAGAACTACAGACCAATATCCTTGATGAACACAGATGCAAAAATTCTCACCAAAATACTAGCCAATAGGATTCAACAGTACATTAAAAGGATTATTCACCACGACCAAGTGGGATTTATTCCAGGGCTGCAAGGTTGGTTCAACATCCGCAAATCAATCAATGTGATACAACACATTAATAAAAGAAAGAACAAGAACCATATGATACTCTCCATAGATGCTGAAAAAGCATTTGACAAAGTACAGCATCCCTTCCTGATCAAAACTCTTCAAAGTGTAGGGATAGAGGGCACATACCTCAATATTATCAAAGCCATCTATGAAAAACCCACCGCAAATATCATTCTCAATGGAGAAAAACTGAAAGCTTTTCCGCTAAGGTCAGGAACACGGCAGGGATGTCCGTTATCACCACTGCTATTCAACATAGTACTAGAAGTCCTAGCCTCAGCAATCAGACAACAAAAGGAAATTAAAGGCATCCAAATCGGCAAAGAAGAAGTCAAACTATCACTCTTCGCAGATGATATGATACTATATGTGGAGAACCCAAAAGACTCCACCCCAAAACTGCTAGAACTTGTACAGGAATTCAGTAAAGTGTCAGGATATAAAATCAATGCACAGAAATCAGTTGCATTTCTCTACACCAACAACAAGACAGAAGAAAGAGAAATTAAGGAATCGATCCCATTTACAATTGCACCCAAAACTATAAGATACCTAGGAATAAACCTAAACAAAGAGGCTAAGAATCTATACTCAGAAAACTATAAAGTACTCATGAAAGAAATTGAGGAAGACACAAAGAAATGGAAAATGTTCCATGCTCCTGGATTGGAAGAATAAATATTGTGAAAATGTCTATGCTACCTAAAGCAATCTACACATTTAATGCAATTCCTATCAAAGTACCATCCATTTTTTTCAAAGAAATGGAACAAATAATCCTAAAATTTATATGGAACCAGAAAAGACCTAGAATAGCCAAAAGAATATTGAAAAAGAAAGCCAAAGTCAGTGGCATCACAATTCCGGACTTCAAGCTCTATTACAAAGCTGTCATCATCAAGACAGCACGGTACTGGCACAAAAACAGACACATAGATCAATGGAACAGAATAGAGAGCCCAGAAATAGACCCTCAACTCTATGGTCAACTTATCTTCGATAAAGCAGGAAAGAATGTCCAATGGAAAAAAGACAGCCTCTTCAATAAATGGTGTTGGGAAAATTGGACAGCCACATGCAGAAAAATGAAATTGGATCATTTCCTTACACCACACACGAAAATAGACTCAAAATGGATGAAGGATCTCAATGTGAGAAAGGAATCCATCAAAATCCTTGAGGAGAACACAGGCAGCAACCTCTTCGACCTCAGCCGCAGCAACATCTTCCTAGGAACATCGCCAAAGGCAAGGGAAGCAAGGGCAAAAATGAACTATTGGGATTTTATCAAGATCAAAAGCTTTTGCACAGCAAAGGAAACAGTTAACAAAACCAAAAGACAACTGACAGAATAGGAGAAGATATTTGCAAACGACATATCAGATAAAGGGCTAGTGTCTACAATCTATAAGGAACTTAGCAAACTCAACACCCAAAGAACAAATAATCCAATCAAGAAATGGGCAGAAGACATAAACAGACATTTCTGCAAAGAAGACATCCAGATGGCCAACCGACACATGAAAAAGTGCTCCATATCACTCGGCATCAGGGAAATACAAATCAAAACCACAATGAGATATCACCTCACACCAGTCAGAATAGCTAAAATTAACAAGTCAGGAAATGACACGCTGGCGAGAATGTGGAGAAAGGGGAACCCTCCTACACTGTTGGTGGGAATGCAAGCTGGTGCAACCACTCTGGAAAACAGCATGGAGGCTCCTCAAAATGTTGAAAATAGAACTACCCTATGACCCAGCAATTGCACTGCTGGGTATTTACCCTAAAGATACAAACGTAGTGATCCGAAGGGGCACGTGCACCCGAATGTTTATAGCAGCAATGTCTACAATAGCCAAACTATGGAAAGAACCTAGATGTCCATCATCAGATGAATGGATAAAGAAGATGTGGTATATATACACAATGGAATACTATGCAGCCATCAAAAGAAATGAAATCTTGCTATTTGTGACGACGTGGATGGAACTAGAGGGTATCATGCTTAGCGAAATAAGTCAATCGGAGAAAGACAACTATCATATGATCTCCCTGATATGAGGGAGAGGAGATGCAACATGGGGGGTTAAGGGGGTAGGAGAAGAGTAAATGAACCAAGATGGGATTGGGAGGGAGATAAACCATAAGTGACTCTTAATCTCACAAAACAAACTGAGGGTTGATGGGGGGAGGGGGGTTGGAAGAGGGGGGTGGGGTTATGGACATTGGGGAGGGTATGTGCTATGGTGAGTGCTGTGAAGTGTGTAAACCTGGTGATTCAAAGACCTGTACCCCTGGGGATAAAAATATATTATATGTTTATAAAAAATTTAAAAAATAAATAAATAAAATAAATACTCAAAGGGGATATTTCACATATCTGTTGAGCTCTTTACCATGTTTTTCTCTTCTCCATTATTCTCAAACTCACTTGCCTTGGTCTCCCTATACTCTGAGCTTTATCTCTTCTAAATATAGAAGTCAGGTTCTGCTTAGGTTCTCTCTCCTTCCACCATATTCTGGAAACTCTCTCAAGAAAATAAGTTGGGGAAACCACAGCACTCACTTCATTCCTTACCAGCTTCTTAAATCTTTTTTCTTTTTTTAAATTTATTTGAGAGACAGAGATCACAAGTAGGCAGAGAAGCAGGTAGAAAGCAAGGAGGAAACAGGCTCCCTGCTGAGCAGAGAGCCCAATGGGGGGCTCAATTCCAGGACCCTGGGATCATGACCTGAGCCAAAGGCAGAGGCTTAACCCACTGAGCCACCCAGGCACCCAGCTTCTCAAAGATCACTCTCTCTATTGCCTAATCTTCAGTGTCTTAAAAAAAACATTGTTTCAAAAACTGTTGTTATTGTATATTTCAAGGAGAAGGATACATTTAATTTCCATTATTCCATTTTAGCTGGTAGTGGAAGTCCTATTTTTGCATTCTTAATGTTGATAATAAACAGATTTTTTAAAACATTTTTATCTCATAGAATTAAAGACAGGATGTATACCTTCTAAATTCTCAGACTAAAAAAAAAAAATTGAAAATAAATAATTTGTAGGACTCTAGCTTGTCCATGATACAGTATCTATAAAAGATAAATGAGTTCACACACAAAATAAATGAATATAACTTTCAAATATATACAAAAAATTTCTAAAGAAATACAAATTAGCAAAATTCAGAAGCATATTGAAATAACATGTCATGACAAAGAAATTGAAAATAATTTGGGAAATCTGTTAATATAGCAGCTCTCTTATAAAGTAGTTGAGAGCATGAACTTTGAATTTAGACAAACCTGGTTAAAATTGCACTTCCTTGCTGTGTAATTTTAGGTATGTTCCTTAAGATCTCTGATCCACAGGTAACTTTTTCTTTCTTATAAAACTTACCTCACTGGTACTATGAGAAGGGTAAATGAAATGCTATATCGATACACTCAGGACAGAAATTTCAAATGCCACATATTTTTTAAGTTACTTTCTAAAGCTACATGAAAATTACAAGATTAGTAGTAATCTGCTACAATCCTTAACTCTCCACAGAGTTTTTTTGTTTTTTTGTTTTTTTTTTTTCCCCAGTGATGTGAACTGAGCTTTTACTCTGCACATTCCCGTTTAACAAATGTAGATTATAGGGTTTGGAGTTAGGCATGAAAGCATTTTATAAATCTAAGACTATTATATTGTTACACCACAAGTACAATTTGATAGTTCACTCAGACGTTTATAAGACATGACTGAGCTCTAACTACATTCTGCAGATCGAATCTATAACCACTTACAGCTAAATTAGTACTTAGCCCATGATAACCCAGTGTCTTCTATCCCAGTCAAGAACAGATGGCCTCCTTTAGAGTAGTTTCTCCTTATTGGAATCACTTTGGACAATAGCTTTTGATTCACTTAACTAACTCATAATTCATGCATGTATTAATTCATACACATAGTGAATAGATATGCACTGATACCCAAGAAACACTACCCAGCCCTAAGCAAAGTGTTGAGTGGGATACAACGTAGCATGCTTGTTCCTAAGAAAAAACAACATGCGAAGAGAAAATAATAATATAAATGAAAAATAGTGTTATAAAATAGAAAACACAAGGAGCTACCTAGATATCATGGCAACTAATAAGTGCTGAGGTCAGAGGAGGACAGTTTGCTGAGGGCTGGAGTGGTCAGGGGAAGCTGCACGTAGGCAGTGGCTGCTGAGCCAGGATTTAAAGGCTGAGGGTAGGTGTGCCTAGACTAATGACTACTCACTTAGTCATTTAAGTGTCTGACCCTTGATGTCAGCTCAGGTCATGATCTCAGGGTCCTACAGTCCTGGGATGGATCCCCACATCAGGCTCTGCACTGCTTAAGGATTTTCTCTCTCCCTCTCCCTCTGCCCCCAACCCCTGCTTGAGTTCTCCCTGTCTCTCCCTCTGAAATAAATAAATAAATATTTTTAAAAATCAAATAAAAAAGGCTGAGTTCAGGGTGAGCCTGTGGAGATAAAGTTATGTTGGAGGAACACTGTGAAGTGAGCTAAAGCAAGGAGGCCCAAGATACATCCCACAATGTCAGAGGCAATGAGTAGACCATGGTTGACCCATGTGGCTGGTATATATGAACCTGTGGGAAAGTAAAAGGGATAGTTCTGGAAAAATTAGTTCAAGTGGAAGATTTTATCCTACAAGCACTGAGGAATGTGGTAGAGTTTGCTAACTGACACCTATACCAATTTCTCCTCCTTCTATGGTCATAGAACTTCCTAGTTCAATTGGATACATGGGTTTCTGGAACAAAACTATCCCCTCTCCCCTTTAGAGCTGTGAGATGTGAATGGGCGCAATGTGTGTTTCTATGTGTGCCTGTAAAGGAAAGAAGCATGTTTCCTCCCATTCCACTTTCCCCTTTCTTCAGCCTGTATGTGTAAGTAGAGTGTGCCTTGTGGGACCACGTGAACCAGGGAAATGTCTTAGCACAGCCGAGCAGCAGGAGAGAAGGCTTTTGACTCCTTGGGCTACTCACACATGTATGTTTTATGACTCATAAACTCACTTCTATTTTGTTTCAGACCCTGTATTGCAGCCACACTTGGGCGCTGAGTTATTGCTTCCATGTAATGGACACTTAGTCGGGCAAGACCTAGGATAGTCAGTCATTTCTAACCTTTATTTAGCCCAAAGGGCCACATAAATGACACATACACAAATGAGCTAGAAAGCTCTGTCTTAATTCAAACAAAAAACTCCTGGAAGTGTTGAGTAAGGAAGTGATATGATAGGAATTGTGTTTTATAAGAAATGAGTGACATAGCAAATCAGTGTTGCCTGGGGCTAGGAATGGGGATTGTTGAGTTTTATAGCAAAGTCATGAGGTGCAACTTTTTTGAAATAATGAGATGTTCTATACCTCAGTTGTGGTTGTAGTTATAGGCATGTATATATTTGCAAAACTAGTACTTAAAACATGTGAGATATAGATATCTCACTTAAATAAAGTTGATTAAAGAAATTAATTTAGGGGCACCTGGTTGGTTCAGTCTGTTAAGAATCTGCCTCTTGATTTTGGCTCAGGTCATGATCTCAGGGTCATGAGATCAAGCCCCACATTGGGCTTCCTACTCAGCGTGGAGTCTGTTTGAGATTCTCTCCCTCCTGCTCCCTCAGTCCCTCTCCCTGCTCTTTCTTTCTCTCTAAAGTAAATAAGTAAATAAAATCTTTTTTTAAAAAAGAAATGAATTTGGCTGTGTATGCATGTAAGATAGATCAATGGGAGGAGACAAGAGGTGGGAGAAAAGAGAAGCTTTTCTCTTGGCTTCAATCAAAGTTTTAGATAGTTTGGACTTGTTCTGGGAAATAGTGGGGAAAATGAAATTAGAAAAAAATACTCATTTTGAAGAAGGAAGTACCAGAATTTGGAGACGCATTGGGCCTGAGATGCTGATTGACCTGGAGGAGGATTCAGCTTTCTATGGAAGGCAATGGCTGAGTTTTACTGCAGGCTGATGGAGATGCCATGTTCCAACGTGGTGAGGGGGAAAGGTTAGAGCACTACCACTCACTAGTAAAAACCACTTCCTCCGTCTCTCTGAGTCCCTCTTCTTCTTCATTTGTAAAATGAGGATCACGATGCCTGTAGACTGCAAAAAAGTTGTAGAGAGCTGAGAAAAATCTGTGTAATATACCTAGCACCCTGGGGCCTGGCCCTTGGTAGGCACCATGAATGCATAAGATGAAGAATGATCGCAATAATGTATTCTAAGAGAAAATAAATGGTTTTCAAGATGGTCATGACTGGCTCTCCCATACATGCTTCTAAGAGATGCTTGAAGAAGAGGAAAAAGAACTCAGTTAACAGGAAAGATGACTCCACTTGTAAATCACAGGGCGATCATTGGAAGTGAGGTTGGATAAGCAACATAGCACTTGGCAGTAATTTTTTTTTTAAAGGGCAGCTCCTTTTGCCACAGATTCCGTGGTATGTTCATTTCTCTTTTCTTTACCTCGCTTGAAGCATTCTCAGGAGTGGGAGTTCAGACAAAAGGAAGCTCTTGTAGCATCCCGCTTAAGATTCTTCTCATATTAGATTTGGTTCTCTGCCCATTTTCTGTCAGGCTTTCTGAGATCAGAAAGAAATGCATACAAATTCTCGGGCTCGACAGTGAACTCTCTGGGCTCCAGACTGGAATTTACAGCTGCCTGAAGACATCTCCATCTGCAGGTCCTGTAGGCATGTCAGACTTAGTATGTCCCAAACAAATTAATTACCCTCCCACACACCCACTCCTCCTCCAGTCTTCTATCTAGGTTAATGCCACTGCCAGTGCACTAGCTACAAAATTCAGAAATTTCAGGTCTTTTACTCCTCATTCCGTACTCAATCTGATGCCAATTTTTGTGGAGTCACCCTGCTGTAATCTAATGCATGCATTGCATATTTTATTTTATTTTATTTTATTTTTTTACTTCCATTGCCCTGCTAAGGATCCTTCTCTCTCCAGGACCACAGCAGCAGCAATCTAGTCAGCCCTCTGCCAGAGTCTGGAGTGTTCTAGAATCTGGAGTGGCCCGTGCCTACACAAGATAAAGAATGGCCGCCCCATGGGGTTGCATACTTGCACCTGTCTCACTGACGCCCGTCTCTCACTCACCGGCTAATCTGGTTAAATTCCTGAAAGGCAAATCGCTTCTTCTGAAAATACGTCAATGACCCCCCGCTTAGCTTATGAAGTGAAGTTCAAAAACCTGAATTTCACCCATTTCCTTTTCCATGGTAGCTCTTCAAGCATCCTGTGCTCTGTCTAACCACATGAAAGGACAAGCTCCACCCCCCAAGATAATACACACTTTTTAACTTCAGAGTCATGGAATGTTCTCCGTGAGTTAGGGAAACATCACTCTTCCTTCCTGACTTGGCTGGAAAGCCACCTTTTTGGTGGAGCTACCTTACTTTCCCTCTTCTCAGCCTCCTATTCCTCATCACGACCCCACTCACTGTGTCTTCTCCTATGAATTTTATCTGTGATCAGCATGAGCGTCTCGACACCAGATCATACAGTGCTTGAGAACAGACACTGTCTCCTACTATCAATTCTGAATCTCCAGGAGACTCTGAATGGACTATTAACTAGCCTGAAAATACTCTTAAATTTTTACTTTAAAAACGTGGTGATTTTTGGAAAAGAAAGCTTATGAAAAAACTCCCCCCAAAATACTTAACAATTTTGTTTGCAGCATACCCAAACAGTGAGCTCCTTCAGCGCTCCCGTAGTCAATAGACTTTTTAAGGTGTCTGGAAGCTGTTATTCCAGCTGCACACACACCCCCCCACCCTAAGAGGTCTGCGTCGACCGCCCCCCCCCCCCCCCCCCCCCCAGAGCGCCTCCCCACCCCCCCCCCCCCCCCCCCGCAAACGGCGTTCCTTCCTTCTCCGTAAGCCAGCGCCGTCTATATAAGATCATTGCCTAAATTTATGCTGGCTGTTCTAGAGTACTAAATCAGGTGATAAATCAAAATATCAGAAGTCTAAAAATGGAGAAATTGACTTTTATTTATAATTTGAGGATTTTTCTTTTTTTTTTAAACTGAAGTCAACACAATATATGCCTGTTCTTTCTGTCCCTGAGACACATCAACAAAATAAGCAGGCGTTCAGGGGCGCCAGGGTGGCTCGGTAGGTTAAACGTTTGTCTGTCTTCTGCTCAGGTCATGATCTCGGGGTCCTGGGATCGAGCTCCATAGGGGGTTCCCTGCTCCACGGGGAGCCTGCTTCTCCCTCTCCCTCTGCCGCCCCCCTCCCCCCGCTTGTGCTGTCAACAAAATAAATAAAATCTTTAAAAAAGAAAAGCAGCTATTTGGATAATTTGACATTATCCAAATAATTCAAATACTACTCATAGCTGTCTCAATTTTAGGTGAAGTTATGGGGAGGGGGGTTTGGAGGAAATTATAAAAAGGGATGCTTTTGGTTCTGAATGAGCAAAGGATTTACTCAATTTTCAATTCAACCTATGGAGGAGACGAAATCTGGCAGTTGGTTTCAAATAGTGCTTTTCTTAGGCTCATTTTCTTCTAAAAATTACTTTAAGAGACTGGGATGTAAAACATTGAGAAGATAAATTAGCACGAATGTGCATATTTTTATATTATAGAAAAAAGGTGCATTATTTATCCTTTAACTCAAAAACAAACCTGAAAAGTAAATGGGTATCTTTTCATCCTTCTTTACTGAAGATACATCCTCTTACAGACTAGTTCCAGAGTCTGGAAATCATTATTGTTACTTTACTCAATGATTTTTTTTTTTAAGATTTTATTTATTTATTCGACAGACAAAGATCACAAGTAGGCAGAGAGGCAGTCAGAGAGAGAAGAGGGGGAAGCAGACTCCTTGCTGAGCAGGGAGCCCCATGCGGGGCTCGATCCCAGGACCCTAGAATCATGACCTGAGCTGAAGCCAGAGGCTTTAACCCACTGAGCCACCCAGGTGCCCCTCAGTGATTTCTTATATTTCTCTCCCCTTGCTAATCCTGTTGAGTGGTAAACATGCTTATAATGTATAAAAATTAGAGACAAATTAATACTCTCTAGAAAATATTTATTGACACATTTTAATTTTCTTTCCATTTTCTGAGAAATGAACGTAATACACAAAATACAGTAAAATGCACTCTCCCCATTTCAAATAAATATATTTTACTCTCGTAAAAAATTTAATAATCTGTGTAATTCACCACAGTATCTTAATCAGTGAAATAAAGCAAAGTATATCTCTAGTTAAATTGTCACTTATTTTAATGATTCTAATGGCATTTTTCTGGAGAAAAGGAACACTATTCTCTGCAGAATTATATTCAGACTTGTAGACTATTGCCTCTTGTTTGGAGAAGACAAAGGTGAACTGATTTTAAAAAGTGTTGAGTGTCAGAAAGAGCCTTAGTTTGGGAGAAAGGTAACATCCAAGATTGTGCTGAATGAACTACATTATGTGTAAGCTTTCTTGTTAATACTTCCTAGAGACCAGACTACATTCTGAATTATAATGATTCCTATGCATCACACGGGCAATTTTTCAAAATTAGTGGTTAAGTATTTAAGTTAACAGTTATGTACGTAATATAAGCCCAAGATGGAATTTTAAAGCTCTATTAACAGGAAAGTTTAAAAATAATGGTGCTATACAGGACAATTTTATCCTTTTCACTCACACTTGTTATTCTTAACATTATAAGAACTGAAATCTACGGAATTTTACAGACTTAACACAGACTCTTATATACACATAGATCCCTGATCAGTTTAAGACAATGTGTTAATTTGCTCTTGTAAGTAATAAGAATATTTTAAGTAGCCAGAAAAAAAAAATCACATTTAGGTAGTCACCAATCTTCAGAGTTTACTTATGTATAATCTACCCACTCTCAAAAGAATATGTCACCAAATAATATAGTTCATTAATACTGCCTAATTTCCCATGTTAGAAGTTCATTGCTACTTGATATACTAGCAAGTTTATGGAAGTAAGTAAAACTTTACTGTAGCCCCAAATCCACCATAGCTTAACTTGTTTACATGGCTTCAGAAATGTTGGTCAAACTATGCCAAAGTCTAAGCCTCAAAGCATAATTGTGTTCAGTAAAAATCTTATACAGGCTATAAAGTGGGTATTAGATCTGTCCTCAGCATTATAAAGGGCATCAACCATTTTCCAGGGGGTGACTTATAAAATGGAATTTTCCCTCTTTATTTTAAAGGGTAGAAAATTCTATGCTTAGTCATTCCTTTATGGCCACATTTTTATTTCTACACATTTCTGAAACAGATAAGTGTTTGCTCAAAAATTCACAAGTCCAATAAAATGAATTTGTGGTTTCCTTCTTGGACATTATCTACAATTCCTCCATCTCAAAGTGTGTAGTAAAGCTGTTTGCCATCGATGTGTGTTCAAAGATCCTCGACAGGCTGGGTTTCAACAGTTCCACTGAGTGACATGACAGGTGCTGAGTTGTGTCATTCTTCAGAGACATCATCTGGTCTGTCCCAGGCTCCCTTCTATCATAATAAAGAGCCCAGAGCAGAGTAATGGTGAGAATCATGGCCAAGATTTGTGTCACGCCAATGGAGACACCCAGAAACCTTAGCACCTGTAGTTGTTTGGTTCCTCTCAAGAAGGAATACATTTTCTTCCCACAACCCTGTAAAAGAGATAACACAGTATTACTTTGGGGGTGTTACAAAGGGTCAAAACAATGAAAACAAACAATCTACATCAGTTAATGGAACCAAACAACTTGAATCATAAAAGTTTAACACAGTGACTCTCAATAGGGAACGCCTCTGAGAAACCAGAGGGCAGATGGAGGTGAGCCTGCCCAGGGGATTCTGATGAGCTCAGTCCTTCTTCTGTCTT
Organism: Enhydra lutris kenyoni; assembly: GCF_002288905.1. NCBI lineage: Eukaryota > Metazoa > Chordata > Mammalia > Carnivora > Mustelidae > Enhydra > Enhydra lutris. Next base: position 20,185,530 of record NW_019154111.1, on the reverse strand, counting down.
CCTCACAACCGGAAATTGAAAACCACTGGCCTAAAACATGACTAGAGCAGGGGTTGGTAAACTCCTTTTTTTGTAAAGGGTCAGATAGTCGATCTTTTAGTCTTTGCTGGCTGTATGGTTTCTATGGTAACTGCTCACCTCTGCCACTATAACCAGAAAGCCACCACAGACAGTATGTAAATGAACGTGCATGGCAGCGTTCCAGCGAAACCTCATGAAAAAAAAAAAAAAAAAAAAAAAAAAAAAAAAAAAAAAGCAGTAGGCCAGATTTGGGGGACAGGCCATAGATTGCTGACCCCTGATAAAGAGTAATCCAAATTTTCAAAAATAATGTTTCCTTACTATTGTTTGTGTTCACTGTTAGATGATAGCTCTTTGGTCAGAGACTTTCCCCCAAGGATCAGGAATGTTTGCCCAGTCTACTACTGAAATATGCTGGTGGGCAGAAGTCCATCTCTTCCCTTTCCCCAAATCCACATGCACCCACTTCTGCCCAGTGCCTGCAGAAGTACACCGGGGGGGGGGGGGTTCTCGTATGACATCAAGTTCTAGTTCCACCAGATAAGGGTTTGAAAGAATCTTTAGCTCCCCTACACACTAAAAACACCTGACTTCATTTGCTTGTATTTATTTTTATGTATAAAAGACTATGGAGTACCTGTGATAGACAGAAGAGAATTCCGAAAGAAGAGAAGAGGGGGGAAAAAAAAAGAAGAACTATAACCAAGGATCATGGGATGGGTGGGGCAAAGGAAAGGCAGGAGAATGTGACTAACAATTGCCTTAAGATACTTCTCCAGTGAACAAAGCCTGGGGAACATGCCATGTCTCCAACTGAATCCACAACAAAGAAATGATCATTCATTCTTCTAAAGTGAAGTTCATTCTAAATGAAGGTGAAAATCTAGGAAAGAATTTTAGAATGATAAATTTCAAGAAGTTTGAAGATTCTGAGATTTTACTCTATTTGGAAGCAAACAATTTCACTTGTCTTGGTTTCATGAACTTCTGGCAGAAGACAGAGACCAGAGACTTTATTACTCATAACAATAGCAACAGCCAGAGTATGTGGCAGTTCCTGGAGATCCGAGGACAACACAGAGACAGCCACATGATGCCTGCATACGCAGCAGGTTGCGTGATGGAGGAGAACCCTCAAGTTTTGGGAACCCTAATCTTTCACAGTAGGCAGTAAACATACTTGTCCTTTGCTTTGAAGAAAGACATTATCTTTCTCATATTACACAGTAAATAAACCCACCCTTTACTCTGGAGGGAGACACTATCTCTACCTTCAAGGCTGTTTTCTGTGCAAAAACCCTTGAAAAGAGGGGCACCTGAGTGGCTCGGTCGGTTAAGCATCTGATTCTTGAGTTTGGCTCAGGTCATGATCTCAGGGCCATAAGATAAAGTTCTGTGTCTGGTTCCAGGCTCAGCTGGAATCTGCTGTCCCTCTCCCTTTGCTCCTCCCCCTGCTCATTCTCTTTCTCGCTCTCATATTAATTAATTAATTAATAGAATTTAAAAACCATCCTTGAAAAGATAGTCCAAAACAAACACATCCAGCGCTTCTATTCACAAGACATGCAGAAATGCTAGAGAATCATGGAAAATTATCTCCCAACAAGAAGAACTTGACTTTTCAAAACTTTTCTTCTGAGTTTGTGGTAACAGTGTCCCAGGCTGCTTACCCTACTGAGGCAACTACTTGAATAAAAAGAAATTAATAATTACTTTAAAAATTGCCTCCTAGTTTTCTTCTCCAGATTACACAAAGAACTCAATTAGATCAAGGAAAGCAAGACTACTGAATCAGTTGTTAATTTGTGCATTATACTGGAGAAGAATGAATAACACACAATTCTTAGATTTCCAAAGACATTGATCAGTAACTTTACTCCAGTAAGTCATTATTCTCAAGAAACAAAAAATCGTGTAAAACTAGCCAAAGACATATTTCTAGACAGTTTCCTGGTCAATCATGTAATGCAGATTAACAGCAAAAGATAAGCAAAGCATCATCAATTTTACCAAAAAACAAAATTAAAATATTTAAAATTTAATACTAATTAACACTGGTTTAATAAAATCACTTCTCTGGCCATTTTACTTTTTTACTATGCACACAAATATGCATGTACAGGCACATATACACATACATGCACAGACTTATTCTATGTGTCACAAAGAAAATTCACCAAAGTTCAAATCCTTTTCAAAGAGCTTCCTTCAGCTAAGCTCTCAGAGCCAACTCACTCTTATGTTTATGTGTAATTCTAACAAGCATCCCTGCATCTTACAGGATAGACTAAAAGTTAAGATCATGAACCACAGAGCCAGAATTCTGAATTTCAAATCCCTGCTCTCCTACTTATAAGTTATGTGACTTTGGGCAAGTTACTTACTCTCTCTGCTTCAGTTTTCCCATCTGAAAAAGATAATAATAGTGCCTACCTACTTGGGATAGTGGGAAAATTAAGTGAATAAATATACTTAATTCTTAGAGTGGGGTCAGTCCATGGTAAGAGTCCAGGGCTTGTCAGTTTTGATCTGATGCGTTGGCTACTCAGTATTCGTGGAACAGCCCTTGCTCCCAAGAGCCGTGGGGGCTAATGCTGTTTTTCAGGACGGTGAAGTCATGATCTAAAATGATTTTTTTTGTCACTCAGACATTAGATCACTACCTTCTCATGAAGCAGAGAGGGTCACATTAAAGTGAGTTAAACTGAAAAGGTTTAGCTTCAAACATTTGGAAAATTGATTTATATGGATACATTATTTAACCTCACTGCCAGTACCAGATCACCAGATCCATCTTTAGAAAAAAGAAATTGATACAAAATGGCTGTGCCTTATGTTTAGTTAATTCCTTACCTATATTCTCAGTACTTAGAACAAAAATGGATGTTTAATAAGTAAATAAACAGAAGAGACTATCAATAATCTTATAATAATTAAAATGAACTTGAGAATAAAATGTAAACCATCCAAGAAACACATACAGTGATGTTTCAATCCTGTGAAATGCTTTAAGTCAATTATCATTTGATTTTTACCTTTTCAGTAGTCACTGCTATTTAAATTTTACCTAGATAGTTCTTCTTTTTCTTTTGGGGCACAATGTTATGAATGAGGCGGCGTTATCATGATATATAGGTCTTCTTATTAGCATAAGATCTCCTACCCCTTTTGAATAATTCATTCCAACTTTAAAAAACTATAGGAAAGGTAATGTTTCTTTTTCCAATCTGTGAGTAAAATCAAGCAGAGACTGATAACTACAGTCTATTGTGTTTCATATTTTGGCTTTGGGGAGAGTCTGTTCTAATTATATTTTAAACAACCACATTTATAAAAAAAGGGATAGTAAATTATATCATCTGGGATGGTTTGGGAGATGTGATATACTAGTTAACACTGAATGTGCTAGAGTGGTAGGGGACTTTGGAAATTAATGAGCTCAACTTTTTAACCTTTAAAAATATGGTTAAGAAGCACTTCCAGAACAACATCAGCAAAACTGGCAGAGAAAGGACCCTCAATAGTCTCTCTTCCATGTAAGCAATGAAAGAACTAGCAAAATCAACTTTTTTAGAACTTTGAAAATTAACCAAAGTTTGTACCAATCTGAGGAGCATTATTCAAGAAAAGTACCTAAGTCTCAGTCAGATAGGCAAGCTCTGTCACATTTTAATTAGCTCTCTCCTATCCCCTCTACGCAGCTTTGCAGTAGCCTTGAAAATCAACAGCCGTAATTATGGTGAAAACCAGTGGCCTGGAAGCCAGAGGCAACAGAATAGGATTGGAGCCCCTTCCAAGCCCCATCCTCAGAGAATTGTCATTATGTGTCCTATCTTGAGGTTCCCTGGAAGACCTCACTTGCAAGCTGTTTTTCTCTGAACCTGAGTTGGAGCACCACCAGCCCAACAGCCTTTTCCCTGAGGGTGTTTGTCAAAAGCAACCAGAGGAACACTGAGGTTGCCTGAGGCAGCGCATAATAATTCCACACGAGGAGCTAGTCAAAAAGCTTAAAAAGAAAATCTGGGGGAATGAGAAGTCCCCAAAAGCCTTCACAAAGTTCTGGGATACTTGTGGGGATCTGCAAAGTTACACACCTGAGTCGAGCGGTGCTGCTGCCCAGGGCTATGTCCATGCTAAGAAAAGACCCAAAGGCACTAAGATCTTACCTCTGGCTAAATTTGAAGCTCTGTGCACCCTTGCCAGAGACTGGGAGGCTTACTGCTTCCAGGTAGCAACTGACCCCTACGTTAATTGAGCAGACTTCAGTGGCCACACATGACAAAGAATATAGAGTTCACAGAATTCGTTCAGGAAAGTTATTAAGGAACAAGAAAACAACAACCACAACAAACTCTGGGGTTATTATTTAAAAGGTCTAGTTCTCAACATAACAAAAATTATAAGATGTACAAAAAAAATAAATAACAAGAAAGGATGGCTCATATACACACAGAAAGAAACTTCAAAGAAAAGGTACTTGTAATGAAAGGAATTCCCTACCTCACAAGACCATCCTGTCCACACTTGAAAACAATAATACTTCAACTTTTCCTTATTAGAACCTGTCTTCTTCTTCTTCTTCTTCTTTTCTTTTTTTTTTTCCATTTTTTAAAAGACTTTATTTATTTATTTGTCAGAGAGAGAGAGAGCAGCAGGCAGAGAGTGAGAAGCAGACTCCTGCTGAGCAGGGAGCCCAATGCAGGACTCAATCCCAGGACTCTGGGATCATGACCTGAGCCTAAACTGACTGAGCCACCCATATGTCCCTGGAACCTGTCTTCTGAATAAGATGTGTTGGTCCTGGTTCTGCTCTCCAGTGATCTCTTTTCCATTAAGTGGAGAGCGGTTATCTGAAGCCATCACTTTCTCTTGAACTACTCTCTACTCCAAACTAAATATTCCTATTTCCCTCAAGTTTTCTAAATATATACACTGCATCAGCCTACTGAGCTCTTTCTGGATTGTGCTGATTTGGTCAATGTTACTCTGAAAATAACACTGATTTTTAACTTTAAAAAACTAGAAAATGCAGTACAATATTCAGACAACCAAGGTTGTTGTGAAGGTTTGGATTCCAAGCAAAAAGCTTTTCAGATTCCCGAGAAGTGTGGACATGAGACTGTATCATATGACACATAGTCAGGACCTGGTCTCCTTCCAGATCTCAGCTAATAATCCCTAAAGATTATTTCCACATGGAGGTGGGCAATGGTTGCTTATTCAAAGCAAACGTCTTGGGTTCCTTAATTTTTTATAACAATATGTCAGCCCTATCACTACCTCATTTAGTTTAAAAAGCATGACAACCCCTCAAACCAGACAGAATTTTAGTACTTAAGTTTGTCATTAAAATTTGTTAAATAGGGGGGCGCCTGGATGGCTAAGTCAGTAGCATTTGCCTTAGGCTCGATTCATGATCCCAGGGTCCTGGGATGGAGCCCTGCTCAGGGAGCCTGCTTCTCCCTCTCCCTCCCGCTCTGCCCTTGCCCCCTGCTTAGACTCTCTCTCGCTCCCTCTTTCTTCCTCTCCAATAAATAAGTAGAATCTTTTTTTTTTTTAAGATTTTATTTATTTATTTGACAGAGAGAGAGAGATCACAAGTAGGCAGAGGCAGACAGAGAGAGAGAAGGAAGAAGGCCCCCTGCTGAGCAGAGAGCCCAATGCAGGACTCTATCCCAGGACCCCGGGATCATGACCTGAGCCGAAGGCAGAGGCTTAACCCACTGAGCCACCCAGGCGCCCAATAAGTAGAATCTTAAAAAAAAAGAATTCCTTAAGTACAAATCTCTCTATACTGAATACAATTCAATATTTTCTGATGATGACCAGAAGGCATTGTAGCAACTTGCAGCGTATCAAGCTTCATGTTGAATGTCAGTGAATCATTTACACAATTACTTAAAGTTAGGGATTAACTTTCCAAAAGAACTTTCCTCTTCTTGAGGACAGTGTTTTCCCAGATTCCTGTATAAGCACTGTGTATAAGCACCGTCCTCCTCCGCCACTCTGCACGCTTCATAGAAAGAGCTCCAGGGCTGATGGTCCCTTCCACGACATCCTCATTGAAGAAATTCAATCTGAACACAAGCTGTGAGCTTATTTTCAGTCAGTCAGATAACCATACTTAAGGTTTACACTTTTCAGTGAAACTTGGACACTGTTGTTGAAAAACAAGACACCAAGTCTAGAAAAAAAAAAAAAAATACAGATGTGCCTCTCTATACATTCTATTGTACTATTCATAGAGACTTAGTTGCATAAACAAACATTTCTGTTGAGTGAGTCAAAGAGGAAACAGAAATGTTAGAGTTCAAAACTACATTCCATTTCACAAAGGGGGTTTTATTCAGAATTGGAAAGAACTGAATTACACTTACTTGCTTCTCTCAAAATAGAATACTCAAAGATGATTTACCTTGAATATTTTTCTTCCTAAACAAAGCGATGTTAGTCCTACGTTAATAACTTCAGAAAATTCAAAGGTATGAATAAACATAATGGCTAACCTACTTTACTTGCTGAAATATTAAAATTCTGGTGAACTGCTAATTATAAATAATAACAGTACCTTTTTATCAGAGAAAAAAAAAATCACTAATCCCTACCTTTCCTAGAATCTGCTGGAAGGCATGTCAGGAGGCCTCATTTCACCTGAGGAAATGTTATACTTGAAATTATGCTCTGATCTATCTCCAAAATGATTTTCTAAAATTGGAAGAACCCCTTGGCTCTTTAGTACTCAATATTCACAGCCCACATTAAAAAAATTAGGCAGACTTGTAATCAGCTTATGAAGATAATGTATAAATAAAATCTAGGCGCCAATACATGCCAGTATTGATATTTTTCTAATGGACGTTTGGTAATGACTTTAAAGTTTGAAATGACTGTGTTAATTATCAGGTACAAATATATAATCTTCAGCCTTATTTCTTCTAAAATCAAAAAAACTGAATGCAGTTCATGAGTCCATGAGATTTACACACAGGTTGGACCAAATGTTCTCCACTGATAACCATAAATGTTGCAGGGAAAGAAATGTTTCTTCAAAGAAAAGAAAATTAAATAGCAAGTAATAATATTCACCATGGGACTTCCTCTTCTCTTAGGAGTAAGGTTAAGCAAACCCATGCATAGGAAATGCAGTAGAAAAAGTCATCTTATTTCTTTTTCAAAAGATTTAATTTTAATTTTTTTTTTCTTTTGAGAGAAAGACACAGCAGCACTAGAGCATGAGAGAGATGGGGAGGGACAGAGGGAGAGGGAGAAGCAGGTTCCCCTCTGAGTAGGGAGCCCAACTCTGGGCTGATCCCAGGATGCTGATTGAGCCACCCAGGCACCCAAAGTCTTCCTGTTTCTTAATGACAGTCCCTCATACCTTGTTTCATTGTCACGATATTCCCATCGCATAGACTGAATCACCAAATTTAAAAGACTGCAAGTACAGAACATTTTTCATTTTTACAAAAAGATGTGGTTGTAAAGAAACTCTAGAGTCAGAAAACCCAGACAACGCCGTCCTGGCCGGTGAGGCCCCCTCCAGCAGCGAGCTCTCCCTGCCTGAAGGAGCACAAGCACATTTCCAAGCTGCTCCTTCAAACAGTGTCTCTCATTGGGCCCTTTGGCCACCTAAATTTCAACTGTAAGAAGGGTAAGGTGTTAAAACAAGGGAGTGGGTAATCACATGACGTCCCCAAAAACCTTGACCTGAAAATCTACTTTCAGCCAGCACAAATATATATAACCAGAAAATACTTACTTTTCCTGTATTTACTCTCAGAACTGGGTGCAATTTGGCTGGTTAAAAATCTAATCATAGATCGTTAATTGTTCTATTTACTTTAATAAATACATTCATAACTTACATTTATCATCATTACTGTCACTAGCTACCATCATGCATTGAAGATTTGTGTTTATTATTTGCCAAGTGGTTTGCTAAGAGTTTCTCATTAAGAAGCTCCATTTATCTTTGTACTACTAGAATGAGGTAGGTACTGTTATTATCTCATTCTACAAATAAAGACATTGTGGTTCACCAGTGAAAAAGAAGCTACAAGCACTCAGCTTGTCCCTCACCAGGTATTCCACATCTCAAAACTTTAGTGTGTAAAAATATGGGGTTTGGAATCAAATAGATCTGAGCTCAGTCACTGACAAGCTATGACCTAGCTAAGCTAGGTCACTTAGCCTCATTGTGCCTCACTTCTCTCATCTGTAAAATGGAGGTAATAATACTGCACCTTCAAAGAAACATTTTAGAGCTCAAATAAGGTCATGCATGTTTACAGAGCTCTATCACCGTGTATCTTATTTGAAAAATCCAAGGTGTCCTTTCCGATCCCTAATTTACTTTACCTCTCAGCTATGACTTGAAGTATGTCATGTAAACAGGCGCTGTTCTAAGGGTTACACAGATGTTAATTCACTCTCCAAACAAAGCCTAAGCAGGGTACCTTGATTATCTGCATTTTGCAGCTGAGAAAAATAAAAAAAAACAGAGACACGAAAACCTTGCCCGAGGTCACACAGCTAGTAAGGGGCAAGCGAAGATTTAACCTCCAAAGTCTTCACCTCTGAACCAGGCTTCTTCACTAAGGAAACTCGTTCCAGGACACTGCTTTCCATTTCTCCTCTGCCCCCAATAGGTGGGTCTCCCATAGGGGGTGCTGTTTCCCAACTTTGTCCTCCAGTGCAGATCTCACACCAACTCTCTGTGGGACCTCATCTCCCCCCCATGCCCTCACTGCATCATCTACACTGACAATACCTGTAAACTGTTAGTACCCCCTCCCTAGTCCGTTCTCCACTTCTTCACAGTAATCAGTGTCGTCTGTGGGAACACAGCGTCCCAGCCAGAGACCCCACTTCCCAGCCTCCCTTGCAGCTAAGCAGGGCCAACTGAGCCCTCCCAATGGAACTGGAGCAGAGGCGACGAGAGCCGCGGTGAACATGTTGGATGCTCTCCTTCCCTCGCCCTCCTTTGACCCCCTGACTGGAACTGGAGAAAAAGAAGAGCAATTTTGGAAGACAGGTATTATAAAAAGATGAAGCCGTCTCACTATCCTGGGTCTCTGGATGAACCCATGCAGCAGAGTTGCCCAGCAGCCTGCCCCCGCCCCTCCCCGACCGGTTTACAGTTTATGAGAGAAAAATAGGCTCCCACCGTATTCAAGTCATTGCATTTGGAAGCAGCTCTTTCCCTGTATAGTCCATGCAAAATCCACATCTCTGCCCAAATTAGGTCTACGGCGGCGTGTCACCTAATCACTCCCATGGCTCATGTGCAACCATTTCCTAGCTCTGTTCCCCGCCTCGAGACCCAGCCCTCCCCTCCACTCTGCTTCACAATGCCCACAGAATGACGCTGAAGCACAGACCTAAAATTGTTACTTTGGGACGTACTTCTTTCAGGTCAAAATATTATAATGGCTTTCTTCTGCATCAAAACTCTAAAGGCAACATTTGCAAGCCTTCATTAACAGGGCACAAGGAGAAAAGTGGAACAGTAAAGAGGTAACAGGAAATCTACAGTGGATCCATGTCGGAAAGAGAGGGAGAGAAAAGAAGAATACATTTGTATACCTGAGGCAACACTGGCAGAACGGTTAGAAGCCCGATTAGATCAAGCGAAGCCTGGAGATGAAAGGGATTTTCCCCCTTCCAAGCACTAACGGGTCCTGCAGGGCTCTGGATGATAAAACAGACATCACCCCAAGTCAGAGGCAACCCGACCCCCACCGGCAGGTGCTGAGGAGATAATGGAGTCAGCCAAGAGGCAGGAGGGAGTGTCTTTGACTTCATATAAAAGAACCCCGAGAATAGAACTTCTTGGAGATATTTCATCTAAATAACCACGGAGCCTGAAAGCTGCCTACCGTTTACTATCTGGGCAGGAGGTCGTGTGTGTGTTTATCTGAGAAGGGAGTTTCATTATTAATAAATCAGAATCCTGTGACTACTCAGGGCTAAGCCTTCTTTTCATAATAATGCCTCGGATTTGTGAACATGCTTGCCTTTCTGTTTGGGAACTACTCACAGGATTTAGCATAAAATGCCTGCGGTGGCCGGGCAGACATGGCTCTTCCTCATGCACCTCCTGCCCTGTCCAGCCCTGCCAGGGGGCCCTCCTCGCCCCCCGTGCTCCAGCTGAGTTCCAGCTCTAACTTCGCACCATGGCCCGTTGGCTTGCAATGCCCTCTTCGGCCCATGCCTTCCAAATATTTTCTGCACATGACTAGCACCTGTTTGTCTCAATGAATGACGAGCCCCTCTATGTGCTCACCTTGCATATCTCTAACATAAAGACCGTGGTTATTAAAGATCGCCTACCCTGTGTCTGCCTCCTTCTTGTGCCCCAATTTAGGTTCATCTAGTTCCTATCTCTTATTCTAGCCACTGATGTGTGGATCATTACTATGAAGACTTGACTAACTTCATGTTAATGCAACTGGTCAGCCCCTGGCCGGGGGCCCTACACTGTTACCTGTTGTGACCTGCCTTGAACTTCTCTTTCAACACTCACCCCTCATTTTGTTTAGTTTGTGTGTGTGTGTGTGTGTGCAATTTCCTTGGTTGTAAGAAGAATCCTACTAGTTGTTTAAGAGCAGGGTTACCTGGGAGAAAAATCATCAATCTCATACCTATGTAGAACTTGCCAGAAAGCAATACCCCATCTCCCACCAACTCCTTTTGTATCTTCAACACTCTGTCATGTCTCTACCACAGAGAATTGTTAAGGAAATGGTTATGTTTAGGATGTTGTGTGTGAAAAACAGATATATAGTATTGACTCACCTTCTAACTGTTCAGAGGAGAAGAGTGTTAACAAAAAGTGTTGAGGGCTGAGATGTTGCCCAGAAAAAAAAAGGGAGCATAGATTATAAAGCAAATACCATTTGCCAACAACAGGGTATAAAGGAGATAAGGAGGAGCAGACTTCCCATCCGTGGGAGGACAGCACAGATTCATGACTCTCGGCTCACACAGCAGATAACAGACAACAGAGAGAACAAAAACTTGAACATCCTAGGGACGCCTGGCTGGTACAGTCGGTTAAGCCTCTGACCCTTGGTTTCAGTTCAGATTGTGATCTCAGGGTCCTGAGATCGAGTCCTGGGTGGAGCTCTACACTCAGCACGGAGTCTGCCTGAGACTCTCTGCCCTGCCCCGCTTCTGCTCTTCTGGTTGTCCACCAAAAAATGAACCATCCCATATGGTTCCCTGCGAGCTGCCTCCACCTTGAACTGGGGTGATGCGGGGCAACATCCCTATATGTCCCTGTACCTTCTGTGACCACTGCAGACCTATATGTACTTGTCACCATCTGGGTTCCTCATCCTGTAAACCACGGCTCAGAGAGATCACACCCCTGCACTTCCACGCTCCCCGCCCTCTCTCTCAGCCTGTTTGTAGATGTTTTCTGTTACTCAGAGAAGAAATAAACAACCACCTAAAGAGGCAGAAATGGTTTGGGGCAAAACTATTTGTCACAAAGGGAATAATCAAAGAATATTCGCTATTCAAACCCAATACCACAAAGAAGATGCAAAGACTAAGGGTCTAAAAGGAAAGTGTTCCGAAGGTACTCAGCTGTGTGGAAACCGTCTCTCTGTCCAGCCCTCATATAACCTGCTGTGAATACCATTTTTCTGAAGAAGCAGTCAATATCTTTTCATAGTGGTCTTTCTTCTAACTACAAAACAAAGAAATGTGTCTATGGGGGCACATTTTACTTTACTCTCCATTCGTCTTTGTTTTCCATTTTGAGTTGGTCCATTTGAAGTAGGGCCTGTTGTGAACCTGTCTACTTCCACGCATTTGTCTTGAGGGGCACACAGAGGAGGAAAATGGCATTGCAGTCCCTTTGAGGAGATGTTCATGCTTCGTTTCGTATCTGCGGTGACAAACACTGCAACTATCTCCACAACTGTGGTTCTTCACGCTTTGAAGTATAAAAACCCCAATAAAAGCTGGTGAGAGCTATGGATCCTAATCACAGAAAAAAATGCACAAAAAATATTGAAAACAATCTCAGCGGTATCACCTTTCCCTTGAAGCCCGTCCAACAAGAGCATAGGTCCACAGGCAAGACTTCCTCTCTGCTAACCTTCTTTATTTTTCTGTCTCTCTGGGTTTTTTGTTTTGTTTTGTTTTTTTTTTTTACTCCAGATCAGGTCTAGACAGAGACCTTTAGTAATGATACGGTAGACGACTCAGCAGGTGAGAGAAAGAAGAGACGCATCCCAGGCCTCTATTCTACCAACTTCAGCTTGGGGTCTGATGTTTTGCTGAAGCCAGGTCTCACACCTAGTATTTGGACAGTGTGGTTCCACAAGCAATCCCAAAGAACAAGGTAGTAAGTAGTCAGTAATCACTAGGGTAGCCCTGGGTGGGATTTTGCATTTGTAGTTTCTTAGGGTAAAAAGAAAAAAAAAAATTCTTCAGCGGATCTTTGCATGGCTGCGTCCTTGGCATCAACTGCTTTCAGTTCAAATGTCACTCCCTAAAAGAGTGGGTTCCTAACCATCCTAAGTAGCTCCCTCGCCAATAAAGCCAGCCTCAAGCACACGACCCTATTTAGAATCTTTAAAATGCTTTTACCACTACCTGAAATTATTTTTTATTGCTGTTTTTAATCTTGCTAAATGTTTATCATCCTAACTAGAATATAAATTATACAGGACAGATTTTTGTCTGCAACATTCTTGGCTGTATCCTCAGCCTTTACAACAGCACCTGAGGCCCAGGAGGCCCTCGCAAAACATTTGACTTCATGAATATGATGGAACCAAACTGCTGATCAGAAATAGTTTCATCTATGACTTTTACAACTACACTTCTCTACAAGCGTGTAGCTCATTACAGGTATTGGAGGACCTGTGTACCAAACCCAACAATACTTCTGATGGGAATGTTTCTAAAATGTGCAATTGTCGCTCTATTTCTGCTCTGTCATTTTTCACAGGTTTCCAATGTGTCATAAAACATTATTGGGTCAGGGACCATGCAGGCCACCAGATGGTTGCAAATGATTTATTTCCTTGATTTCAGACTACTGAAGAAAGATTGCAGGAAGAAAACCAGTTCTTATCTCTGAGCTTACAGAATAGGAAAGATAAAAGGGACCTTGAAGTTCATCTAGTCCAGATCCAATTTTAATTTAAAAACCCATTCTACCCGCCAATGACATGGTTATCTGACCTTGACTTTAGTATTTTTAGTGATGAGACACTCATTATTTTACAAGAGAACCTGTGTCACAATTGGACGGATTTTGATGAGCAAGGTCTTCCTTCTATTGATTCAAAATTTCCTTCCTCTAGCGTCTGGCCCTTGGAGCAACAATGAGTAAGTCTAGTTCCTGTTCTGAATGATGAACTTTGAAATATTTGAAGACATCTAAAATATCTCCCCTTAGTATTTGCTACTTCGGAACAAGCAACATAAATACCTCCAGCTGTCCCTCACTTGTCCCTCCCTGCTAGACCCCTCATCTTCCAGGTGGATGGTCTCTGGGCACTCTTCAATTAGGAAACATATGTTCTCCAGGGCAAAGTAGATTTAAGTCTTATTCTTAATGATGGATTTAATTGTACTTGTGCCATAAAGCTACTAAGTGATCCACTTTGGTAAGTCAACTATGCATATAATTATGCACTATATTATTACCAATACCAGCATCTGTTATTAATTATAAAATGTAAAAGCAGACTTACTCTGATATAATGAACCTCCATCTCTGCGGGAAGTCTGTCTACAGAACATCTCGTAACTGACAATGCCAGCTTGCTACTGAAAGTCTTTTGATGAAAATATGAAAAAGCCTTTCAAATAGTCTGGTTCCTCAACTTGCATGCACACAATTCTGTGGCTTCTTTCAATCTCGAAATTCATGGAATAAGCCATTATAGACAGTCCCAAAGTAAGGCATTCCAGGACAAATACTACTCGTGGAAATAATCTAAGACAAACTAGTAAAAACGAATTGCATTTTTACAGCAAGAAAATTTTATCAGATGTTTAATTGAATGCTTTCCAACTAAACAAAGTATAATCGAAGTGACTCTGTCCATATTTAGACTTTATGGGAAGATCTGGTAAGCGGATTCATGTTTTGCCATTCTTATGATCAATGCCAGTTGTAATCATATTATCAGTATTAATCACTAAAGAAGGTAGAGATTATTATATATGGTGGTGTAGCCCAGTGAATTCCCATATTGACTTGCCATTCCTAAAAACTAACAAAAGTTCACGCTAGGAAAGTGGAAAGGTTTCCATTCACATCTATACTATAATCATCTGTGTCTTTAAAACCTAGTGGTGAGTTATAATACATTTGAATATCCACAATTATGTTTGCATTTAATAATATCTTGGAAATATTAAGCACTGTTTTATTGTGTTTTCCGTTTTCTGGAATGAACAGGGCTTTCACTGTTGAACTTGTTAGTTGACTGTCCTTATTTCAGACTTTGAGAAGAAAAGATGTAGCATAATCACGGAGAACTCAGAGACATTGACCCAATAATTCTTTGTTATCTTTTCAATTAAACAACCTGAGTAATTCAGTTGTTTCAACAATTTTTGTTATAAGTTGAGCTGTGTTTCCCTCAAATGCATATGTTCAGGTCCTAACCCCCAGAACCTCAGGATGTGATCTTATTTGGAAATGGACTCATCGCAGATGTAATTAATTAAGTGGAAGTTGTACTGCAAAAGGTTAGTTCCCTAAAGCAATAGGACTGGTGTCCTTAGGAAGAAGGTAAAATCTGGGGACACACAGAAACAGGGAGAATTCCATGTGAATGTGAAGGCAGAGTTCGGGGTGATGCTTCTACAACCAAGGAAGAGCAAAGATTGCATCCAACCACCAGAGGCTGACAGATGGGCACAGAACTGATTCTCCTTACCCCTCTCAGAGGGAGCCAAGCTTGCTGACACCTTGCCCTCAAGCCTTCGAGCCTTCAGGACCACGAAGCCACAAAGACCTGCTGTTTAAGTCACTCACTTGGTGGCACTTTGTTACAGCAGCCCTAGGAAACTAACACAATTCTGAATCTCTTAAAAAACACTTGGCACACTTCTCTGTGGCATATCTTTGGAGCCCAAAGCACTTTATTTTGGATATGCTTAATGCGGCACAGTCTTGTCCTCTGAGACGAATTTTTTAACAGCCAAAAGCTACTCGTATCTAAGATATAAAGAAGATGGATGATTTGAGTATGTAATCCACCATCTTTTTCAAATAATTCACACCATAAATTAATGAAAGTGATTTCTGTGCAACTCTGCAACGATCTTGGTAGCCTAAAAGATGATTTGAACAATAATAGTATTTCTAGGGAAAAATGTATAACATCCTAAGGTCTTGAGATAGGTATAAAAATGCATGTTTTATAAATCATGACATTCTGTTTTAAAGTTTCACTCTTCATAACTATATTATATATACGTGTGTGTGTGTGTGCGCGCGCGCACGCACTCATGTGTAGGTATGGATGACATATTATGCAGTAGGAGTTGTTATTTTATAGTAAGCCAGAGTTTTCAATACTGTTTTCTGATATCCAGATGCTTGACTGGAAATGTTTCTGGGAAATGATCCCAGCCCCTCAGCCTGAGAGCTCCCTTCCATCTGATTTGCATTTTTGCCCTTCCATTCTAGCTCGAGTCTGCAATGAAATTTTCTGTAATGTGGCCATGTCTTATATCTGCATTGCCTAATACAGAAGCCGCTAGTCTCAAGTGGCCTTTAAGCCTTTGAAATGTAGCTATTTCAACTAAGGAAATGACATTTTCATTTAATTTAATTTTGATTTAAATAGCCATCGGTAACTACTGGCCACTGTACTGGATGGAATAGTTCTAGATTTTAGTTTGAATTCAGATTCTACTGCTAACAAAGTTCAAAAACTCACCACTAAAAATGGAGGACTAGGAGAACTTCTGCTAATAAAGGAATAACTGATGATTTGGATAAATTCTCCCAGAAAACACAGACATGCAACTTTCTTGGGCATGTGATGACTGATTTTAAACCCAGTGAGCATCTAACTCCGTTCAATCTGCCAACTAAAACTAACATCGCTGTTCCTTATTAGCCAGTAGGGGGAAATGAAGAGTAGAGGACAGCATTTTCCCTGGAGAGCAGTATTTACTATTTTTTCCCCCTATATATGTTTTAGTGGGGGCCCTAAAATACATATCGTGTTTGGGAACTCCCAGCCTTGTCTTCCTGAATATGCAGAGTTCTTTACATAACCCTCATGGACCTGTTTTCAAAGGATCCCTAGGAGACAAGAGAAACTGGTTCTAGACGATACAGTTTAAAACCCAGTTGATTCTAAACATGGTCTTTCCCAATTTCCTTTGTTCACATGTGATAAGGTTCGGATTTTTATACTGATTTTTAGCTTTGTCCTGTTTCTCCACATACCAGAGAAAAATTTCAAGGGTCTTTGTATTTAGAAGAAGAGAATTTCATGGCCACGTTGTTGGTCCTTTATTTAAAAGTCATTATAAGAAAACTCGTATACGTGATACGTTAACCGCATATGGCCTTACCTCTTGATAAAGGTCACTGAGATCTTCCTGGTGAGCCTGTTTGGAACATCCTGGGAATTCCCTAACACAACAGGAATCCGGGGGCCAGTCCATCTCTGTCATTTCCAGCCAGTCAGTGAAGTACACCACTCCACAGCACTTAAACTGCGAAAGAACGACTGGTCAGGCTCAGAAACTACACAAATATTTTCTTAGCTTACAGAAGATTAAACGTTAGATTTCTTAAATTTTTGTACCCAGAGCTAAAACTCACTTCTGTCATCACCTAAAGGTATGTGTACATTCTATACTGACGACAGAAATGTGGCAAAGGGCTCCATAGCAGAACAATTCCGAACAATAATGCTCATAACCCAAGAAATCAGATGAGGCATGGCTGAGTCTCCCGCAACTGTACAATCCTCTGTAAGTGATCATACAGCAACAGAGTCATTATGCACAGTAACAATTAACTGGATTATTACAGTTCTCATTAAACCTCTGGCCACGAAAGAACAGTTGATCAATCTGTTTGTGTATCACCTACTTACCAATTTAAATGTTTAATAAATTCAAAGATTAAAAGTTTTTGTAATCTCTGGAGAAAAAGTTATTGACCAAAATCACACATCACAAAAATGACCCAACTTGAATTCATTAACCAGTAGATTTTCAAAAATGTTTCAGACACAAACTCGGGTTTAGCAAACACATTTTTATTTAACTGAATGAGAGTCTTGAAATAAAGTATTGTATTCTCTCACCATAAATCCCGAAGAAATGATGTGCCTTTAGCTTGAATGAAATTGGATTTAAGAAAAACTACACTGTCTTTTGTTCTTTTTTTCTCATTTCACCAAGTTTTAACAAAAACTTTCTCTGGTCAAAGTTTAGAAACACTGCTTAAGGACATATGTAGATTAGATTCAGAATAATTAACTATGATAATTTTCTGCCCTTGGGTAGAGGGAGTTACTCTTCCATAGAGTCAAAAACAAGAACTCTGGGCAATCACTGAGAAGAACTTTGCCAAGAGTGACTGGCTCTACAAATTATGTAGCCCCACAGACCAATCTGTGTCCGGGATTAACACCGTATCATAAAATATCACAATCCACCATTTCAAAATCTAACTAAAATCAGCTATGGAGAATTCTGAACTTCTTGTGTGAAATGAAACAAAGAAAATACGAAAAATGATTTTATATTTTTCATTTGCCTAAATATCTAATTTTTAAAAAGAAAACACCATCTTAAGAGGATTATAAATGATGAACTACTGGTGTTATGAGTAATACTAAAATTTTCAGAGAAACATTTTTTATATTTTTAGTATTTTCCTTTTATAAACTTGCTCTAAAAGCTACAGACATGCCATAAACATCACACATTAACTCAAACATAATTTAACGTCATGCATTTTACATAAGTCATTGAATATCCATAAAAAACATATGTGGTTAAAAAGACTTCACTTTCTAAAAATCATAAACTACTACATTTCCAAGTCAGGCTTTTTAAGT
Organism: Enhydra lutris kenyoni; assembly: GCF_002288905.1. Classification (NCBI taxonomy): domain Eukaryota; kingdom Metazoa; phylum Chordata; class Mammalia; order Carnivora; family Mustelidae; genus Enhydra; species Enhydra lutris. The sequence goes on along the minus strand of NW_019154111.1, from coordinate 20,167,438 downwards.
CCTTGCACTCAGAGAACACCTACTTCTCTCATTTCCTAAGGACATGTGTTTTCCTACGTTGGTGACAAAAGTACAGTTCTTGGGACTCATACTCCATCCACAATAGAACAGCCCATTTATCTGGCCTCGTCAGGAAATGAGGTGCTCCACAGAAATGATTTTTCCAAATAACTTAAGCATATCATGTTCAGTGCCAGATTTTTTTTTTCTTTTAATAAGTCACTGAGATATTTTTTTCTTGTTACATAGTTGTTTTTCTTTGTCAACAGAAGATAGTAGATTGGCAGTGAAATTTTCCCTGTAACTCCCCTACGCGAACCCACTACTATGCCACACACATGACCATGATCTACATCTCCTTGCAGTTTCCCCACCTCCTTTAAAATCACATTATGAGATAAAGCCGTTCGTGCTAGCATCGTGTCAAACTGGAAAATACCGCCACCATTTAACCTTTAGCGGCAGTGAGGTTTTCACAGGTCAAACAGCTTGTGGAGACCACAGACTAGTTTGTGGCAGAGCCTATTTATTTCAAAGCTGGTTCTCCAACCATTAAGTTAAAATAAACAAGTAAATACATTTTTTTTTAAAGATTTTATTTATTTATTTGACAGACAGAGATCACAAGGAGGCAGAGAGGCAGGCAGAGAAAGAGAGGAAGGGAAGCAGGCTCCCTGCTGAGCAGAGAGCCTGATGCAATGCGGGGCTCGATCCCAGGACCCTGAGATCATGACCTGAGCTGAAGGCAGAGGCTTTAATCCACTGAGCCACCCCGGCACCCCAGGTAAATACATATTTAAAAATTGGTTTTTTAGAAAGATATTAAAGAAAGATCCCTAGGGCTCATCTGAGAGTCCTTGACAGTGAGGTCCATGCCCAGAAGTGCACTGAAGGAGTCGTCAGGACAACTGGGGCCTGATGAAGTCACTTTTAGCTCTTCAATTTATTGCAGGAACCAGGTGTTGTGGGCTGAACGGTGTTCCCCACCCCCAAAATTCATGTTGAAATTCTAGCTCTCAAAATGTGGCCATATTTGGAGATAGGATCTTTACAGAGGTAATTAAATTAAACCAAGGTCACAAGGATGGGCTCTAATCCCATATGATGGATGTCCTTATAAGAAGAAGAAATTTGAACACAGACACATATAAAAGGAAGACAGACAAGGAGAAGACTGCTCTCTACAAGCCCAGGAGAGAGGCCTCCAAAGAAATCAGCCCTGCATACCTTGATCTCGGACGTCTAGCTTCCCAAATTGTGAGATGACACATTCCTGTTGCTTCAGCCACCCAGTCTGTGATCACTTATTTTGGCCACGGCCCTGACACACTAGCACAAGAGGCTTTAAAAATTCGTTCAGGGTGCCCAGAGGTCATCATCCTCCTTTTGTGTGAAACAGATCTATGATATGGAGGAGGGAACTTACCACACAATAAAGCTAAAAACATACATACTATCATTTGCAATGTTATACCTTGTCTATCTAGATGGAGCCCCTTGAAAAAACTTCCTTTGTTGTTTTAACCTGGATTATCATGGTCTACATCAGAAATCCCAGAAAATAAAGAAAATTTGAGCAGCTTCTATCCAGGGCAATAGCTGAACACAGGTTACTATAAATTCCCTAATGTCTCACCTATTTTCCCTTCATGTTGTTTTTAGTACAAATGAATGGTAAACAAACAAAGCCAGGAAGCGTTTAAATAAATAGGAAATCTGTGTTACAATGATAATTTTCACCATCTCAACAACTGTAACACAAAGAGCCAGATTTGGCCATTATCCTGGACTGAAACCTCTGCCCATATCCCAGATAGAGTAACTGGGCAGAGAGTTGGATATCCATCCTATAAGACACTGACTCTCACATGTCTTGCGGCTCCGCTCAAAAATGATGGGAAAGAAACAGGTATACTTGGTCACCCAGGAATCTCCAATCACAAGGAAACTGTTTGGGAGAAGACCTTGGTTTGAAGCCATACCAGTGGTGAACGTCAAGTCACCAGATTTTAAAAATCTACATATAGTCCGTGTTTGAGAAGATGAGTGCATGCAGGGCTCTATGGAAGTTAGGAAGAAAAGAGGAAAGAACCTATGCTTTATCATGCTATCCTCAATAACCGTAAGCTAAACGAGATCAAACTCACAATCCCATTTAATCTTTTCAAAAAACCCAAGGAGGCAAGTACTGGTCTTATCCCTAGTTTACAGAGGAGGAGACTGAGGCTGAAAGAAACTAAGGAAATTATAGAAGTTCATGGACTAGTAAGCTACAGAGCCAGAATCTGAACCAAGAGCTTTCTGACTAGAAAACTCATACTTTTAATGATATACTGATGCTTAAGTCACAAACGAGAGCCAGTATTTTTAAAAAATTGTAACTGTTTCAAATAAAGACAGCTCTAAAAGTCAGGAAAACTTATCTCCTCAAATAAAACTTGGATATTTATCAAGAAACGCTCAGAAAGAGGAAATTTCACAGTAGTTTAGCAAAATGGCTTTTAAGAAATTCTTAAAATATACGTGGACCACGTGAAATGAAGGGGAAATGGTATACACGGGAAGAAAAGCAGGGCATGGTGTCACTTAAGGAATTTCTCAATAAAGAATTACATCAGTGGTAACTGAATCACAGGCTTAACTTTTCAGTGCAGAGAAAATGACCAAAGCCAAAGCTTTGAACATTTGTTTTTTGAAAGTATGCCATTTATTCCATACCCTCTACCTCAGAAGTTGTAGCACTTACTTCTCTCTGGAAAAAATTCCAAGCGTGAGTAAGCCACCGGTATCTAGGTAAGCCATAATTTGTCATTCTGGCTTTCAAAGTGACCATGTCTGACCACTGAACCGGGACCTGGAGATAACAAACAAAATATCACAATTGGAACATACAAACACACACATTCAGACCACAAACATTCCCATATTCACAAAAATAATCGCTCACCCACTCATACGCATATTGGAATGTATTGCAATTAAGAAATACTATTTTAAAATTTATATTTGTTTGCGGCCTAAATTAAGCTCAAGGTTATTAGCTACTTATGAAACAATCTCTATGTGTAGATGTTTGCAGTAAATGAGGAAGTTCTTTACATTAAGCAAAGAAAAAAAATAAAATCATTTAATGCCAATGTCAAGCTGAAGGAAATCACAAAACAAGTGGTTTACTGTATGTCCTACATGTTTGGCTGAAGAGCTCCTCGTAACAAATGATCCCTGCCCAGAAATGCCCTTGGATCTGATTCCATAATGCTATGGAGTCAGTCTTTGAAGGGACTGCAGGGGGGCCTGCGTGGCTCAATCAGTTAAGCATCTGCCTTCGACTCAGGTCATGATCCTGGAGTCCTGGGATAGTCCTGGGATGGTCCTGAGATGGAGCTCCATGTCCTGCTCTCTGCTCAGCTGGGAGTCTGCTTCTCCCTCTGCCTCTCTCCATGCTCCTGCTCTCTCTCTCTCTCTCTCTCAAATAAATACATGAAATCTTCCTAAAAAAGGAAGTGACTGCAGATTGTAGTACCAAAAATAAAGGGATAAGAATTAAGAAGGGAAAGAATTCAGCTCAAGCCATGCCTCGTTCTGGAATAAGTGTGCAAATATCTTTCCCAAAATTGGATTTTGGATGCATGCTAGAAATTTAGGAAGAATACCTCACAAACTAAAGCACTTTTTGTGCTTCTAGTCCCACGTCACCAAGCACCGTGTGCCTTAACAGAGCGTTTAATCATGGCAGAGCTTAAGGTACACAACACAACATTTGGCCGAAAATCCAGTCAGCACATCACGTGGTGCTTTATCTCCAGTGCCCTGGGGGGAAACTGACGCATACACATCCTCGTCTCACCACACATGTGGTATTATGTTTAGAATGCGTAACTGGGAAACCGGACAGATATCCATATCTGATGTATGTGGTAATACAGACCAGGCTTAACCAAGCAAGCCTGACACTAATTTAAGATTAGGACTATTTTGCAATCTTATTTTAAAAATAGCAGTATCAGTAGAAGTAGCTTAAAAATTCCTGACCACAAAAGTTTTTTATTGTTTTCCTTTGTTAATTCTCTTTTTTATTACTTGGAAATGTACGTACAAAAGAAAACATGGTAACACTTGGGCACACAACTTTGCTCCTTTAGCCTGACTGTGTGTACTTCATGTTCACATGGTTTCAACAAAATTCAGGGAACTAAACCAAAATTCAAGCTACTCACTAGAAGTTATTATTTCATATCTCTTTGAGATATAAAATTGGAAATGAAGTAATTCTCTAGAAGTCTATAATCTGAGACAGTTAATCTTATTGACATTTTTCTGAAGAAGGAATCATGAATAGGAGGTGACCACGTATAAACAACAGAAATAACGGGAAACAGACTGATGTCAAATCTCTTGATTTGGTTATTAGAATAGTCTTATTATAAATTTTATTTTACAAAGTAAATATAAGTTGTTTCCCTCTTGTAACCACAATTGATGTGAGACCAAATATGGCAAAAAGCAGAGGAGATCACTGAGGTTCTGGCCCAAAGTACTGTGATTTGAAGGAAAACACACACTGGCTTCTTGCATGGAACAGCTAAGAGCACAAAGCCCATTCTATGCAAAGGCTGGGTCCTGCAAAAGTTGGCAGCTAATAAACTTTAATGGCACTTTTCATTCACACTGCCATTAGTGCAAAAGCAATAAAAAAATTCTGACAAACTTTTCTTCCAAAGAACCATTTTCCACATTTCCCTTGGAAACAGCCCCAACAGCCATTGCTTTCTCCAGGTGACTTCATGGGGGAGATTTACATAAGCAAACAGTGGTGTATGCACTCAACTGAAAGGGCAGCGTGTATCCATTTAGTACCACCAAGACACCCGGGAGATGGCTCCCTAACTGAATAGAAGGAAGTATCTTCTAGAATTAGATTATATTAGAATCAAAACATTTCCTTTCAAATCCCTTAAATTAATTCATTTCATATTTGTTATAACTTGGGAGATTTAACAAATAATGATATGACAGAGGCATCTGGGTGGTTCAGTGGGTTAAAGCCTCTGCCTTCGGCTTGGGTCAGGATCCCAGGGTCCTGGGATACAGCCCCGCATTGGGCTCTCTGCTCTGCAGGGAGCCTGCTTCCTCCTCTCTCTCTCTGCCTGACTCTCTGCCTACTTGTGCTCTCTGTCTGTCAAATAAATTAAAAAAATCTTAAAAAAAAATAATGATATGACATAAGAGCTATACAAACCGTTTCAAAATCCATAGAAAGTAAATTCATTTCTAAATCCCTTTTTTTTTAAAGATTTTATTTATTTACTTGACAGACAGAGATCACAAGTAGGCAGAGAGGCAGGCAGAGAAAGAGGAGGAAGCAGGCTCCCCGCTGAGCAGAGAGACCAATGCGGGCTCAATCCCAGGACACTGGGATCATGGCCTGAGCCGAAGGCAGAGGCTTTAACCCACTGAGCCACCCAGGCGCCCCTCTAAATCCCTTATAATTATCAAAAAGAACATAAGGAAAAGCTGTGGTGAGGGATCAGGGACTAATTCTAGAACTACTATCTATTGCTTGAATGTCAAGGAGATACACCTACTTCCTGAAAACAAAAAAATTTAGAAGCAACCGTCTCTTTATCAATGAAACCCAGAAAGGGAGTCTGGAGCCACCAACTACTCTTTCACTCCCCGAAATATATGATGTTTCTAGGGGTGGAGTGAAAATATGACTCTCAAAGACAGCAAGAACGTTCCTATTTTAACAGGAGATTTCATTCTGAAGAAAGCTTTTAATTTTATTAAACTAGTCAGAACCTGCCCTGACTTTTCAATTTTTAATAGAAAAAACATCATAAATTCTCTCTTCTTACTAAGAGTTGTCAGACATGGATGGGAAGCAGGAGTGTTTCGGGCAGGTTTAGTTGGGTGGCAGCGCCTAAGCATCGTTTACATGCTAATTAGAGTATGCAAAATACTCATTAGTCTGTAATTACCGCTTAGCATTCAAAACAGTCTCACAATACAGTAACAGATCCACCGCAGTATCGGTACCGGTACCGAAAGGACTTCACTTTCAGTACTGAAATGCCTCTCTGAAACAAATACAAAATGATCTCCCTCTCTTCTTGAAAGCTTCTACATGTTCAAATGTCAAAGGTTCATCTGGGGAACTTGTCACAAATGTGAATGCCCTGTCCCTACCCCTTCTTCTTCTGCCTTCCCCTCTATTCTGATTCTGTCCTGTAAACTGTCCGAGAACTTCTTGTTGAAAAACATCACCTTCCCAAAACAGAATTACTCTGTGGTGCTTGGAGGGGACAAACCTGGCCTGCCATGGTGGGAGCAGCCAGCAAACAGACATGCAAAGGGGCTCAACTTCACGGGTGATAGATGCACCATCTGTCACCCGTGAAGCGGGCAAACATTAAGAAAGTCATCACGCCCTGTGTGAGCAGAGGTGAGGAGCAAGTGATACACCCAACGGGACTGGTAAAATCCCCTATCCTTGTTCATTCTCACATCGCTCTGAAAGTTGATTTCAATTCCTAAAATGAAAGAGAAAAATGCCTAAGAGCTGTTTTCATGTAGCCAAGTCTCAAACTGTCAGAGTGTTTTGAGGCTGAAGTAAACACACAGCAACTCTTCAAATATACTTCTTCTTCAAGGAATTTGGCTCAGCTTTTTGGGAACAGAAAATTCATGCTTCCTAGTCATCAGAATACAGCTGAGGTGGGCATTTTATGAGGCTTACATGTAGATTTTCAAGCTTTCCCAGTTCTTGTTGTGAATGCGAATCTTTCCTATTATATACTCAGAAGTTGAAAAAATTATTTTAGGACATGTATTGTTTCTGGTCTAGTACATCGATGTTTTAGCAACCTGTGGGATTAAAGACATATAGTACAGCAAATAAAATTATACAAATTATGATTTGGAACTACGCTTTAGACACAGACAAGAAAGTGTTCATTTTCAGAAATACTGGGACCAGCATTATTATTACACAGGATAAACATTCAAATTAGAGGCACTGGGTGCCTCAGTGAATTGAGCCTCTGACTTTTGATCTAGGCTCAGGTCTTGATCTCCTAGTCATGAATTTGACCCTCACTTTGGGCTCCCCTCTGGGCTTGGAGCCTACTTAAACAAACAAACAAATAAACAAAAAACCATTCAAAATCACAATCGTGTGCCTAAATAACTCCAAAGTATATGATTCAAAAGGCTGAGCTGAGTATTGTTCCAGATCGTGACTATACCCCACTTTGAACTCACCATAATTTCCTGCTCATATGTCCAAACACCACAAGCCAGTTCCACACAGAAAATGACAAGCAAACTTCCAAAGTACTGCAGAAGAACAAAAAATTAATGCTGTTAGGATAGAATCAAAATAAAATATGGCCACCAGAGACAAGCTAAATATTATTCAGCGTTGTTTACCCAAAGGACAAGTAAACAGAGACACATATTTAAGAAGCTCCCTTGGGAGGAGAGGAGAAAAGTGTCCTCAAATTGAAAGAAATCTACAGGTAATATCTGATACTCACCTGAATGGGACATTTGACTAGTGCTCTATTTATCAAGTACTTTCATAATGCATTCACTCAAGGACCTCTTGAAAGGGATAGGACTACCTCATTTTACAAATGACAAAATTAATGCAAAAAGTAGACACTGTGGGTTGCTCAAGAATGTGCATAGTAAATTGGTAGGGGAGGTCGCTAGAGCCTTATGTCTGTGCTCTTTGTGCCACATGTACCTCGACCCTTCTCTGGTTGCAGAGGTACCTTGCAGAAATAAACAGTAAAAGTGTGAGAAAGAATGAGCTCCCTGAAAGTTCTCTTCACTAATGCCGGCAGAAATAATGGCATCATGGATCTGCTGCTCCTTTTATGTCACTGGGTCAGGGTATGGGCACCTGGTAGGGATGATTATTGACAAACCCCCTTGACTGCAGTGACATCTCCCTGAAGGGCAGAAACTTTATTGTCACATAGTTGGGTGCTCAGTAAGTATTTGTTATTTAAATGATAAATGGAAACAAAGCAGAGTGATAGCCTAGTAGAAGGCTAGGAGCTGCCTTGGGCTGGGTGATGAGTCAGTAAAGACAAGAAGGCAAGGCTGATAAGATTAGTGCAGAAGCAATCCAGGAAGTGGCAATGCCAAGTGCCAGGCCACCTTCTGGGTCAAGCCAGTTACTGAAGAACTGGGAGGTAACTAGAGCACACAAGGGGGTGGGATGGGCACAGGGAGTGTAAGCAGAAGAGGATAAGAAGTATAAAGAGCCCGACAGATCTCCAGGGGCAGTAGAAAGGGCTCTGGCTCTTATTCTAAGTGTAATCAAAATCCAGCAGCACGTGACACGGTCTGACATACATTATAAAAACATAATTCTGGCGGTTTTGTAAAAAAAAACAACCTGTAGGAAAGCAACGATGTGATCAGGGCAACTAAGTGAAAAATTGCTGAGCTCGGACGGCAGCAGGGAAATGGGGGGGGTGGAAATGGACTGATAATAAGATTGTGAGCTGTCAAAAACGTGAACGCTGAGTTTCTTTGCTCATGATTTTTGCCCAAAAAGGGGAGGGGAAATAAAAGATCTAGAAAATTGAGCTGATTTTCTACTACTCCTATGATTTAAAAACATAAATCACTGCTATTCGTTTTAATTTACTTCTTTCATGTAAAGACAGAAATAATATAGACATGGTTGCATAATATTTTAGAAACTAACACACTGAAAATAAAAATTGGCTCAAAAGATAAAGTAATGTTTTCTTAAGGGTAGCCCACTTTATAAGCACTTTGATTTTCAACATATGCAGTACTCTTGGTCAGCTTCAATCTACTCAAATCTCATTGCCTTACTTTAAAGATTTTTGCTTAAAATGATGATTAGAAGAAATTTTGTGAACACAGCACTCCAAGTCAGTTTTTCTCCAAACTCTCTTTCATGGTTTATTTAAGAGATTTCTAGACACGAACAATACTACATGTACACCATAGGTTACAAAGAGACCAAATAGTCAATAATTGTATGCTAGATCCATTTTTTTCTACCTTTGATAAGACCCTACCAGACAGTAAGACTTCAGAGAAAAATTACACCATGGGAGAGTTTTGTTTTCCCAAATCCCTAACGTTTTTTGTTTTTTTTTTTTCAAAATTGATGCTTGGTTATGATGAAAACCAAAGCAGCCTCGAAAAGGCACGACATCCCGAAAATAAAACACAGACATGGCCGCTGCTGCTGGTCGGGAGATAACTTTGCTATGCCTTGGGGATCACCATGCAGATTTCTGGATTGATTTTATATCCTTGTAAGTCCCACTTGAGTCACTTCTCTTGTTTCACGCCTCCTGGAGTCACTGGCCAGTTTATGACGTCTGTACTGCTGCAGCAGAAGGGTCCCGAAAGCAGAAGCAAGGGCAGAGTGCCCAGATGTAAGCAATATTGCAACACCTGAGTCGCTCTGCCAGGAAGCCGCACTGACCACATGCATGACAGCACCTCTCATTTCTTGCGGCGAGCTTTGCCATGGCTTAGCAACACCGTAACTTAAGCAGCCCCAGGAATGCATAAAATACATATAACTAAAACAATCTCTCATTAAAACCCCAAAACCGAGGGGTGCCCGGTGGCGCAGCTGGTTGACCGTCCTCTCCGACCCCCGGTTTGGACTCAAGTCCTGATCTCAGGATTGTGAGATCGAGCCCCACCCCATCCCCCTACCTTGGGCTACCGGCTCAGTGCAGAGTCTAAGATTCTCTCCCCCTCTGCCCCGCCCCTCCGCACGCACGCACACTCTCTCCCTCTCTCTTGAATAAATAAATCGTATTTTAAAAAAAACAAACAAACTCAAAACTAAAATTACCCATCATGGGAAGGAGGTTGTCCATATAAATTGGACACTCCTTTAACTCTGGGAAAACTCTAAAATGATTTTATCCTTCAGATTTCCGGTGATGTCATCTGATGCAAGTTCTTCCATATAAAGCAGTTCTTCTGTCTTTCTTCTACTTATACTCAGAAGCACAGATTTATTTGACCTTCAGATTGAAAATACACATTTTAACCACGCTATAAAACTTTCTTGAACCAAATCAAATCTAAAATTTAATTCAAATCATAAATATATGAATATGAAAATATATATATATATTTTTTTCAAATGATGCTACAGCTTTGTGGTCAGCTGCCTTTGCTTTGTTGTCATTGTGTTGGCCTCCCACATCTAGTCTTCTAAGTCCAAGGAAAACATTAAATGCCAAATCCATTGTTAACATGACATACAGAGATCTTCATTTATCCCTACTTTTTCTTTTCCAGTGAGCTCCGAGGCCTCAATGGTCATCCTCATAATGATTATAGCACAGAGAATCACTCTGCCACTATTTTGTTTAAGGGCTGGATCTGAGCGAGGCATCTGTTAATCCATACTTTGAACAGAACAAAGCTAGCAAAGAAGAGAGCACCAGCTCCTGCTGACCTCTGCTACGGTATGAGGGTATGAGGTACACACACTACGGTATGTGTCCCTGCAAAGCCATCCGTCATCCTCGACAGTATTGGAAACATGTATATATCTCTCCTGATGGTGTCAGCCTGTGCCTCCCACGCATCCCCCCTGCGCACATGCCTGGGTGAGACGGTCTGTGCCATCCAGTTTGCAGACCAATCTGCCCCTCTCGTCTCCTTGGTTGCTGTCCTTCCTGAATGGTGGGAAAAGCTCAGAATTTGGAGTTGGAAGACTGAAGTCCAAAGCCAGGTCGGAACACACGCTGTGACCTCGGGTGAATCATTAAACTGGCCCGGCTTCAGTTTGCTCGTCTGTGTACCAAAGATAAAAATAAAGCCTTTTTCGCTATTATCATCAAGGCTGATGGGATACATGGGAAACTGGTTTGCATTTTTTTAAATTTAAACCTGTAAAACATATACAGATGCTGTTCTGAACCATTCTGTGCAGTGCAATCCATAATGGACTTGTCCTCTCTTCTCCTACAGAGAACCTGCATTACAAAGTGACAAGGTCTCTGCCTCATCGTCATTCTCCAGCATTGCCTCTCTGGTTCTTTACCACTTTACTTTTGTCCTTCCCTCCTTGTGTAGCAGCACTCCTCTGTCTGCTGTGCACCAGGCTTCAGAGGCTCTGGCTTTTAAACCAGCTGGCTGCCTCACACACAGGTCACAGAACTTAACTACCAGACCATGGGTTCTGGCTGGCAGACATCTTGTTCTTAAACATGATTTTATCCCCGAAAGCACCTATCTCTCAGCAGCACCTGTCACGCAGCAAGTCGTCAATGAATGTTTGGTGGAAATAATGATCAGTTTTCCAATGAGAAAGATTTCCTCGAGATTCTCTAATTTGAACTGAGTTTCCTGCTAACGCTGAACTCCCTTTGACTTCTGCTTACAAATTTAAAAATATCTGAAATACTGCCTCTCTGTTTTACTATTTTTTTTCCTCTAGTTTTACTATTGTCTTCCTTGTGCATTGTTCTATGATAATCCAGGGTGCTTTAAGCATTTGGGACAATTTAACGAAGCTAAAGAAAAGGAGCCATGTACTGACTCCTCTGTCTTTCCTCAGCAACTAAGGACTAAACATTTCAAACAAATGAAGAATGAGAAACTGGTGTTTATACAAGGAAATTAGAATGTGATCATTTGTATGACAAACTATTTTGCTTGCTTGGAAAATTATTCAATACAGAGTTCCTTAAAATAGCTAAGTTTCTCTACTGTAATTAAACTAAAATTTGTGTTCTACGAATAAGTTTTATCTTCAAGCATTTGTTCATGAAGAAACTGCATCAAATAAGGCAAGCAGACAAGAGGACACACACCCCCAAATGATGCAATTAATTAGTGATTTTTCTTTTCTACCAAATCTCTCAAGCTGAGAATAACTACTTCCAGTTAAAAAATGAGAGCCCTCTGGAGGCACCTGGGTGGCTCAGTTGGTGAAGTGGCCGCCTGCAGCTCTGGTTGTGATCCCAAGGTCCTGGGACTGAGGCCCCCCCCAAAGCCCCCCCCCAACTCACACATGGGGCTTCCTGCTCAGCAGGGAGCCTGCTTTCGTCCCCTCCCCTCATGCATTGGCACATGCTCTCTCTCTCTCTCAATCTCTCTCTTAAATAAATAAATATAATCTTTTAAAAAATGAGAGCCCTCACTGGGTTGGATAAAAGAAGATCAAATAAAACATTGTATGTGAGATTGCTTTGTTGACTCTTTCTTTTTAAACAAGACAGATAAGAACATGGGCTCTGAAATAAAATGGACTCAAGCTTTAGATTCTGGCTCCTGTGCATATCAGTTGGATGAACTCAGGCAAACCACTAAGCCTCAGTTTCCTGATCTGTAAGATGAGAATGCTAAGACTTACATTGTGGGGTTGTGTTAAGGATTCAATCAGGTAGAGCGTTGTTGTGTGGTAAGCGTCCCCTAATAGGAGCTATTACATCACAGCATCTATTAGAATATAAACTCAGTGAGGACAAGGGATATCATTTTGGCTTAAATGCTAACATGCTGACTGGCATACAGCAAGTACTCGAGGCCTATTTCTTGGCTCGGTGTACTGGGATCAGAGGATAATGGTGAGTAACATTGTTCATCTCCTTCCATCAGGATCACTCTCACCGCAGGACATTCAATCCCACAAGCGGTTTGATAAAAATCTTTACTAAAATCCCTATCCAGTGAGAATATAGCTGGTATTTTTCCAAACATCTTTCTTAGGAAGCTAAGCAGGAAGTGGTGGGTGGGGAACCCAACTTCTTTTTAAAAAGGAGTGAAATCAATTTGGTTTTTCTTTTTTTCAATTTGTTGTTTTAAACTAAGATTGGCCACAAAATGTTAAGAAAGGCTTAACCACTCCCTTTGTCCACTGGAAGTATCTGAAGAGGAAGAGAAGGACAGGAAATCCCATCTTCCTATTTAAGTCCTTGGTGACCTGTAGGTAAATGCATCTCTAGTAGAAATAGAGGGGATTTATTCCTCACTATTAAAGGTTATTTCATCTCATTATATGTATACCGACAAAATAGGAAAATCTCAAGGAGGTCCTTTCTTAAAGAAACATTTATTTATAAAAATGATTTCGTTCCCTGATACCACCCACCCCAGGATTTCCTCCTAAAGAAAGCAGATTAATAAACGTATGCCCCTATCCCTTCACCCTCCTGTAATTTCGCTACAATAAGAAATAAGGGATCTTTTCTATAAAAGGCATAAACTCAGGGGTAAAGGAAAAGGAGACGACAGCAAGTAGAACTTGGAATGTGCAAACTTCTCAGCAGTCCCCCAAAAGCTGAAGGCTTAACCAGTAGGGAGGAAAACTGAAAACAACAGAATCCCCTGAAAGCTCAGGTACTGGCAGATAGGATACCTCTGGACATGGATGAAGGTAGGGCTGAAAACAGAATGACTTGCTGCAAATCTCTTTAGGAAGAAGTTAGACCCCATGTCCCTTTCTCCATACTAGACAGCTGGGTGACTACCCAGACCCACCAATACAGAAGCTGGGGTATTTATCCTGTGGAGACAGCAAAACAGAGGACACTAGAAACAGTGGAAGACAGAGTACAGTACTGGTAAAGAGCACTGAAGTTCAAATTTACATATTTTTTCACAAAGGTTCAAAATTCCTATCAAACCAAAATAAGCTTTGGATTTCTAGTAGGATACTAGAAGCTAAAGGGCAATGGAAGAATGTCTTCAACAAGCTGAGGGGGAAAAATGATTTCTAACCTATAATTCCATAGCAATTAAAATTATCATGAAAACACAAATAGGGCCATTTTTAGCCATATAGACTTTTAAAAATGTACGTCCTCTGTATGCTTCTTCAGGAAACTACTGGAAGATGTGTGGACAATGACTTGGAATCTAGAAAATAAGGAATCTAAAACAAGAGTGAGGTAAAGGTAATCCCAGAATAGTAAGTAAAGGGATAGCCCATAAGTGCAAGAGTTTCAGTGGGTCTACACTGGAGAGGTCTAGAATGTCCTGAGATAGATTTCTTAAAAAAAAAAAAAAAAAAAAAAAAAAATCTACAGAATGCTCCAAATATTTGAATATATAAAGAGAGGAGTTACACCAGAGTGAGTTTAGAGTTGAATTAGACAGAAATACATAAAAAATAGAGTTACTAATTCCAAGAAAAACAAAGTATTATTCCAGAAAGAATAATCAAACCCCGTGTTTCCCTGGCCCAGCTGTGAATAGCATTTACATAGTTATAATCTTAAAGACTGAACTATCCGGAGTTATGATGTATCCGTGTCGAAGTATGATAGGAAGTTTGCATGGGAGGTTGGGGCGTGAGGACAGGACAGGGTGCCAGATCTCCATCTCAATAAGTTCTTCATCATAGGAGGTCAATGGATAGTGCTTAAAGCTAAAGAGTAAAAGAGTGTGAGAAGATTTACATAAAGATGAGATTTAGAGACGGGTAAGTAAATTCTCAGGGAATCTGCTAAAACAGAATTGAAAGTGGTTACCTCTTAGAGTGGAAAATGGGAAGGTGGAAGACTGCTATTTCTCATAATAAGACTTTGAGAATTAAATTAACTGTAAATTATGAAGCACTCCGGTAAAAGTAAAAGCAAAATTAGAACAAACAATAGTCGCGCTGAAGCCTTGACATGAAAAAGAAGAAAGTCGGAGGGGGAAGGATGATCTATGTTTTATATAGACAAAGTTATTCAAAAGGCTGAAAATTGTAAGTGGCCCAATTATACTTCATGGTTACTGGAACTAAAGGAGGTGGGTGGCAACTGGAAACTTTATGCTCAGGTGCTGTCATCTTTTTGCTCAATGTACCTTCAGTAGCTCAAAATAGGAGTGCTGTAACAAAATACAAAACGTATAGTTAAATGTGATTTATAGACCCAACTCAGAGGTCTCTCTCTTTCACTAGACCTTCTTTGGCAATCTGGATCTCTCCTGCAATATTTCTCATTAAAACCACAATACGGTCTGCTTAAATCAGTGTGAGCTGGAATATTTACTGTGGAAGTTCACTTCAGTCACTGAATTATGAAGCTTTGAACTCTATGTTATGTACAATTTCATTCAATGAGGGAGACCTAGATTTAGTTCACTTTCTGGAGAGATATATATGTTTGTATATTCAAGTATTGTGAGTATATAAAATGAAAAGTATATAAAAGTATATTGAAAGTATACAAAAAATCAAGTATATAACTATATATTCAAATATGTGTATGTGAGTGCACACACACACATGCACACATAAATGCATGCACAGAGATTTACAAGCACTATATAATTTACTCCTTAAGAAATATTACAAAAACATCATTATCTCTATTTCTTAGAAAGAGAAAATGGAGGCATAGGCAAATTCATCCCCAGCTGAGAGACAGCAGACCACTAAGTCTTAGGAAGCACAGGTTCTGAGGTCAAGCATCCTAGATTCTGATCCCAGCTTCACCCCTTAATAGTTGGGCAAACCATTTAACTTTTCTGTGTGTCAGTGTCCTCATCTGTGAAATGGGATAATAGTAGTGCCAACCCCATAGTCTGATCAGCAGAAGTTGATGGGTCAACGCATGTAAAACACCCAACAGTGGCCAGCACATAGCACGTGTTCTATGAGGGACTGTGGTGGTAGTGTTAGCGATACTTCGTAAGCCACCATCTCTAGACCCACAACTTCTTACCTTTCTTACCTTTGAACTGATGGGGAATGATTTAAAACCTTATGGCGGGTGATGGACATTGGGGAGGGTATGTGCTATGGTGAGCCATGTGAATTATGTAAGACTGATAAATCACAGACCTGGACCCCTGAAGCAAATAATACATTATGTGTTAATAAAAAAACAAAAATGAAAATGAAAAACCATATGTTTCCCTCCTTGATCCTTCCTAGTTGGGAAAAGAAAAAAAAAAAAAGACTGCCAATAATATCAAAATTTTAAGGATGGCAAAAAAAATTTCCTTTTTTTTTTCCACCTATGATGGTTATTTAAAGGCACAAAAGCTGCTTCAATTGCAAAGTAAAATCCTTGACAAGTTATATAAAAAATTCCATCTTTTCATGTTTTGAACTTATATTAAGTCAGTCAGATCAGCTTCTTCCCAGTAGTAAAATTAACCTTTCCTTTTATTCACATTTTACAATTTTATAATGAAGTCTAGTGCCATGTAGCCAATGAGTGCTTAACTGTTTGTTAAATGGAACTTTCATAAAAACTCTAATAAGTGCAAGTGATTTATTTTCTTTTTATACCTTTAATTCTTTACTGTTAATAACCAATAATAATAAAATTTCTAAGAAAGTAATATTTGTTTTGTATAAAACATCAAATAATTTTCACTTTTGGGAAAATAGATTAATTTTTAAATTTTTATTTCTAACTTTTATTAGTCTAATAAAAGCATAAAAGCAATATTTCCTAACAAACAAAGCCAATCAATGTATTGAACGCTTAAATTTAGAGAGTGTTAAATTTTATAAGTAGTTGAGAAATATAGGAAAATATTTTTGATTACTAAGAATATTTTTATAGAAAATATATTCTATTAATACAAATTAATACAAATACAATCTTCATTCTATCCAGCTTTATAGAGAGAGGAAGCAAAAAAAACAAAAAAAAAAAACCTATATCCAACCTACCACAAATAGACCAGGCATTTATTTTTCCAAACTGCTTTTTTATATTAATGTCAACCGGAAATTAATTTTTACATTAAAACAAAATATAATGTTTTCCTTGAACACCTTTAAATAAATTTCTCTGTGTGAGCAGATAATCAACCAAGTATCACAGAATACTTTCGGTAAGAATATATTTCACTGAGAGAAAAGTAAAAATTATAAACACTGTGGAAGTTATTTTAACCTGTTACTTTCTTAATTTGTAACTAAAAACTGAGGTCGTTTTATCATAAGTAACATTCAAAGTAATTTGAAACTGGAAAAGTCAGATTTGCTTATCTTGGAAAATTAATACAACCTGAGATTCCCCTCCCTCCAAATAAAAACAATTTCAAAATATAACATACTTTACTGGACATTTTAGTATTTTAAAAACCCGGTGCCTTTTGACTCCTATCTACATGCCACATACTCAGCACTTTTAATAAACAAAAATTTTGATTAAAAGCCTGCATTCGTGAAATGATAAATGATAAACTCCAGTCTCTACCCTGTCAAATACTAAACTCTGCAAGATTTCAGCACTAAGTATCCCTATGTCAGTTGTTTATTTTTCCTTTCCTGGTGATTGGAGGTTTAAAAATATTATATTACTTATAGTTAGTAAATAAGAGAATTCCAGTGCCAAATATTTGTACAAGATAATGGAACAGCTGACATTCTGTTAAGAATCCACTGGGACGAAACTACTAACAGTCCAAGAGAGGACTCGGTGCTTAAAATATACACCCACACAAAGCCTCCGTTTAAGCCCGCTCTCCAAGCGATGTCATAGGTTTGGTACTTTCTGACAGCCAATTAATTATTTCTACAGATTCTACAGACAACGCAACATTAAATATCCCTTCTTCTCAGAATCATAAATGAAATGAGATCAGTCTAATTTAGGAAAATGCCAGAACCGTAAGCCAATTTTTGAAGAAACACAATCTTGTAACTCCTGAACCCCTGCAGAAATTCAGGGTAAGGCGCAAACATATGGGCACGCTTTGTCCATGCTTCTGATTGAATAACTATGGAAGAATATTTCTAGTAACTCCTCTTAATGTGCTCCCTTTCAGCACATTTGCACTGGTAATTGCTGAGCTCATTTCTTTATCAAGGGTGTTGCCGAAGCTCAGATTTGTATGTATTTGCCTCATGTGCTGCTCAACCTATTTGGGAAATGTGTTACACCAGAATCTGAGGGACTTAGGCAGGGGCTGCGAGTTCCAGGGTCAATGATCTATATCATGGGGGGCAAAACATTAAGGGCGAGGCAGTCAAGGAGCTGAATATGATACCAGACAGCTTCTGCTGCTTTGTAAGCTGGGTCAGCTCATGTCTGCGTGCTCAGCCCGAGCTCCAAAGATTTACAGGGTGTTACTAGTTTCTGAAGTTAGGGCTCTCTTTATATACTTTGGGGCTGTTCCTCAGAATTTGAGACAGGGCTTCCCATCACCAGACCCTGAGCAGGAAAGTGCAAACAGGGAGGAGGCTTAGAAATATCCAAAGCTGGTCGCCTGGGTGGCTCAGTGGGTTAAGTCTCTGCCTTCTGCTCAGGTCATATCACAGGGTCCTGGGGTAGAGCCCTGCATTGGGCTCTCTGCTCAATGGGGAGCCTGCTTCCTCCTCTCTCTCTCTCTGCCTGCCTCTCTGTCTACTTGTGATCTCTGTCTGTCAAATAAATACTAAAATCTTTAAATTTAAAAAGAAAGAAAGAAAGAAAGAAAGAAAGAAAGAAAGAAAGAAAGAGAGAAATATCCGAAGCAACAGTAGCCAAAAGAACACCAGACTCAATTCTCATCCAGACTGTGCCTCTTACTCAAACGCAACCAAATGTGGCCCGATCCTTCCCCAAAACCAGAGGGCCAGGAGATCCTTCTTGCAGGCACTTTTATGACAACATCTTTTACAAGACAGTGATGTGTTACTGGGCAGAAAGAGAGTTTATTCTTTAGTATCAGCCGGTAACTTTTGAACCTATATGTAACTATGTCTGTGAAAGTATCTTCTTCTAAACCACAATCTTTTAATTATTTGACCTTTATTTTCAGACAAGATATCACTTGAACTTATTTTTGTATGGTCTCCAGAATAATCACAGACCCTATTTGTTAAAAAGAGTATTAAAATAAAGTGTTCCCTTTAAATTGTACAAATGTATATATATGAATATTTATTATAAGTACAGAGATGTGTCTTTTTTTCTTGTTTTGATCAATCTGTTCAAGTAAAAACACTTTCTTCCTGAGCCAAAAATATATTTTCTTCCTCAAAAGAAGAAAGCATCTGAACATAACTCAATTCACAGTCATGCTTAATGTTCAGGGAAAGAAAACCCCGTGTGAATAATGATAAATCTTTAAACTCTAACCAAAATTGTTCAAACATCAATAATTCAGTCTAATTGAGTGAAGACGAATAGTTTGAATTAAATCGCATGAATTACAGAATGATTTTAAAGACATGCACCCTTGTCACAACAAATATTTGAGCTATACCAATGTTGAAAACTAGAGATCCTCCAAGACCTGCTTTTATAAACAGACCAACGATCATTCGAAGAGAGTGGATCCATTATCTGTGGGTAAATGCTTCGCGGGTTTGAGAAGTTTGCTCTTGAACAAGTTAAGCAGTTCTACAATAATCCTCTGATACCAGCCATTTGTTTATGAAACCTTTTCTCCCCCAAGGCTGGAAAATTCCTGCAGCACTCCAAAGAACTACTGTTCTAAGCCCTCCCCAAGCATCCTTAAACCTGGCTTGTCTCCCTATGGCACCTTAGCCCAGCACCCAGTTTCCTGGTGCCTACTTCAGCTAGATAACCATATTTTTGCTATGATCCCTGAACTAAACACATCCAGATTAACAGAATTTTTTTTTTAAGATTTTATTTATTTATTTGACAGACAGAGATCACAAGTAGGCAGAGAGAGGGGGGAAGCAGGCTTCCCACTGAGCAGAGAGCCCAATGTGGGGCTCGATCCAAGGACCCTGAGATCATGACCTGAGCCGAAGGCAGAGGCTTAACCCACTGAGCCACCCAGGTGCCCCCAGAACTTTTTTAATAATACACATCTGAAAAAAAACTCTAAGATGAAAGATAGACTTCCCCATCTGAGTACCTTTATTTCTTCATCAGTAAAGGCACACTGTTAGAATAAAATATGTCTTCCATTCTCTCTTCTATCATTAAAAAAAGGTTTTCTAAGGGGTGCCTGGGTGGTTCAGTGGGTCAAGCACCTGACTCTTGATTTCAGCTCAGGTTGTGATCTCAGAGTCCTGAGATGAATCCCCATGTTAGGCTCTGAGCCCACAAGAGGGTCCAGCTTGAGATATTCTCTCCCTCTGCCCCTATTCAGTCCCCACCCCATTGCCACTGTGCGTGCACTCTCTAAATAAATAAATAAATAAAATCAATCTTTATAACAAACAAACAAAAAGTTATCTAAATGTGAGGCTCCTTTAGCCCAGAGTGGCTAAAACCAGGTAGCTATTTTCTCCCAGGTAAATGAGCAGAAGGCTCAGAAACAAGAAAGAAGCATTAAGTAGCAAAAGAGAGATCACATGACTCCTAGGCTCACAGAACTTCCAACTGCAGAGCAGGTATGCATAACATTCAAGACTTTCCACAATCTGGTTAAAGCTCACATAGCCAACTCTCCACCCTGCATACCTGGCACATGTTTACCATATGACTGACAAATGCCCTTCTCCTAACACATCAGGAACTTCCAAGTCCTATCACAACTGCCCTCTCCATCAGCCTTTCGGTTCCTCCAAAATACCTTCTCCCTGAGCAGGGACCCTTCTGTAAGCCACTGCCTACCTCTGTCTCCCAATTCATCCCTCATCTGCCCCCCTGAAGAAAATTCAGGGAAAACCACACTTATTTTAGACTAACTCAAATATATTGCTCAACAAATGCTAAGTGATACCACAACACTATTTGTACATTCCAAATAAACGTCAGTGTTTCTGTCATGTGAGCTGAGAAGATTCATTTTAATCTGAGCACATAACCAGGTCCTGTTATCACCCTTTATCTGATAAAAGGGGAATACATATGGATCACAACTCTGAAAAAGTGTTCTATTTTTTTTTTTTTTAAGATTTTATTTATTTATTTGACAGAGAGAGATCACAGTAGACAGAGGCAGGCAGAGAGAGAGAGGGAAGCAGGCTCCCTGCTGAGCAGAGAGCCCGATGCGGGACTCGATCCCAGGACCGTGGGATCATGACCTGAGCCGAAGGCAGTGGCTTAACCCACTGAGCCACCCAGGTGCCCTGAAAAAGTGTTCTAAATCTATGAAATTCCATGAAAAAAGAAACCTTTAATTCATAAGCTATTACTTCATCTCCAACTTCATGAGACATTGCATATAAAGTAAATATTAAATATCATTTTTCTAAGAAGTTTATCTGAAAGCTACTTTCCTCCTCATTGGCTGAAATGACACTTCTCTGTCCTTTTACCTGAGTTCACTTGCCCTCTTGTTTTAACTCTGTACTTTTAGAGAACTGTTTCCCGAGTCATCTAGACAGCCACAGGATTTTAAATGAACATCTACTGTTTTACATTTGCCAAGGGAAGTCAACCGACTGACAAAGCAGAAGCAAATGGTGGAGAAAACCCATCACACAACTGCTGAATTCGCCTCCAAGATACCGTTTGCTGAGTGGGCGACCAGCACTCCTGGATAGGACGGACCTTTCAGTTGCATGTGTTGCCACAGAGATACCTGGATTTAAACGCTGCGCAGACTAATGACATTCGCCAAATTAATGGATAGACATGTACATGGCTTATATTTAACTGACGCTATTTCAAACAAATATTTTAAGAAACAACATATAACGAGGCTTAAAATGTTTACCACAACAGAGTACACCTAAATTATGCACCGGTCAGAAATATAAAAGCTCGGGGCACCTGAGTGGCTCAGTGGGTTAAGCCTCTGCCTTCAGCTTAGGTCATGATCTCAGGGTCCTGGGATCAAGCCCCACGTTGGGCTCTCTGCTCAGAGGGAAGCTTGCTTCCCCCTCTCTCTCTGCCTGCCTCTCTGCCTACTTGAGATAGCTGTCAAATAAATAAATAAAATCTTTAAAAATATATACATAAAAGCTTGAACTGTTCACACTTTGAACTGCAAAGTAAGCAAAAAATCCAACAAGCACTCAAAAATCCTGTCACAAAGACCCAATGCTAAGGGCCGGAATATCACAGAGTTGTCCAGGGTCCCATCTTGGACACACTAACTTTAAAGACATCTGCTTATGTGCTTTTCTGGGGCATAATTAGAGTCAGTCAAACCAACATGACTTGAGGAAACAAAAGAGGTCATGGAATTCTGTGCTGGGCTTCTGTGCATATGAAAGCAAGTGGTGAAAACTGAGCCTCTGGACCCAGAAATGCTTGCATCACCTTCAGTTTCCTCTGCCTGAGACCTTTTGTGAGTTTAACAACTAACTTTGAAAATGATAGCTTTTAAGGAATTCACAAGAAAGAAATGTCACAATAATCTGTATGTGTTGAAGAGATGTGTTTCGATCATAGGGAAAGTGCATGAACGTAGAATAATAGCTCATTTCCTGACGTCAAGTAATACAAATATTACTTGCACGTGCAATTAAATATATCCATAATTCTATTTCAGCAAGGTCTACTGGACTCAGCCACCTTCCATCCAGTCCCCAAAGTCTTAGTTCAGACCCCAGCTATGGCTTCGAAGACCCCTGTGTCACTACTAACAGGGCTTCTCAGGGTCTTCAGCCCTAAATGTCAGAAAAACCCATTGGCTCTTCATAGCCCAAGGGACATCAGACTCTCTCCTACAAAGATCTTCACAATCGGACTACTACACGTGCTTCTCGCTGCACACTGACACTACAGTGTCACATCTAAGTTGCCTAAACTTGCCATGTTCCTTTACTCCTCTGTGTCATTGCACACTCTGTGTGGTTCTAAAGCCCCTTGCCTCCCTGTCTCCATGAGAAACCTCGGACACATTTTCAGTATCTTTTCAAAGTAGCTCAGATAAAGACCTTCCTTGGAAACCTGCTGGAAGTCTCCAACTGCTCCTTAATCTGTGTTCCCACACTTATTTATTTATAACTTTTATGCTGTATTTCGCTTGTTATTTTTTTGTATTCTCCCCTTTCACCTTGTATCTCCAGGGTCGACCACAGACTGGGTACACGATATCTGCTTAAGGAGGGAAAAAGGAAAGAAACGGGGATTAGGAGGGAAGAAGGGGAGAAGGGAAAGGAGAAACAGCTGGACTCTTTGACAAAAGAAGAGGGAACTGGCAGAATTTTTAGTTTCTTTTATGATAAGGACATTAAAAGATTATATTTTCAAAGGTTAATTGACTACTGAATGCCTTGGAATTATAAATGAAGCATATTTAAGTCTTACAGAAATAATGCTGATAATCAATTAAATGTATTGTAACAGTAGCTTGGTGGAGTGAAAAAGCACAGGCCCCTAGCAAGGACTGTACTTGAATGCTAATGATAGCAACTAGGGGCTGTATATCTTTGGGCATCTTTCCTTCCCCCATCTGTAAAATAAGTCTAACCATATAAAATCGCAGAGAACAGGGTAAAACACTGAGCAGATGTTGAAGATGTGGTCAATAATATGATGGACCTCGACTGAGAAACATATTTGCTAGGCTATTGCCCAAAATCATAAAAAGAAAATAAAAAAGATATTTAACTTAATAGTTTAATTTTAACTCAATTGCTTATGACTAGCTATATAATTATAAAATTTATAACTACTTGAAAGAAGCCCTTAAACAGAGAGTCTGTAGAAAAGTATTATTTCAAGATCTTCTGGTTTTACATGACAACTTCAACCAACAGAAAAACCGAGGATGGTTCATTTCCTCACGGCCATTAAAAATTTACTTGATTTTCATTAAGGGAATCATTTCAAATCTGGTTCAATCACAGTATATTTTAAGAAAGCTTTACAAGTGCTTCCATATAATCACTAGCCATATGCAAATGTTCTGGGATAATAAAACTGAAAAAACAAAACAAAACAAAACAAAACCTTCCCTTGGAAACACAAGGTCCTTGGTCTTAAACGTATGAAGTGCTTCCAAGGTAGGTTCTGACCAGTCCTTGACTAAACTGGTTTGCAGGAGGTAGAATGTAGATTAGCATCACACTCTGACAAGTGACGATCTCCTGATGGCGACATTCAGCTGTTGTCGATATTGTAAACATGTCTGCTCAATCTGTTTACATTCCCCTGAGCTGGCTCCGTTTTCCTAATGCCTATGTTAATAGGAAGGTAGGATTGCAGTAACAAATGAATTTCATTTAGTCTACAGCTAAAAGCCTTGGGAGTACCCAACTAAGGTTTAAAACCAATTTCCATTAGCTTCCATTTGTCTTCAAAAAAGAGAAGGAATTTCTGCTATTAAAATCACTGAAAATCATGGCGTATTCAAGTTTATTTTCCTAGTCATTTTTGCCTTGTTTTCCTAATATAGTTAGAATTTAATTACTCCTATAAATATAAAAGATATATTCTTATAAATACATAAAAGTTTCTGTTCTATGACAATTTCACATTTATTAAGAACAAATCCAGTTAGAGTGGGGTTGCCAGATTTAGCAAACGAAATTCCTGGATGCCTATTTAAATCTGAGTATCAGATACACAATATATAATGTTTTGTAAATATAAATCCCAAATAGTGCATGGAACATGCTTCTACTAAAATATTATTTGTTGCTTATCTGAATTCCTAATTTAGTTGTACATCCTGCATCCAATATGGGTACCTTATATGGGGACCTTAAATTAAGGTATTTTAACAACTTGCAACCATAATTCAATAGAAGGGTCAAAGTTCATGACCAAAGTTCACCAGAAATGTTTTCCTGTGGGTGGCCTCTTAGCCTGCCCAGTTGTTGGTATTTTGGGGGAGTGTTGTGAGGGGAGGGTAGGTTGGTTATAAAGCCTTGTTTTGAGAGTCTCCCGCATTTTCTTGATCAGTCCAATGAATAAAGATGTTCTGACTTTTGCTTGAGCAGCTCCATAGCCTGACTGGTTTTTGGTAATCATTCAAAAGATATGGCAATCTCAGGGATACTGGTTGTCTTTTTGTTTTGTTTTGAGGTACTGGTTGTGTTAAAAAAACAAGAACAAAAACAAAAAACAAACTTCTTCCTGCTAGTCTTATTTACAAGTGAAACAATACTTCTAATACAGGAAAATGAATGAGTTGGATTGAATGTACTGGACTTTTTAAAATATTAATTAGGATGATAAGCTAAAGGACACAAAGGAAGAAAATGTGAGAGTGTTGCCTTGCAAATATTTGCCAAAGACCTAACATCTTGCCATATTTTGCATTAATGTCCCTCCACTCCTTTATGAAGGCTTTTCCCCTTAAGGATAAAGAACAAACAGGGTTGATGGAGGGAGCTGGCTGGGGGGTGGGCTAAAGGGATGGTGGGGATTAAGGAGGGCACTTTTTATGATGAGCCCTGGGTGTTATACGTAAGTAATGAATCACTAAATTCTACTCCCGACACCAATATTACACTATATGTTAACTAACTAGAATTTAAATTAAGATTTGGGGGGAAAAAAAAGAAGTCGTTCTCCTTGAAGTGGAACCCTAAGAGTCAAGCTCATCCTTTTTTTCATTTTATTTTATCTTATTTCTTTTAAAGATGATCATTTTCATATGGGGTTTTAACAATTTCAGTATAGATCCAAACAATAAACCTGCTTGAAGTCAACCCTGGTGTTCAAATAACATCCAAAGATAAGGTGGTGAGGATGGCAGTTTACTTCTTGCACCAAAATGAAGATCTGCTTTGATTCTACAATAATTACAGTTTAGTGGGTCAGTCTCCTTGAAAATCTCACTCTGTTCATGCCTTCCTAGCTCCATCTTCCCTCTGAGATGCTGGCTGCTCCTAGTTGCACTGTTCTGATGTCTTGTCCATTATTTGATTTAATAAACATTTATTAAAGCTACAGGCAAGGTGAATAGTTCATATTATCAAGTTGTTTGTAGTCTGATAGTTTGAGCTTGTTATAAAAAATATACATAAATTAGGGAAATGTGCTAGGCTTCAAAGGTTGAGAAGCATCTACTAGAGACATCGGTAAAGGCCCAATGAAAATGGGCTTGGCAGTCCGAAACATTGAGGTTTGGATCAAAGCTCCATCCATTATTGCTGAGTGACTTTGGACAAATTACTGAACATCTCTGAACCTCATTTATAATTATCTACCTTAGATGATTGTTACCAGGTTGAAGAAATGAAAGATCATACAAAAATATTTTACATAATGTGAGAAACATTTGTAAGTACTTAGGAAAAGGCAGCAGCTATAAAGTAAAATGGTGAAGCTGTTAAAAATATATCATACTGGACTGCCATGGTTTGAATAGCATATTCTCCATTTACTAGCTAACTCAGGCAGAGCGACAATTCTGTGCCTCTTTTCCTCATCTGTATCATGAAAATAACAATATCTCATCAGGATTGTGGAGGAGACAAAATTGATTAATTCATATAAAACTCTTCATATAAACTACTTTATCATCATCATCTTTGTCATTATTATGGTTTCAGTCCCCCACGTCACCTTTGCATCATAAGCTTCTTTCCAGCCTCACAAACTAGACTCTCATCACAGGTAACCATGACTCTTCCTACCTCAAGCAAAGACCAAATTAGTTAGTTCTTCGTCAACTTGCTTTACTAGCATTCAAGCAGCCTAACGGAATGCATAAATGGTTCTAAAATGTGTTCCTAAAAGTCTTTCAGGTTCTATGAAATATGTTATCCCACCCCACCCCAACCCACAGTCCAGGGACCATCCAGAATCACACATGCTGGAGACAGGGGGAAGACAGTTATTCTTAAATTGTTGTGTAAATCAGACAGCATTCTAAGACTGTGGTTTTGTTTTTTTGGTTTTGGTTTTTTTTTTTTTTTTTAAGATTTTATTTATTTATTTGACAGAGAGAGAGAGAGAGAGCACAGCAGGGGGAGCAGCAGGCAGAGGGAGAGGGAGAAGCAGGCTCCCCACTTAGCAGAGAGCCAGATGCAGCTCTACCCCAGGACCCTGGGATCATGACCTGAGTTGAAGGCAGACACTTAACCAACTGAAGCACCTGGGCTCCCCTAAGATTGCAGTTTTAAAAAAGGACTCCGAGAGTGGGGCACTTTGGTGCCTCAGTCAGTTGAGCATCAGACTCTTGGTTCTGGCTCAGATCGTGATCTCAAAGTCATGGGATCAAGCCCTGCATCAGGCTCCGTGCTGAGTACAGAATCTGCTTGGGATTCTCTCCCTCTGCCCCTCTCTCTGCTCTCAATCTCTCCCTCTCGCTCTCTCTAAAATAAATAAGTAAATAAAATTAAGGAAAAAAAGGATTCTGAGATTTTTTTAAAGTTCAATATACCTTCTCTGTCCTTTAAACTGTAAGTTTCATATAAAGTAAGACCTTGAGTTTATGTTTAAATTATTGTCCAAATATCTTAAATGGCAAAATAAGATTTCAAACCCTTCTGGCATGCTCCTCCCTGTATACCAAAATGGAGAAATGTAAGGTCATGGGCACGCTCCCCTCCCTGAGTGTGGTTTATTTTCTACAGCACTCTCTGTCTCCCAGTTATGGACCTAAAGAGTCCATGAAACCAAGACTTAGCCTCCAAAAAGCCAACTAATACATTCACACAGGTTGTTTCTGTGAAATTCAAAGTTTTAGTTCAGCTTCACACTGAGATTCTGTTGTAATTGGCTTGGGATGGGAGCCAGTCAAGCCCTGGTGTGCAGGAGCTGACCCCTGAGAGAGCCGATTTGTGCCCATCTCTCCCCAGCTGTGCATTCAGTGATACCACGTTGCTGGCTGGAAACCAACCCTGCTTCATGTATTTAGCCCATGGAAATCTTCAAAGGCTACAAATCAGGATTTTTTTTCTGCTCAGATATCCAGCATATTAGCACCCCATTAAAATGTTCATTTACATCCCCTATAAGAATTTAATGCACAGCTAGCACTGAGAACAATTGAAAAGAAAGGAATATATCCAATGAATTAATTCTTCCAGAATCTGAGATATCTGTGATTATTACATGGTAGCAGCTTTTCTATCTGGTGCCATGAACATGCAATATTAAAATATTGCACTCATTGTGCTCATATATATATATATATATATATATATATATATACACACACACACGCATGCACATGTGCGTGCGCGCACACACACACACATATGAGCTGTAATTTAAATTAACTCAAATTTTTAATGTTAAAAGAGAGTTTCCTAATTTTTGAATTAGAAGTTGAATCATAAATTTTAGTATCATAGAATTTGAGTGCTGAAGGGAATTTAAGAAGCAATCTGGTCCAACTCTTTCAGAATCAAAACAAAACACAACAAAACCCACTATGATTATGGAAAACCAAGACTCCCATTTACCCGCTAATTTATGTAAACGCAGTGCTTGGATTTTAATATCTATCCTTAGTTCACCACCTGAATTTCCACATAGATTTTTATGGCAGGTTTGTTTACAAAAAGAAGAGAGAGAGAGAACGAAGTGTTCTGTCATAACTTCTTTGTTCTAGTCCTGAGGGGCCTGTCCGGTTGGTAATAAGGTCCATGACACAAGGAAACAACTCATACTTTCAAATGAAAATATCAACACATAGCCTGAGTGAAATAATTAAACAGTGTGCACATTTCCATACCTCATCATTTGAGTACAACAAATACGTGTGCTGAAATCATCTCTCATGGAAAGAACGCTTCCCTTCTCACAGGATGTTGAACAATTACCACAGATTAGAGAACCGCTATCACAGTTCCCTAAGCACGTAATCCTGTGCACTGATGAAAAAATAATACAGGACTGGTTGGTCTTTTCACCCATAATAAAGAGAAGATGTAAATACCATACCCATGCAAGAAGCAACAGATTTCTTTTCACGGTTCCACAGTATCCTAACATCCCCACGATGATAAGGAAGCAGCAAACAGCAATCATGACTGGGTGAACGACAGGAAAATAAGTCAAGATGACAGCCTCCTCTACCCTGAAAGAAGAACAATGATGTCACATTACACATAAAATATAACCGAAATGCACCTACGACACAGTACAAGACACAACTGAGATTCATGTTCATAATCCTTTAAATCGTCCTGCCTCAAAGCTGACAACTGTGTGGCTATTTTCAAAATCACTGCGCTATCACTGATTTGCTTGCTTGTCTTGTTTTTGTTTCATTTCGTTTAGTTTTTTTATACAAGTGGTAGCATTTCTACCTCAACTCATGTAAAATATCTTATAAGACGGGGTCCCCAATAAGAAGCCCAGCTACTATCAGCTCTGAAGCTTTAGCCTGGGGAATAGGGGAGAAACAGGCCCCGCTGTATCCCAGCTGAGAAGAGTCTCTCTCCTCTTCTCTGACCTGGCCAGCGCCTCTTCTGGGCCCTCCCCCCAAACCACGGATCCTCCCCCAAAATGCAAAAGACTGCTGTGTCAAAGGAAATTGGTCTCTATTAAAAGAAAGAGGAAGGGAGGTGATTTCTGCTGGAAAACTATGAAAAAATCATTAACTAGAATCATACTAGTAAGAGTACTATAACAAAAATCAGCCATTACTGTGTGCTTAGCTCCCCTGTTAAGGACTTTACAAACATGTACCTCAGTCCATTCGCCAGACGTTTTAGAGCCATATATGTGGAGTCCGCATTCAGTTATGAGGAAATGGAGGCTGGGAGAAGTTAAGTGATTTGCCCCTTGTGATATTAGTGGATTAACCTTTTGAAATTTGAGAGGAAAATGGCAATGTTGAGTTTGGTTTTTCCTTAGCTGAGGGGGATGAAGGAAAGAAGGTTGGCTGTAGTTTTTTTTACAGAAAAGTAGCTCTGCTGTCCTTTACGTACAAACATGATGTGGCTGCCACACTGTCCAGAGGCCAGGCAACTGGCGCCACCATACCCAGAAATGTTTTCTAGGACAAGTGTTGTACCTTAAAGAGGATGCTAGAAAACGCAAGTGTCTGTAACAAAGGTTATTGATCATGGGAGAGCATTATCATCTAAACAGCTGAGGGCAAAATGACTTAGAAACTAGGGTCTAAGGAAACCTGATGAAAGAAAGCAATCATTGATTATGAAGCCTACCTTGTTTCTGCAGTTAACGTCAGAACATTATTGAGGTAGTCCCTCATCCAAGCAGAAACTGCCAGCACACTGATGGACATTAACTGGAAAGAAAAAAAATACCAATTGGTGATCAAGGATTTATGCAACATACTCCACAGGATTAATCATTCAAGCAATTAAGGATTTTTTTCTTACATGATCATTATGCTTTTTTCTAATTACTGTTTAGAAATTCACTATTGTTATAAATATCTGTCATTTCATTTTGTAATCCTGTCATAGTCACTAAATAGAATGTCACCGAAGGAGGACACAGATAGCTCGACAATTGAATGCCTGATTCTAGGTTCAAGACAGGAATTGTACAAGATGAAGAGGCCACAAAATGACTAAATTATTAGATGTACAAGATGAGCCTAAAACACGTCATATAAATAGCAAGGAAGCCATCAAATCCGTACTATTGTTGTTGCCAAGAAAGTCACCAGAGAACTTGAAAGAGTTACCATTGGATAAAGGTCAAACAGTTTGGGCATCAAAATAACAGTAATAATAATAATAAATGCAATGACTTGAAATATCAATTACGCTAAAATCTGTGAATGGATACTAATACTTAAAACTCACTGGTCACCTTTGTAGGATGGTGGACATTCAACTCAATATTCAGAAAACTGGTAAGAATCCAATTTTTATCCTACATTTCCTATACAAACTAAAGAAAGAACCAAAGACTTCATGAAAGTTTTTGTAGAATTTCTGCTAATACATGCAGAAAGCATTAAAAGAATATTACTATTTACAACCCTTATTGAAATAATGGATCTCTAGGCAAAGATCCTCAATGACTACCCAAGTTATTAAGTAAGTTGTTCTCCGTCCTGCCTGTGCATCAAAGTCACCTAGGACTTCTTAAAAAAACAAAACAAAACAAGAACCACTCTTTATGAGCCCAGAACCACCCTGGATGAATTCTTGAAAGTAGGGCAAAGGCATGAGAAATGTGTAAGACTCCGCAGATGTTCTAATGTGTAGTCAGGGCTGAGAACTGCATAATGTGAAATATGCATAAAACTGCATAACTTCTAGAACAGGGAGATCAGGCTGAAGTAAAATACCGGCCCCCACTGATTAGTTTTAGTATTACAAGAAGAGATAATGTGCCTTCCCCCACAAAAGTGAGGCAATCAGAAGTATTTGAAGTATTTTTACCAAATTGAAGTATTTTTACCAAAAAGTCAAACCTGCATCTACCCAAGCCTCCAGCTCTAATTATCAGTTTATGGGAAATACAAGGAAAAGATTTAAACTTGTTAAAGGCCACTGTGGGGAATCAATGAGCAAAATCAAGAATATGAAAAATAGTCACAGGACAAATGATCTGGTTTCTTTAATTTAAAAAACTGGCCATGTGGGGAAAAAAGAGGGAAGGAGAAACTATTATAAATTAAAAGAAATTTAAGCAATTACCCAAATGCAGTATGTTGACCTGGTTTAGCTCCCAATTCAAACAAAAGAGCCGCAGAGAGGATGTTTTCACATGACTGGGTACTTGAAAATGTTAAGAAGTTGTTGTTTTAGATAAGACAATGATATGAAGATTTTTTTTAAAGGATCCTTACGTATATGCTTTAAATTTTCCATACTTAAAAAAAAAAAAACACTTTTTTTTTAAAAAGCAACAATGTAGAGCACATTCAAAATGAGTCTCCTGGGAAGCTTTTCAAAAAGTTAAAGGTTAACCCCTAAATTCTGAAGGTCTTTCCTATTTAGATGGAAATCTTTCTAAAGTGCGCCTTATCCTTATCTTAAGGATTTAATTTGACTTGAATTTGATTTTTCATTTCTGGCATCTCAATGAACATCAATTACCATTATGCATTATAGATTTTGCTTTTAAATACAGAAATAATGAATATACAAGACAGGAATGGGTCTATACTGACTCAAACCATGCTCGTGAAAACGCTTTCTGGATAAAGGCTCCAAGGCAAACAGAACAGGCAGATCTCTGTGACCTCTTGTACAGTGAAATATGGCTACCTGCTTGGAAAATCAGCTAGTGAATCCTCTCATTCTTCATCCAGTGTCAAATATTTACTCAATACATACTGTCTGCCTTGAAATTGTCTGTACTAGATTTGGAGACCCAACAATAAATAAGAGGTGCTAGATCTTAACCTTTGTGAAGCTTCTTG
The DNA here is from genome assembly GCF_002288905.1 of Enhydra lutris kenyoni. Lineage (NCBI taxonomy): Eukaryota > Metazoa > Chordata > Mammalia > Carnivora > Mustelidae > Enhydra > Enhydra lutris. The sequence goes on along the minus strand of NW_019154111.1, from coordinate 20,135,395 downwards.
TGGGACACAAGGAATAAACAGATAAGGCAGATAATTACAGACTATAAATAGTACGATGCAGCACAGAAAAATGAAGTGATCTGTTCAAGGTCTTATAGACTCTAAATGGCAGAGCAGAGATTCAAATCCAAGCCTTTGGTCTTTGGAGCTTTAGGCTTAGTCACAAAGTCCCTTCCACATTTAGAAATGAGCATATTAATTTCCACAGGGAGGAGACTAGACTGCACAGCATGCAGGGTTCTTTTTTTGAAAAGGGGAGGGATAGAATGGGGGTAGTCTGTGGTGGCCAGGCTAAGTCTGAATGTCTTTTTTTTTTTTTTTTTAAGATTTTATTTATTTATTTGACAGAGAGAGATCACAAGTAGACAGAGAGGCAGGCAGAGAGAGAGAGAGGGAAGCAGGCTCCCTGCTGAGCAGAGAGCCCCATGCGGGACTCGATCCCAGGACCCTGAGATCATGACCTGAGCCGAAGGCAGCGGCTTAACCCACTGAGCCACCCAGGCGCCCCTAAGTCTGAATGTCTTAACTATATTCTTTGGTGAACAGAGTCTCAGGGGTCAATGGCCTAAAACAGAGTAAGGATCCTGGGACCACGGTTCAGAGAAGAATAAGGCCAGTTATTACTATCCTCACTTCTGATGGGATAAAAACAGATGATAAACTTAATAAAAGTTACGCAGTGGGTCAACCGCAGTTTATCAAGCATGCTTCTAGCTTCTGTGAATTTGATGCTTTACCATCTGTTCTGTATATTCGGGCTGGACACACCTTGGTCTGAACAAACTGATAACGTACCTGAGCCACCCTGCCTTGGCTGCCCGCCCTCTACCACCCTCGGGAGGAGTCTTTCTCCCAGATTCTCACTTCTCATTTTCCAATACAAACCAACCAATCCAGACCCCACACCCCAACCACCTCTGTTATTGCAGGCTCTCCCTCTGGGCCACTCTACAACTGCTGTAATCACCCCAGGGTCTAGGTGCCAGACAATCGAGGAGAGCCCCTGTACTCCAGAGGCTGCTGAAAGTATTTAAACTAGACAATCCCAAACCTACTTACTTTGTCTGGCCTGTTCCTTGTTTTTGTTCGTTTGTTTGTTTGTTCATTAACATATAATGTTGGCCTGTTCCTTGTGGATGTAACCACAGTAAAAGTACAAGGCCAGTCCCTCTCTTTTGGTCTTGAGATGGACCCCAATGCTTCCCTCTCAGCCCTTGTGATGAGACATGTACTGTCTTGCACACACGATCTGTGAGTATAATAAACTATCTTTTCAATGGCAGTCATCTGATCTGTTGGCTTCTCTATACCTAATAATAATAGAACCTATTAAAATGCACAGGGCTAGCAGGGTACCTGGACCACACGACTAAATCTGAACCTACGTGTTCTCCCTCTACTTGGCTGTATGTGGACCTTTAAATACCTTGTAAGTTTCATGGGGAGACAGGAAAACCTATTAATGTGCTATTTTATGTAATTACCTCAAATTCTTTTTTTATTTTTTTAATACTTTTTAAAAAAAGATTGCATTTATTTATTTGACAGAGAGATATAGCAAAAGAGGGAACAGAAGCAAGCAGAGTGGGAGAGGGAGAAGCAGGCTCCCCACTGAGCAGGGAGCCCAATATGGACCTCAATCCCAGGACCTTGGGATCATGACCTGAGCCAAAGGCAGACCCAACCAACTGAGCCACCCAGGTGTCCCTAATTACTTCAAATTCTTGCACAGTTATAAATAATTCCTTTCTTTATCATTCTTTAACGTAATAACTCATCTTGGTTTCTCCATCCTCTAATTTCTTATAGGCTGTTTAGCTAATTTTCAATACCCTAGTTCTGAGACAGGTATCAATAAATTAACAGATTCTTTATTTTAGCACAGTCTGTTATCAGTGGTCACTTATACACTGTTCTTCCATTTATAACAAAAAATGTATAATTCTTCCACGTGGTATATTCCAAAACATTTCTGGCAGCATAGAATGGTTAAGTGCATGGGTTTTGAAGTAGTTCTTCCATTCAAAAAATATATATCGATCAACTGCTCTCGGCCAGGTCCTTCATGATGTGCTGGAGAAACATGGATAACAGTACGGCAGTAACTGGCACCACCTCTAGGCTATGGTGAAATTTACTAAAAGGACACACATTAGCCAACCCATCAAAGATGTAAATGTCTAACTGCAAACTGTAGTAAGCCCTGGGAAGGAATAATACAAGTTGCTCTAAGCCTCCTTTGTGTGATGCCTGACCTATTTCATGGAGTCAAAGGAACATCTCTCAGAGACGAAGATCTGAGGGTTAATTATCAAGTTCATTAAGGAAAGAGTGATTGAAAAAGTACATTCGGTCGGAAAGAAAAGCAAAGATCCCAGGGTGGAAGACAGCATAACTTGCTCAAGGAAGGGAAACTGGCATGTGGTAAGAATGAAAAGCCAAGCAGGGACCAGATAATACAGTGTTGGAGGCCATTTAAGGCATATGGGCTTGGCCATAATGATTGTAAGAAACCACCAAATCCAAAAGCCTTGGTTGGAATTCCACGCCTGCCCCTTTTTAGCTCTATGACTTTGGGTATCATTGAATCTCTCCTAAGCCTGTTTCCTCACATACAAACTGCTATGATAATAAGTCCAACTTCACAGAGGATTTATATGATTAAAGGAGTAGGATTCTTCCGTATATTACCTACTACTACTACCTCAAGTCACTTTTGACCTCAGGGGTTTCTCTTAATCTTTCTCAGTCAGCTTAAGAGACGACTCCTAAATCAGTTCAGAAATGGAATCTTCAGCTATCTAAAGGTCTAGCAAATGGATCAGGGATAAAGCTCTGTGATACAGCTACCTATTGGACTTGCATGGCCCTTCTCAGTTTTGACATCTCTGAAACTGAACTCTCAAAACCTCTGGGTCCCTCCCATTGTGTTTCCTATCTCAGTAAATGGTGTAATCAATGCTTCAATCACAGAAACTGGCAACTTGGCAGACAGCCTGAACCTCTCCCTCTTCCTCAGTCCTACATCTAATTACTTTCAAGTCCTACAGATTGTTCCCCCACCACGGCTGGTGAATTCCTCCCCGCTTCCTGCCACTTCTGGCTAGTTCAGGCCCTCAGTCTCTTGACAGGTCATTACAATCACTTTCTGATGAACTCTCCGGCTCACAGATTCCACATCAAATTTGCCCTTCGGTAGCTGCAGGAAACACAGATGGAGTTCTGCTTATCCAGCTCTCCTCGCTGCCCCTCGGGTACCTTCTTGGCTCTCACTTCCACTACCTCCAACTCTCTCCTAGAGACTCAAATTTAAATGCTTTGGCAGGGCACAGAGGCCCTTTTCAATCACCATGACACTGTCTCTTCAATCTGCTCGCTGCCAGCTCCTTCCCACATGCATTCTGTACTCAGATGACAAAAAGCTGTTCGTACTTCTCCAACATGCACCATGCAGATCTCCCTAAGCCCCTGTGTCTTTCCCCGTGTGGTTCCCTCTGTCTGGGATGCACCCTGTCCCAGCCTTTCCATCCTCAGGAGCAGAGTAGAGCAACCCTACCCATCAAGATCAACTCAAATAGCCAGCATGTAAAGATCTTCTCCCTACTCCCTCCTTCCCCATAGCCAGTGCTCTTGGACAGACTTCACAGAGCAATTATCGGCTGCTTTCTGTTTTCACACACCCATCTCACTCCACAGACCACTACTTATAGCCCCATCACCAAGCAGAGTACCAAGCCCAGCAGTGAGGTCCAAGAGATAGTCGATGAATGAATGAGAAAATAATTATAATAAAGAGAAATCATTTCAACTTGCTAGATGAGAACATTAGCAAAATTAGGAGATGCTTTAAGAAGAGCTAAGCTTTGTACCACTGGAAGTTTTCCAGGAGAGAGATGCTTGCTGAATTACAAGACTGAAGATTTATATATCAGGTCAGAAGCTGGTTTAAGTGTTCTCAAGTGTCCTTTGAATTACAAACTTCTACTTGACTCTACTGTTCTTTTGCACAGTAGTTACCCAAGCATGGCAGCCATGCCTAGAACATTAATCAAAATAAATAATATCAATCCAAAGCCTTATCTTATGGCAAACAAGCAACTCTGAGATTAAACTGTTTTTTATTATGACATTATTTCCAGCTACATTAAATGTCTGAGAACAGTTTCATTCTCAAGGAGTGATGTTACTCACCGGCGTTGAGAATATCAGAGCCATAACATACAGAAGGCATGCTATACCAAGAAACTATGCTAAAATGAAATGAGGTCACTTCAATACTAACCTTGATGCTATTGAATCTAGAAGCACAAATTATGCAAGCCATTCAGGACTCCTTATTAATAATGGTATTTTCTACTAATTTCCAAATTAAAATAAAATAATTCTTCAACTGTCATTCATCATGATTAAATGATTAGGAACACCTTGGTTATCACATGTAACTAGGCATATAACTCCTTATTACATTTTCTCCAGCATTGTAAAATATTGTTTGTAGTTCAAGGAAATGTTTAGAAAATAACACAAATATTGCTTTAGAGAAATATATTTAATATACTACTTAGCAGGACATTTGCCACATTCTGTCTTGCAAAACATTTAGAAAATGTTAGCTCTCAACAAATATTTATACATATGAAATTTGCTGTGTTGGAAATATATTCTAGGGGGCGCCTGGGTGGCTCAGTGGGTTAAGCCGCTGCCTTCGGCTCAGGTCATGATCTTGGGGTCCTGGGATCGAGTCCCGCATCGGGCTCTGTGCTCAGCAGGGAGTCTGCTTCCTCCTCTCTCTCCCTCTCTCTCTGCCTACTTGTGATCTATCTCTGTCAAATAAATAAATAAAAAATCTCTAGAAAAAAAAAAAAGGAAATATATTCTGGTTTTGCTCAAATCTAATTATGTAAAAATAAAGATTGCATCAAGTTGTTTTCTAAATCAGAATTTTATGTGTGTGCACATTCCCTAAATGTATTGTGAAGTGTACGTCTATAGTTTCCACCAAATAGCAATGGCATAGTTACAAAAGAGAATTTTAAGTCCTTCAACTGTCTGCCATCCATAACATAGAGTCTCATATAAAGTAACAGTGACACCAGTAATTTCTATTCTAGGCTGATAGATGTTTAAAACCACCTACCTGAATTTTCCTTTCTATGTCAAATCTGGTAGCAAAGAGCAGAATGCAGAAGAGAGATGGGGAACTTAGTTACTGTTCGATCTCTACAGAGAACCTGGACAAGTAATTCAAACTTCTGGAACCTTTGCTCATCCTGAAAATGGAGAACTGGACTAGGCACTTTTAAAATTCCTTTTTGTCTTAAAAAAAAGGGGGGGGATTCAAGTTGTGATTTATTGAAATATAAAGGTAAATCAATTCTCAATTATTTGGAGGCTGGCAGCCCAATGTCAGTACCCCTCAGGTCTGCAGTAGGGACGTGCCCCAAAGAATCCCCCATGCCCTTCTTCAAAGGGTGGTCCTTATGAACCATGTGATGGCTTATCTTTGCTCAGCAGGGGCCACACTATATAAAAAGCATGTAACAGCTTTGCCCCAAGACTAAACTTTATATAAAGTTTATTTTGAAAAATTAGTAACATTTGGGGTGCCTGAGTGGTAGCTGGTTGAGCATCCTACTCTTGGTTTCACTCAGGTCATGATCTCAGGGTTGTGGGATTGACCCCTGCATCAGGCTCTGTGCCCAGCGCAGAGTCTACTTGAGATTCTCTCTCCTTCTCCCTCTGCCCCTCCCGCTCCTGTGTGTGCTCTCTCTCTCTCTCTCAATAAAATAAATAAATCTTAAAAAAAAAAAAAACTAACATTTGTTGGAAGGCTCTCCCCTATCCCTTAGAGTTAAAGAAAACGTCAATGACTTTCAGAGTATAAAGTTAGGGGTATTAATTTTAAAAAGTTGTATTTTTATATAACTAAATAAATGCCACGTGGACACAAATGTCCTCTTGCCAAGAATCTCTTTAGGGTCTGCCATGAGCCAAATAACTAAGGTTCACTACCTATGGCCAAGGAAAAAGAAACATAACATTGACCTTCTGCTGTGGCATTTACCCTGCATATATCCCCAAGTGTGAACTAGAGTCCCTGTCCATTTTTCAGGTTTTCGTTAGAGAAGCTTATCTCTATTGCTACTATCTTTAGTAATGGTGGTGAAAAGCAATGGCTCTTATAGGACTTAAAAACTAAAGATGGGATATTATATTTTTAGAAAATAATAAACATATTTGATAAATGTTAAGTGTTCATCAATGGCAGGAACTTCCAAAAACAACTGTATATATCCATATTTGTAACAGCAGAAAATTGCCATCTATGAATGGCAAGGGTTCATATTATAAAGCCACAGAAGCTGTCTTTAAATGGAGGAAAGCTTTTATTAACTTAAATAATATGCCATTTAAACAGTAAAAGTGGGATAAGTTCGAAGTAAAAATAACTCATTTCCTTGCTTCTTTGTGGCCAGAATGTGAATCATGGTTTCAAAAGAGTTCTCGGGGTGGTTTACTCACGTGCAGGGCGTCCCCAGTGACTTCTCCCATGCCAAACCCACAACACTCGTGAGAAACCCAGAGGGCCCAATATCTGTGTGCCAACTCCACTTCAGCTGTACTGGGATCAAGCTTCTTCAAAACATGGAAAAGCCACTCAACAGAGGGCAAATCGAGATGACTGGATCCATAGTAATGGAGAAAAAGCAGTGCATTTGTGACCTACTTGCTTCCTCTTAGGTCCATGCCTCATATTTAAAAACATTCTCCAAAGAAAAACCACTCTATTTAAGTTTTAGCTCTCAGAACAGCAAAATAAAACCGTAGAGGTCTTCAGTTAAGATTTAGTTTTCTTTTCCCTAACATCCTTTGGGTAGAGAAAGGGAGATGGTAGCAATATAATAGAAAATAGATAGGGAGAAAAGAATTTCAAAATGCCAAGTGAGGAGTAAAAGGCTACAGCTTTTGATCCCAGAGGTTATAAGGGCAGGCTTCTCGGTTCTGCAAAACTTGAGGCAAGAACAATCCCTCTGCATACTCCGAATGTGAGGTCTATTTAAGAAGTTGGGCTTATATGCTATGCTGGTTTATTCTGCTTCTGATTCCAGTGACAGCTCAAAGCAAGGACGGGTTCCTTGTTCTGCAACACGTGGCACTCAGACCAACAGCATCACAGAGGAGCTAGAAAAGCAGACTTCCAGGCCTAACCCCAGAGGTCCTGAATCAGAATCTGCATTCTGACAAGATGCCCAGGTGACTGGTTTGAGAAGCACAGCTCCAGCGGACTTGGAATGAGGAGGTGGACAGCTAATCCCTTCCTACGGAGTGTGTCTGCCTCTCCACCGCAAGTAAATTCCCCACCATGTCCAGCAGTTCAACTTCTATCAAACCTTGGAGGAAAAAAATTTGAACCTTGAGTCTCTGTTCTGGCACTTACTAGCAAGTTACTGAACTTCTTTGAGCAACCTCTGTTTACCCCCCCAAAACAAACAAACAATTTTCCGGGGCTGTTATGAGAATTAGATGCTTGAGTAGTGTAAGAAAGCCCAGGAATGCGCCTGGCACAAGGTTGAAAACAACATCTGACTCAGTAAGGAAATAGAGCATCTGCAAACATTGTTTTAACACCGAAAGAATAATGCTAATTCTCCCAAAGTTAGATGTGCATTTCATACAATTCCAACAAAAACCCCAACAGATATTTTTAATCATATAAAATAAGCTTAAAGTCCATAGGCAAAAAGAAACCTTAATGGAAACAAGAAAGGTGGATGCTTTGAAATAACAGAGAAAATGAAAGAATATTTAAAATCCTAGAGAAAAATTCTATTAAAAAGAGCATATGAAACTTTGTTTAACTATTGTATAGTAACAACATAAATGAAATCAATGGGCAAACAATAAGGCATACTATATGGTAAATATGAAATAGTTAATGAATATGAATCATGAAATGAAATAATATACATGAAATATATATAGGTCTAAAGAAAATTATGTTGATGCTCAACTGTGGGGGGGGCGGGAACAAAGTAACAGTGAAATATTACTTTAAACCTTTCCAATTGACAACAATTAAAAGGTGCTTGTACGCCAACAAGATGACAACAAATATTTGTGTGCATATAATGGAGTGTTATTTGTGTTCTTCCTAAGGAACAGATTCCCAGGACAGGAGTTCTGGGTCAGAGAAATGTAGCAGTGGTAGTGGTATTAATCACAAGAATAACAATTACTGCTATTACTAACACAGGCATTCCTTGACAAAGCAATCCACTTCCTGATAATCTACTTGAGCATCATTACTGCAGTAAGAGTGGTAACGACCACAAACACTACTATCTACTGTCACTACTACCACACGGAGAGCATCATTAAATGCAACTGTTCAAGCACTATGCATATTATAACTCTAATCCTCCCAACAACTCTAAAAAACTTTCATCCCTCTTTCACAGACTAGGAAACTGAAGCATTAAATGTGTCTGGTCAGTGTAAGAACTATATAAAGATTAGCTACTTTGTTATTGTTGATATCTGGTATGCTCCAATGTAGCAATCCCACTCCTATGACTAAATGAGAAAAACAATTTAACAACAACAACAAAATATATATATATATATATTGGGAATGTACATATAAATGTACATGAATGCATATATGTGGACAGATATGAGTAAATACATCTTTGTATGAAATAAAGGAAAATACAGAGACATCCATATGATGCGGTTAACATGGATTATTTTGCTGGAGGGAAAGTTGGCAGAAGAAAGCCGAAGAAAGGGGGAAGGGATCTTAATAAATAAATATATCAGAACATGCACATAGAAAGTGAGAAAATTGAAGTACAGGATAAAAACAAAGACATAACATTTTACATTCTTCAGAGATAAAACAAGCCCTGGAGGAATTGAAGGAATAAATTTTTTTAAACAAATTCATTACTCAGAAGAGCAATACATTTGTTAAATAATTGGGGTTTCCCCCGACACATAATACAGATTATTAAGAAAATCCAAATCATCATTCTTTGGACAGCAACAACAACTAGTAATTCCAAGATTGAGAATTCAGTAATTATCCATGTAAAGGCACTATCTAGGAGCAAGAAGACTTAGTGGTGCTCCTGATACTGTCACCATTGGGCCATTTAACCTCTGGCCAGCCACTAACCTACACTTAGTTTTCTCATTCACAATGAATTTGTTGAAAGAAGTTCAACAAAGTCATCTTTAAATCTCCTTTTAGTTATAAAAATGTGATGATTCTAGAATCAAAAAGCATAAAGCAGAAAAGTGAAAAGCTAGTAAATACAAGTGATATTATACATTTAAAAAAAAAAAGAAAGTTCAAAATCTTAACCTTATGGCTAAGCAGATAATTGAATGACCCATTGAAAAAGGTACATATTTAGAATTAAAAACTGCAATAAGATTGATTAGTGATTTTACGTTTCCAAGTGGTGAATTTAACTATTTGATGCTTATTCATTTTCATGTAGAGGAAAAAAATGATGCCAGTTTAGGTTATCTTTCAGATTACTCACTGAAGTAAACCTTAATTTGTCACTTTAAAATGGAGGCACCCATAGGAATTAATTCAAACCAAAATATCATCCTCTAAAGACCACAGTTACCTCTTATGAAAAGACGCTGGCAAATGCTAGCCAGTCAGTCACACAAATAAATCACATATTAATATTTCTAATAGAAAATGATGAGTTATTAATAGAACACAAAATTGGCAAAAAATGATCCGCTTAAGTATGACAGCTTCTCGAAGCATCAGTTTTAATTTTTATATTTTCCTCATAAGTTTCATAAATAATAATTTGATTATTAATAACATATAATGAAATTTATGCTTGGGTGCAAAGCATAGAAAGTCACTAGCTCATACAGCATAAAGATTTCCATGAGCTTGTTAAATTTTATGTATTTTATTTCCTTAAATGGTTAAGGGATTTTCCAAAAGCATACACAAAATTCCTTAAAACTTTGCCAACTTAGAAATAGTTGCATTAAAACCACCTTTTCAGGCTGTATGGAATCTCCTAGAAAAATTTACCCGGTCCTTTGATAGGATATATGTGTATGAATTCCTACAAAAACAGAGTGGGACTCCTTGCCCCAACCAAATTTTATAGGCTAGTATGAGGTAAGGAAACAATTTATGGCTTGGATAGTTATCTGAAATTCCTGAAAACAAACAGTTCCCTAAGTAGTACGGCATAATTTTCTTATCTACAAGCACAAGCACGTGCATTTATTTATATCCCTAGATTAACTTCAAGTCTAATTTTACTGCCACCAGTATCCAGGCGTCCATTTATTTTTTTCTAATTACGAATGGCACTTGAGCTAGATCAAAGGCATTTTAAGGTCAAACTTGACTTCTCTGAAAAGTAGAGGGTGCGATCCTATGTAATTAATTAATGCTTAGCCATGCCCTTTGGCGCATTAAGTGGTGGCTGTAGGAAACCGAGTCCAGCCGTCCCCACCTGTTGGTGCAGAGGAACTGCTCGACTTACCCAAAAAAGCAGATTGAGGGCGTAGAGAAGGCAGCGCAGGCACTTCACGGAATCTTCTCTGGCCATTGTGAGCCCCGAAAGGGAGAAGCCCCATCCTTTCACCACATCCTACTCCCACCGGCCGAGTAGCAGCGATCTGCAGGGGCAGAGAGAACAGGGGACTTATCTCCGCGCTCCGCACCCCCAGCCCATCCCTCCTCTGCCCGCCCTCAGCCGGGTCCCGAGTCTGGTACGAAGCCTAGGTCATTCGAGACATCGCTTCGTCGAAGATCATTTGTTAAAGTTGTAATTGTAACCTAAACTCGCCTAAAGTTCCAGACTGGCTTCGGATAACACCTGCTGAGAAGAGAAAAGACTGACTCCCGGATGAATGAAGGCACACAGCAAACTCCCGTTCTCAGGGGACGCGCGGCGGTGTCCTCTGCATTCTGATGAGACGCTCTTTAAAACCTCCCTCAGTCCACGCCCCTCCTCGGGGACAGCTCAACTCAGAACTGTCCCCAAGGTTGGAAACCACACTATCCCCGGGAGACGTCACAGGCGCCGCCGGCGAGTCCGCGGGTGCAAGTGTCCCTCTCGTTAGGACAGCTCCTGGGTCCCCCAACTCCGCACCCCCCACCCCACCCGCAGTTCGGGTGTGAACACAGGGCACTGGGGGGGGGGGGGGGGGCGGCGCTGAGCTGGGATTCCGCCCCGCGACTAGGGTTTCTTTGGGAGAACGTGAGAAATGGTGCTTCGGCCGGGAATGATGGATTAGCCCGGGGCGGGGGCGGGGAGGGGCGCCGGGGAATTAGGGCCGGTGCAGCTGTGCAGACGCCGGGTTAGTCACTCACGTCCCCCTCCCCCGGCCCCCGCCGCTGCCGCGACCCCGCGCTCCCGGCCGCCAGAGCAGCACAAAGCCGAGCGCGGTCCCCCCGCCCCGCCACCGCGTCCGCGTCCGCGCGCCCCCGGCAGGGCGCGGGGGGAAGCGCCGGCGGCGGGGAGCCCCACCGCCAGCCTCTAAGTAGTTTAGCACACAGCGCCGGGGACAGCCGCCGGCGGGCTGGCGGGACAGCCGGCTGGAAAGACGCGAGACGTGCGGCCACTCACCGTCGGCGCTGGGCTCCGTGCCCCACTCCCGCCGGGGGACGGTCGGGGAGGCAGTGCGGGGGCTCATCGGGGCAGGGACGCTCCTCCCGGGGAGCCGAAGGGCTGCATTGGCTCAAGCAGGAGACGCTTCCTTCTCTTCCTCTCCCCCCGCCGCCGCCGTCGCCGCCTCCTGGGAAAAAGAAAAAAAAAAAAAGTCCTGGGCAGCAGTTGCTGGAAAGTCTCTGTTAAGCCACCTCCCAGCGCCGCTGTCCCTCCCAAGTCCTCGCCAAGTCCGGACGAGGCAGCGGCGGCAGCCAGGGCCAGCTGCACAAACTCTCAGCGCATGCTCCGGCCGCTGGCTGCCCCGGCTGGATCCGAGTGGGTGTTTCTTGTCCCTTCACCCGGCGTGAGCCCCCGAAGGGACGCCTCACCTCGACAAGACACGGTCCAGAAGGAGAGAAAGCCTACGGACTTTGGGAAGTTCCGCTCAGTAAACCCCTTTAAAATGGTGGTGTCCGAGGAGGGGAGGCTCGGTTATAACCATAGGAAAACAGGCTTTTATTATATGAAAATATTTGTGTTTGGGAAGGGGGGGGAGGAGTGGCCCAACCCAATTCCTGCAATGAGAAACTAGTTTTCACAACCTTTCTGGAACCAACCCTGTGATTTGTCACTAACATGGTGCCCTATGATCCTTCTTACTGCTTTGTTGCCCTTCTGGTTTAAAAGAAAAAAAAAACAAAAAACAAGAAACAAAAACAAAAACTGTTCTTTCCCACTTCCATGGTGCACTGATAGAATTTATGTAAACACCAGAGTCAACGTGTCCCACTCTGATACGCAGAATAGAAACATTTTTTTTTTAACTCTCACAAGTAACCCAAAGTTTCCAAAATTTTCTCCCAATAAAGTTGTCTGAGTTTTAACTGGATGACTTAACTTGAATTGGGTACAGAGTAATGGGTCTTTGAATTTGTTTTTAAACTAGAAATTCAGAAAGTATTAAAGTAATAATAGTAGACTATCCCTCCAAAATTACCTTCCCTTTTGGAAGGAAGAAGTTTCACACTTAAAAAAAAAAATCACTCAATCTGTCCCCATATAAAGTTTTGATGTTTTATGCTTCATGATAGTCCACATATCTATGATTACTTCTGTGCACATTGTGTGGCAAATTAAACTATACTAACAAATACAAAGTCCACGAAATACAAGCAACATCTTTGAGAAAACAATAATGGAAGCCCTCCTTAAATTTCTTTAGGGGAAAAAAGAAAATTGGAGTTCTGCGGTTGATTGCAGTCAGTCGTTGCATGACCAGAGTGACAATGAGACACACACTCTCATTTGGGTAGAAGTAAAATCAAGACTGAAAGAGAACCCGAGAGTTCTGGGTTAGGATTAAGAGCAATCTTGGTAAACAAGTCACTAAGCTGAATGTAAGGCAGCAAGCACAAAATAATACAAAGATAGACTTCTGACACAAAAGACCAGGAAGAACCTGCAGTAATCCATCAGATGACTCTAACTCTGGCAATAAAGTATGTTCTGGAATCATGGAGAAGAGTAAAGAAACCTGTTTTATGTCTTCTACCAGTTTGTGCTAAAATTAGGCTGTACACCAGCTCTCAGCAGAGGAGTGCTGAGAAACCCGCCATCTGACCACTGTTGGTGCACACATTCCTCTGTGAGGGAAAACCATCCCCATTTGAGGGGATTCTACGACTGCCATGAAAACTGACAAAAAGAGTGCAAAGGAATTCCCATGTCACTGAATAGAGCTCTCCTCTACTTAGAGAAAGCAGTTAAGTTGCCTTTTCAAAATTCAGAAACTTTAATAATGTATTTTATTTATTTATGTATTTGAGAGAGAGAGCGTGACTGGCAAAGGGAGGAGAGAATCTCACGCAGACTAGGCACTGAGCTCAGAGCTCAATCTCATGACCCTGAGATCATGACCTGAATTGAAATCAAGAGTTGGTCGCTCAACCGACTGAGCCACCAGGTGCCCCATAATTCGTAAACTTTTAAGGGCCCTAGATTAATACAATTTTTGAGGACAGTGCTTTAGAAATATGTATATCCCACTTCTTTTTAATAAGTAAGAAATGTAGAGCCAAGAGAAGGTAGAGAAGTTGCTCAATGTTCCATTTCTGGTTAAATCAGATTCCAGACCAAAATCCAGAATTCTAATTTCTCAGTATGCTAGCGCAGTGATTCTCAAAGTATGTGTACATTCCAGTCACTTGGAGAGCTTTGAAAAAAATCCTAATACTTAAGCCATACCCCACACCAATTAAACCAGAATCTCTGCAGATGTGGTCTACGCATCTAGATGTTTCCAAGTTCCCCAGTTACTTTTACTCTGCAGTGAAGTTTGGAAACCATTGCAACTAGCACTTTACAGATGCTGGAAAACCAGCAAAGGAGTCTCTTCAGACTTAGCTGGATCAAATCCTTCCCCTGGGAGCTGATAAATTGGAATTAATATCCTCATTTTACAAATTCGGAAGAACAGAGCTGCTATAATATTCCTGATAAATGGTCATCAGAGTCTGTGTCAACACTTCTGTGGAGGCATCCTCACCACCTTGGAGGCATTGCAGCACCAGGCGGTTCTGGTTGTTCAATCCTGCCCACCCCTCCTCCACTCATCTTCTCCCCTTCAACCGTCTTTCTGCCTTTTGGAGTCCCCAGCAAGAGCAGGCCTCCCATCTGACAGCCCTTCAACTCCTTAAGGGGGCTGCCATTCCCTCCATCTCCATTTCTCTTCTTCCCCAGGATTATGGGAGCACGGGAAGATTCTCCGTGAGAATAACTTCTTTTGTGCACAAAAGGAAGATAGAAAAAAATAGGACATGACAATTTGAATATAGAGTAACACATTAGAAAGATCATGTCGTCTTTGCACATGCCCATGAGGTAAGTACCCAACTTTAGGGTCATGTAGGCTTTGTTATATACCTTTTCAGTGTGTGGCACCTACAGTGCCACATGCTAAAGATACTAAGAAAGAGATGGGCCTCGGGGTGCCTGGGTGGCTCAGTCAGTTAAGCATCTGCCTTCTGTTCAGGTCATGATCCCAGGGTCCTGGGATCAGCCCCACATAGGGCTCCTTAACTCAGTAGGGAGCCTGCTTCTCCCTCTCCCTCTGTCTGCTGCTCCCCCTGCTTGTGCTCTTTCTGTGTGAGTGTGTGTCAAGTAAATAAATTAAATCTTTGAAAAAATTTAAAAAGAAAGAGATGGGTGTCTATCATCCAGGAAAAGGAAAAACTATTCTTTTCAGTTTAGGTACTACTAAGAGCCACTATTTATGAGTAATCTCGTGTGTGCCAGTCCCTGAGTTAGGAGTAAAACTCAGCTATGCAAATACATACATACATGCATACTACATACTTGAAAAATAAAAAGGAGTAAAGCTCAGCTATGCGGTAAGATGATACAAGCTTCTCACCCCACAAAGCAACTCATTTGTCCACATCGATTGCACTCACTCTGCTCAAGTTGTGCAGAGGGAAGGAGGAGCATAGGGACTCGGAAGAATGAACTTCTCTGACCTCTTAGTGTAAGACTTACAAGTGCACCTCAGAGAGCTCTTTACAATCAATACAAGAAAGAGACTTGATATGTTTTAAGTAATATGTGTCTGACATAAATGGTGCTTCTCAAAATGTATCTTATTAATTCCTCCTAACTACATATGAGATGCCAAGACTCAGAAGATTGATTTCTCCAGCCCCATACAGGGAGTTAATAAAGAAACTGAGGTTTTAGGATCTGTCTGACTCTTTCCACAGTTAATCTGCTTTACAATAATATTTCAGATTGGGGGATGGATTCATTGACAAGTCTCATGAAGAAAAAGATTTTAGACATTTTTATCAGTTCTTGAGAATATGAGGCTGGATTCCATAAATACATATACTCAAGCTAGAATTGGTAACTCTACTTTTACCTTTTACCTCTGAAAGACTGTATCCAGTTGGATCTGAGAGAAGCCTTTCATTACCAAATCAAGTAAATTCAGTATTAGATAAATCGCTCTCAACTACAAGCCTAATGTTGACAAATAAAATACAAGGTGCCCAGTTAGACTCGAATTTCAGAGAAACAACAAGTAATCTTTTGGTGAAAGGATGTTCCAAATATCACATGGGACAAATACTGCATGGAGCATACATACACTAAAAACTATTCGTTGTTTATCTGAAGTTCAAATTTAGCTGTGCATCCTACATTTTTATTTTCTACCTCTGACAGCCCCATGCAAACTAGAAAATTCAGCCGAAAGCACCACAGCAGTAAGGATATAAGTAAATATATTATTTCACATTACAGTAAGTCCAAAAAGAAGAACTTATCTACTCGACAATGACATCAAGGAATCAGATCTTTCCCTACCTTACTCTTCTGATATAACAAGGTATAAGCTAGTGGCCTTGGGCTTCCTCTTCTCATGATTGCAAGATGGCGGTGCAAATCCAGACAAATCTGCTACTTCTTCTAGAGGAGGAGGAACTATTCCCTTCTATGGGTCTCCCTTAGGATCAAGGAAACCTCTTCCAGAAGTTTTGTTGCTGGTCATCCCTTGTGATTCATTAGCTAGAGCCCTGCCTCACAGTCATGTATGCCCAATTATTGGCAAGGAGTGTGAGCCTGCCATGACTGTTTTAAAACAATCAGAACGTGTTCCCTGTGTCTCAGGTAACACTTCTCTGAAGTACATGGCCAAACAGAGAGGAGGAGGATAGATAACTGAACAGAGGCAGAATTCTGGTTGAACTTCAGAGTGGAGAAAAGAATGGATGCTACTATCTTCTTTCCTGTTCACTGCTAATACAACCCAGCCCTCAGCCAACTATTTCTTGGCAGTACTCAGCAAAGGCCCTTAGTTGCTGAGAGAACCGATGAAGCACCAATGAAGCAGATCCTACTGGCAACAGCAAAAGATCCTAAGACAACCCTATCACATTGTTTCCATCTCATGACATAAGCTTACGTCTCGCACCCGTATTTGCCTTTGTACACCATACCGTTGATTAAAGGATCGCATCCTCATTAAATCTCCTGGAAGAATTTCCTCTTGAAGTTTATCCAAACCCAGCATCTGTACAAAGTTCAGAGATTTGGATTAATTTCATCAGTTGACATTGGTACAAAAAATCCAGTCTTATTCGATAAATATTTATTGAATTGTTGCTATAAAAAACTCAGAATTGTGATAGGAGATACCAAAAGTTCTAACACAATTTTGAATGTCAAAGAATTTATAACTTCATTAGAATGCTTCTCTTCAGAAAGCAAAATTTATAGAATGTAAGAGCTCTTTCCCTTTGTAAGAAGTCTGAATTTACAGTTCTTTGAAACAAACTGTACGGGTTCCATTTACAAACAGCTGCTAAAGCCTACCTTTTTGACTAAGATCCCTCAGGAATTATTCCATTATCCCACTACATCAACTTCTTGCCATGCCCATAACACAACAACTAGAACGAAGAGAGTGACCATGAATATTAGACATTTGTCTTCATCTGTTGCCCCTTCCAATCAACTGGCTGTGCTTGAAAGATTTCAGGTTTCTCCAAAAGTGCTTTAATAAAACATCTATTTATTTACACTAGATTAAAATATTTAATTTTAGAAACTATTTTCAGTTAGCTAATGCAAACACACTTATGTCCTCATCTTACCATGTAGTAAACCAACTGTTTTATGTGACAAGAACAATTGTGATTTTGTGGTGATAATTCAGCTTTTACAAAAGTTTTACCATTGTGGGGCACCTCGGTGGCTCAGTCATTAAGTGTCTGCCTTCCACTCGGGTCATGATCCCAGAGTCCTGGGATCGAGCCTTAGTCCAGGGATCGAGCCCAGCATCAGGGCTCCCTGCTCAGTGGGAGGCTTGCTTTCCCTCTCCCACGCCCCCTGCTTGTGTTCCCTTTCTCACTGTGAATCTCTGTCAAATAAATAAATAAAATCTTAAAAAAAAAAAGTTTTACCATTGAAATTTGGACTTTCTATTCCTAAGTTATTATTTGTATGTATGTGTATTAGCTGTAACATATATGGCAAACTAGAGATATAGTAAATTTTCATTTCATATTTCATAGTATGAATGAATAAATGACCAGTGTTTAAGAAGGAAACTTAGTGTCTCTGCTGTCTTTGATGATGATACATTTTATTTTTGTAAAGAATTAACAATGGCCATTATGTTTTATTTTATTTGTATTGTCGGTATTCTTTCCTGGAAAGCAGTACTAAATGATTACTATTCACCGTAATAAAAGAAGAGATACCATGTCAGGGACATAAAACATCCATACATAACATATACAGATAGTTTTAAAAGCTTACAAACATTTCTATCAGTTTAATGCTTTTCTTAGCTTTATCATCATTGTAACTGACTAGAAATAAGACTTGGAAGGTAATATGTTTGATTTAGAAAACGTATACATATTTTCCCCAAATGACTAGTAGGAATGAAATTATATGTTTTTGCTGTGAGTTGCATACTGATGGTGTTTTATGAACCCCTGTTGCATTAGCACTGGGTCACAGAGGAGAATCTTTCTGAGCCTGCCAATGTGAAGATGAGTTGGTTCTCTCTTTAGGGAAGGTGGCCTAAAACGTAGCAGCAGCCAACGAGCGCTGCAAGGCTGACCATATGTTAACTTAATTAACTAGGTCCCAATAGCCATTCCTGGGATCCGGCATAAAAGCTGAGACTATAACAGCCAAAACTTTACGTTACTTAGGTGTACTCTGTTTCTTGATCTTTTCCTTCTTTTACTGTTCCCAACTTGCACATATACTGAGAGCATCATAAATCACGGCCCCTCTTCCCTCCCTTCCACAACCTCCCTCTTCATGCCAACTATCCCATGAATCCCATGAACTCACCATGTTCACACACGCAAAGTTTTGCAAATGTGCCTCCTTCCGTTATGGGAGTGGGCCGGGATGGCCAGAACCTAGAAACTAGACCAATCAATTAGGGTGTGACTGGAACTTGAGTGAAGACCCATCAAAAGGCGATGTAAATTCAGGCAGCCGAGCGGAACTAAGTATGAAGGGAATGTGTTGGCAAGCGGGAGGTGGAAATCTAGCAGGAAGACAGATGGCAGCATCAGAGAGGCCCAGCAAATGGGAATAGGCAGGTGCCCTGGCAGACGAACAGAAGTCAGGGGCACAGGGGTTGGGCAGCAGAAAACAGGAAAAGGTTCACAAAGTCAAGGAAAGCTGCCCTCCCTCCGTGTCCTGGTAATTCAGTCCTTCTCCACCAAGACATGGTCAGGGAGGCTGGTTCCAGGAGATGAATACAGGTCCTGAGAAAATCAGGATTTGAGAACAAGAACCTCAGTCCCAGAGAAACTCTTCTAGTTCCTAGTTTAAAGAGTTTTAATATTAAGATTAGAAACGTCTGTGGTGTCCAGATTCAGGGAGATCTTAAATTCTGGGCAGAAGAGTTTGTACCTCAATTCAGAAGCAAGGACAGCCACAGAAGGTTTTGACGTGAGCAGAAGAATAACAGAAGAAATCTACAACAAGAGTTTTCAGTCAGACCTGGATTTGAAGGCTGCCTTCAACAACTTGCTAGTCATGTGATAATGAGCAAACGACCTTACCTCCAAAAGCCTCAGTTTCCTTATCGGTGTACTTTCCCTTAAAGTGGTCATGAGTATTATGTAAGGTGTGAGTGGCCTAAATTTAGCTGGGGTCACCCTGTCCTTAGCGGCTTAAACAGAATCAGTTGAGCCTCTTTCCCGCCAGCAGTGGGCAAAGTCGTTCTGTTCTCCACTTGCCGTCCCTCTGGGCATTATTTTGATGAAAAGTAATGGGAAACACTACTTCTAGAGTTCTGAGGCTGTTTATGGGTCATCTTGTCATCCCACAGACTCTTCTTTTCTCTGAAGGGTGACAGCCCTCCAGAAAAGTTTCCTCCCCTCTCAGAGTATGGCCAGCACAAGCCTACATTCGTAGCTGCCTTTGACTGAAATCTCAGAGACGCTGAAGGGATTTCTGTAGCAGCATCACATACAGCTCAAAAACGAATATTAGAAATTCTCTGGCTACTCTAGCACTACTTATTTCTTCCTTGTTGCCTTTTGCTGAAGTTTCTACATTGACTCACCCTCCTCTTATCACTGCTTATACTCCAACATCAAATTCCTGGTAACTTCTCATGCGGACGACATAGCTATCTATTTTGTTCCGTGGCTGACTTTGAAAAGATGCCACACAGGTCTCAGTTTTCACACAATTCTCTCCCTAAGTGATATTCTGGTGCAAAGCAAGTGTGAAGAGATCCACAGATCTAATGAAGATAGAGCCTAGACTATAGACCACTAATTTTCAGGAAAAGAGCCTGCGATTAAGATAGTTTGGGGTGGGGAATCATTCAGGGATTGGAATAAAGAGCACTGACCTCAGAAGCTATTCCTTTCAAGAAACTGCCTTTTTTATTTTAGGATTTTATTTATTTATTTGACAGAGAGAGACACAGCGAGAGAGGGAACACAAGCAGGGGGAGTGGGGGAAGGAGAAACAGGCTTCCTGCCAAGCAGGGAGTCCGATGCAGGGCTTGATCCCAGGACCCTGGGAACATGACCTGAGCCGAAGGTAGATACTTAACAACTGAGCCACCCAGGTGACCCAAGAAACCGCATTTCGATTGGATGACTTCGTAGAAAAATAGGTACCCGGGACCGTGGCTGAAAACAATACCAGGACTGGCAGGCAGTTAGTGGAACTGACCAGCTGGCTGTGGTCAGGGGAAGAGTAGATGAGCTCCTGACCAGGACCACAGTCATCCCAGGATGGCTGTGGTCCCCCCCACGCTGTGCCTTGTGAGGAGCACCACCAGAGGCTTACCACCAAGACGGCGGGTGGCGGGGGCGGGGGGAGGACACACTTCATGAAAATAATCTAGCCAATCGCTAAACCCATAAACATGCAAATAACAATAGCAAGCCCTGAATTGGGAGGGAGTGGCCAGTACCTAGAATTGCTGCAATATATTATCTAAAATGTCTGGTTTCCAACAACCAAAAAAAAAAAAAATGAGGCCTGAAAAGAAACAGGAAAGGATGACTCATCCTCCAGAAAAAAGCAAACAGAAACTGCCCGTGACAGTGACCTGATGTCAGCTCTAACAGAAAAAGATTCAAAGTAGCCATTATAAATACGTTCACAGCACAAAAGGAAGTAGGGCTGAAGAAGGAAAGGAAGGTGTGATGGCAGTGTCATATCACACAGAGAGTATCAATAACAAGATATCAATTATAAAAATAGCCAAATGTTGCTGTATGTTCTAGACCCAATAGTGCACTTTATAAGAACATTTTGTATAAGCAACTATGTGTATATGTATCAATACATTATATATAGTTATACATGTGTGTGTGCATGAAAAGTGTTGTTAGGCCTAGAACACAGAAATATCATATAATTGCAATTCATTTGCTAATAACAGCACAAAGGAGGTGGGTAGGAGCAAAGCAAGCTGTAAGGGGCTTAGAAAATGATTGTGGGTGATGAAGCAATAATTACATAACATAGAAAAAGAAAAAAAAGAAGGAAAAAGGAAGGAAGGAAGGAAGGAAGGAAAGGAAGAAGGAAGAAGGGAAGGAAGGAAGGAGAAGAGAAAAGAAAAGAAAGAAGAAAAGGAAAGGGAAGAGAGGGGAAGGAAAGGAAAGGAAAAGAAAGGGAAGGGAAGAAAAGAAAAGAAGAAAAAGAAAAGGAAAGGGAAGGGAAGAGAAGAGAAGAGAAGAGAAGAGAAGAGAAGAGAAGAGAAGAGAAGAAAAGGGAATACCCCATCTGCTTCATTGAAGATGAGGATACCAACGCGTCTTCCCCAGCAGTTGCTGGCTAAATGACCGCCAGCCTTCGTGGGCACCCTCACCCCCACTCTGATGCTGCAACAAGCCTGATGTTGCAATGCAGATGCTATAACAGGAAAGGCAAGCCTATTTGCTGCCAGGTCTCCCGAGAATCCCTTTGTCCTCCAGCGACAGCCTATCCTTATTGGCCCTATTGGCCCAGTACTAATTATGGGCTCTTGCTTCTGCTTTTACTACCTGACATTCCAATTTAGAATTATATTTAGAATCCGAAATGTTTCCCCAAACCCCATCTTCTTTGTGAGGCCTTAGTAGCCTTAGTACTATTCTTAATCTCTCCCTCCAGAGGCTAGATCTTGCTCCCTATGTTTCATTTGCTTTCTTACTTTTCTGGGACCTGTTGGGATTGGACTCTTAAACCATCACAACATTACCGACTGCTTAACTTGGCTTTTCTTAAGTTTTCTTGGCCTTTCTTAAGTTTTCTTGATGTTGTGCACCATTAGCCAACACCCCCGCCCCCACACTGCACTACACACACACACACACACACACACACACACACACACACAGTGTTGGATCTCCTTAGTTACAAAAACGAGCATGAAGCAAGTCTAGGTCTGCCTGACCCTTCCAGCATGTACCTCAAGCCCTTGGGACAGTGTCTGGCCCTTTCCTACACTAACCTGTAGGGATTATTATGGTCTTCATGTCTTTGTATTGTTTTTACCTAAACATGTTCAAATTTTAACGTGATTGCTCTGAAGTCTCTTCAGTGTGGCTCTCACAGGTCTGGGAAGTAAGTGGGTATCAGCTTTTCTGCTGGGTTTGTCATATTGCTTTCTGTCTCCTCACTGTCAAGTTGGTCTTTGCTGGTTTGTTTGTTACTTTTGCTGATCAAAATGTCCCTGCAATCAGCTGCACAGCTCTCCCCTTTGCTGCTCCCTGCTCTCCTTCCAATCAAAAGCAAAGGAACAAATTTTCTAATTTACTCTGGGCAGAAAATCAGGAGAACAAAGATGATGGAACAGAACTCAAAATCAGAGGAAATATACTCTAATGAAAGTCTAGAAAAGTCCCTGAGCTTTAGTGTAAGGATTTTGTGTTACCTATTTTTGCATAAAGATTTAACATAAGGATCGTGTGTATAGGTGTGTGTGTTCATGTGTTTTTTACTCCTCTGTATTCTGTGCACCTATGTTTTTAAGATCAGTGGCCTCTAGTCATGAAAGTATTATTATATTAACCATTTGAAAAAAAGACTGAGGAAATATTTGAAGGGAATTTTCCTTTTAGCAGATCATGATATTTCCAAGTCTGATTTTGTATCTGAGCTACTTCACACCTATCTCGTGAGTGAAATGACCCCTGAACTGGGAAACAGAAGACTGAGCTTCTAATCCAGATTTTTCCTGAGCCAGGAAACCCAGAGTTGTTTAATGGTTTTCCATCTGGAGGGATAAGAAAGAATTTAATTTAGTTGATTTTAGTATCATAGTTCCAACTTTGAACAGTTCAATCACATTTAAAATACCGTCCTTCATAGTTCTGATAAAAGTTACTACCTATAGTAATTTCTTTAGAGGCAAAATATTCATGACTTTACATCCTTTTCTTAAATGTAAATACTATGTGCGGATGAGGAAGGGATGTCCTTCAACTTTATTGTTAACAATAGTTCAGTGATTTGATATTATTATGACAGATCACATCCCAATTGTTAAGATTCAATATTGGGTTTACAATATTAGTTTATGTATTGTCTTTAATTTAAAAAACAAAACAATCTCCTGTTTCTAAGAGATCTTTAGAAATGGTCCTTGTGTTATATAACCAAATACTCATGTCTCCTCTAGGCATACTTAGGCATTATAGATGTTAAATTTGCTTTCTTATTCTTCTTTTGTCTTTCAACTTGGAAGATGGCTCTGATTGAAACGTACAGTTGTATTATGCATCCACATCATACTTAGTCCTGTAATTTTTTTGTTCATTGGACATTCATAGTAGGCATAATTGTGCTTTATAAATCTGTGCTAATTAGTAGCTGCTAATTTCCTCTGTTAATTCAGATTCAAGACCATAAATCATGATGTATTTAACCTACCATTCTTTCATTTACAGGATAAAAATGACAATGTGATACGATTTTTATGACTTGACAGTCATCACAAAATAATTAGTGCATTAGTAATCAGTAATAGCTCAGTTTAAGTACATTTGAGATTTTCAATTGAATAGAAGGGGGAAAGGTGGTTTCCGAAAGACATGTTTTCGGCTCAAACTAACACTAGTGCCAAATGTTTTAGAAATTTTTGCAATGCAGATAATATAAGTGCAGTGAGTTGGACTAGAAATATCAAACTCATTTCAAACAACTGGCTCATTCCTAAGTCAGACCCCCCACTTTGCACTAAGCACCCTCTACATGAATACTGACGAAGAAACACTTAACTCGCCTTGATGAATGCAACAATTATAACACAAAAGAAATCATTAATGCATCAGAACAGAAGAGTATGGTCTGTTAGCATCTAATTAGGCTCCTGCTGTAATTATCCTCCATTTGAGAAATTTTCTTAATGTAAAAATGATAAAACAAATCATAAGTATTCACTTGGTTTAATTAGTTAACAGCACTAAGGCACATTTCATTTAATCTGTATCTTTTTTCCATACTTTGTTCTAATGATCTTAACTATAGAAAAGCTGAATATTTTACCACTTTAAACTTTTTACAATACCCACATCATAAAATCTTTCTTATACATGCTTGTCTCCCCCCACAAAACTTCCCCAGACAAATTTCCAACATTGTGCTTGGTTATTTGTGCTGAGGGGCTAAAGGAGGAGAAAAAGATTAGGGAAGAATTGTGTAGCTTGAGTTCCAGCAGAAAGGGAATGAGGGAGGGAAGGAACAAGAAAGGGAAGGGGTGAGGGCTGGGGAGCCATATGGGCAAGGGAGGAAGAGAAGGAGAGGAGAGGAGAGGGAAGGAGAAGATTGAAATAAAGAGGGAAGGATGAACCAAAAAAGGAAGAGTTAACCAGCTGTCTGAGATAGAAGCAAAAACGCAAAGATTGCACTCATCAATCATTGGTGTTCCAATGGTGATTTTTAAAAAAATTATCTGTTTCGGGGTGCCTGTGTGGCTTAGTCAAGTGAATGTCCAGCTCTTGATTCCAGCCCAGGTAATGATCTCAGGGATCACTGGGATTGAGCTGCACATGGGCTCCTAGCTCTGCACTGAGTCTGCTTGAGATTCTCTCCTTCTCCCTCTCTCTCGCCCTGATCGTGTTCTCTCTCTCTCTCTCTTTCTCCTTCTAAAATAACTAAATAGATAAAATTTTAAAAGAGGATAAAAATTAAGTTATCTTTTTCTCAAAGATTTTATTTTTAAGTAATCTCTACACCCATTGTGGGGCTCAAGCCCATAATCCTGAGATTAAGAGTTGCATGCTTTACCAACTAAGCCAGCTGGAGGCTCCTGTTTATCTACTGATCAACCTACCTACCTACCTGCTTATCTACCGTTTATCTATCTATCATCTATATACTTGGCAATGGATTTTTTTTTAAGTCATCCTTCTTTCTCTGGAAAAAGCAAAGGAAGAGAAGACTAAATTCTTCCTCTGAATCTCAAAAACAAAACAAAACAAAACCCTCCAACTTCCTCAATGATGTTTTTTCCATTTCTCCCATAACTAAGAAAACTTTCAGCCACCCAACTAGACCAAGTCAGTCTTGATTCTTGGGATCACAAGTTCTTACTGTCTCCTGGAAGATATGACCCTTAATCAACAGAGGGCTCTTGAGAGGGTAGGAACAAACTTTATCTCAGGACTGGAAAACAACTTAATGTGCATGCTCTATTTTGGATAGGCAGGACAACAGTCCATCTAGACACGCTGCTGAATTGAGCTACAGCCAAGTCAGTTTCTTCCCCGTCTGCATTAGTGGAAGAAAAAAAAAATCTATCTTTCCTACTCGTAATTTTTTTTTTATAATTTATGATGAGCAAAGCTTATTTGCTATTCTGATTACGTTTTAAAAAACCATGCTTGGAAAGGCTGTGCTAAATGAATTCTTTCCAACTCCTTATGTGTAATGGTCCTGAGATATTGCAAATGTGTATATACATTAAAACATTTCAATACATGAATGAAGTCTTGATTTGGACTTATAAAAGCCATTTGATAATTGTTCAGTTTTGATTCTAAATCTGAGGCGTAGAGAAAGTTTCCAAATAAGGAGTTTTCAAATCTTTTCTATCATCAAAATTAATGTTTAGTAAAATAAATACTGATGAATAATCAAGGAAGCATGCTCAGATTCTTTGATTGAAGTAAGACATAAAAAATAAGCTGCACACCATTGATCCAAGTTTTTAAGATGGAAGAAGCACTTGAGAACTGTTCTTCAATTGCATCAGTTTTTATTCATCTGACAAGCATTGATATGGCCGTGCTGGTCATTAAAACATTAAATGGCCTGAACTACTTGGTAAATGGTTGTTGCTCCGAGCCCTTGACTCCCAGCCACCCTTTCCATTTTCTTATCTTTGCACTAACTAGAAAATAAAGCGTTAAGGTCCGGGCAGCATGTGTTCTCCAGGAATTCATCCCAAGGCTTTGGAACACTCATGCTAACTTGTTGGCATCTGAACCATAATGGTATTAGAAATTTTAAATCTAACCTCTGAATGGGATCTGTGCCACCAGCGTTCACCTCATGAGAGAATATGTTTGCAAGGGGAAGGAATGATGTAATTACCATAGTGTTTTGTTTGTTTTTAAGCTGCAAGCTTGTGTACCCTTCTTTCCTTTAAAATGGTCCAGACTATTTCATCAAGTCTCTGAATAACACTGGAATTTTGATGTACAGACACAGGGGCCAATGTAGTGTCTTAATTTCTGTTGCCACTGTTGAGGTCCATTTCAGTACCCTGTGGCTCCCGGTCATGGGGACAGATCATGGTGCGACTGCCTTATCTTTCTTCCTACCATCTTTTCCACTCTTCCCTTGAGTGAAAAGGGAGAAGGATATGTTTGTGGAGGAATGAGCTGGTCCTTCTCCCACCAGCATAATAGTTCTTTTATTTTTTTTTTTAAAGATTTTAATTATTTATTTGACAGAGAGAGATCACAAGTAGGCAGAGAGGCAGGCAGAGAGAGGGGGGAAAGCAGGCTCCCTGCCCAGCACAGAGTCGATGTGGGGCTCAATCTCAGGACCCCCGGATCATGACCTGAGCTGAAGGCAGGGGCTTTAACGCACTGAGCCACCCAGGTGCCCCTAATAGTTCTTTTAATAGGTTCATGATCAGAGTGATTTGGGACCCCAGTATTTTCTCGTACAAATTGTTTAGTATGAGTTCTTGATTTATCTCCCCAGGGCAAGCTTCCTCTGGACCTAGGTTGTAGGTGCCACGACCAACAGAAATCAACACTTCTCACTAATAATTACATTCACAGGTCTCAAATGAAACACCTTTACTTCTCCTTTTCAAATTGAGCTCCCCAGGACTAGGACTACTGTCAAGAGAAATCCCTCTCTGCTCTAGAGGCTCATCCTCAAAGCCTGTTTTCGGCCCTGGCATGTCCAGACATCACATCTCTTCCAGGTGGTAAATAAAACCTTCGGGGCGCCATCTAGGTGTGAGATGATGTTCTCAAGATAAAATGTGATCTGGCTCTCCTTTCCTTGACATACACAGGACGCAGTGGGCTCCAAGAACTACTTCCTCTCTCAAACTTCCTTCCTACATTTAACATCTTCCTTTAAGCTCTTAGCCTTAATTGTTCTATCCTAGTCAAAGACATATCCAAAATAATTGTGTGAGCTTCTCTTTCACATGAAAAAGCACAGAGGTGCTGAATTAAATAGCACTGTCTCTTCTTTCTGCATTTTGTGAGAAGAAAACATTTTGCTGATGTAAACTCTCCTCATTTCAGTTTCGTTATTTTGTTTTCTCCCTTTTCTCTGAGTTAAAAGGGCCTCAGGTGAGAAGTGATTGAACATTGATGTGTCACATGAAACTTTCTCTTTCCCGCTCAGCACTAATGAAAATATTTGCCTTCTACTTAACTAACAGGCCTTTTCTTTAAAACTTGCTGAACTTGTTTTTTGACTGAGTAACTTCAGCACAGACCATAACAGGGATGCTTTAGATTTTCATCTCTTTCATTCCTCAGGAAAAGAGAAAGAAAGGTGGGGAAAAGTCCTGAATTTTACAAGCTGAATAAGAAAAACTAAGAAAAGAATCCTGGTTTTTAAAACAATAATTTTAAACTCCCATTGGCTTATTAAATTATTGCTTTCTATTTAAATACCCGCCAAAAATCACCTACTATCCCTAACATAATATATGTAAATTGCCAATGTACTTTAATTGTATGTAATAACAATGTGGAAAGCACAAAGAGAAGCATTTATCATTAATCATTATATAGTGCCTTAGAATTTTAATAATAATGTTTGTTCCTTGGACTAACTCAGACCTAACATATGGCATATCTAAGTGTTTTACATCTTAAAAACATCTCAGTTCTAAGTAGAAATGTCCTTCTATAAATCTACCCATGCAATTACAACAATTGGTAAGACGTAAAGGTATATACAATCAGCATAAGAATATGTTATGTTGTTTTATCTACTCAACAAAATTATTCCACTAAAACTAAATAAATAGTTATCATCAAATTACTACCCAGAAGACTCCACAGCTGCTTCTGTTTAAGGCTTACATATATGTCTTTACTGTCCCCTCCCTACTCAGCCAAATTAACCCGAGAAAGAGACAGTCGGATTAATTTCAAGAGCTCTTTCTCCCTGCAGGGCACTGGAAATGATAGAGTGGGGAACAGCTGCATATCCTGAGCCATTCTGTCCCTTCTAGTTATTTTTCTTCTTTTTTCTTGCCCTCCATAGTCTCTCCCTTCCCTTATACAATCTCAATGAGTTCTCAAGCTTTAAATTACATTTCTATTTTGATGACAACTGTAAGCACCTCTCTATCCCAGGCTCCCTCTGCTGGGAACTCCAGATTCGAGTATTCGACTACAGAATATCTCGGACTTCATGTGTGCAAAATGGGGCCCGCAGTGATGGAACTCCACACCACTTCTCAATGAATAAGTGGAATCACCATTCATTCATTTTTCAACCAGGAACCCAAATTTTATCTTTGATTCAAATTTCTCTCTTATACTTGTACTTAATTCACTCTGATGGAAAGTTCTGTTAATTCTACTGTGAAATACATCTCAAATCCAGCCCACTCTCTGTCTCTACCGGCAACAAACAAGGCAAGAAAATGGCAGTCTCTCAATTGAACCACTTTATTAACTTTTGTCACATCAATATTCGTTCTTCTCAATTCATTTCCCATAAAAAAATAGAAATTATCTTCCTCCTGTTACAAATAAGAAAACTGAGGTTCCTGATGGGAAATAAATTTGCTCAAGTTTACATGACAGTAAGGATAGCACTAGAATTTTAAGCCAGGAGAGCCAGCTCAAGGTTCAACAATTTATTCAATTTCATATAACTATAAAATGGATCCAGCTAGTTCAAATTTTGAGTTCTTTTTACTAAACTATACTGCTCCTTTATATTTAAAAGAATAGTGACTAGAGGAATAATTTTTAAGTCTCGCAAATTAACAATGGATCAGGAAACTCACATGTGTAAGTGTGTCAATACGTTTATTGTAGAAAATATCAAAGTGTGAAGGGATATTAGGAAGGGTGTATGAGAGGTGAAATTATTATTAATTTATTTTCTTCTTCATAATTTTCTATTTTTGCATTTTCTTGAATTTTCTACTAATAACATATACCAGTTATAATCAGAAAATCACAATGAAGTTTTTTTTTTTTTTAAGATTTTATTTATTTATTTGACAGACAGAGATCACAAGTAGGCAGAGAGGCAGGCAGAGAGAGAGAGAGGAGGAAGCAGGCTCCCTGTGGAGCAGAGAGCCCGATGCGGGGCTCGATCCCAGGGTCCTGTGATCATGACCTGAGCTGAAGGCAGAGGCTTTAACCCACTGAGCCACACAGGCGCCCCCACGATGAAGTTTTAAATAGGTCTGAATGTAACTAAAATATATATATTAAGTAAATGAAATTAAACTGAAACACTTGACCTTTTTATATTAACTTTGTGACCAAATTTTCATTACTTCCATAGTTTTTTAAAAAGATATTATTTATTTGATAGAGAAAGAAACAGTGACAAAGGACACACAAGCAGGGGGAATTGGAGAAGGAGAAGCAGGCCTCCTGCTAAGCAGGGAGCCCAATGCAGGGCTCCATCCAAGGACCTTGGGATCATGACCTGAGCCTAAGGAAGACACTTAACGACTGAGCCACCCAGGCGCCCCACTTTCATAGTTTTTATGACTTGTTTAATTTTTATTAATTTTATAGATTGTGTTATAGGGATTAGTCAAAAAGATTCTTTGCAAGTGAGATTAGAAATTATAATTTTTTAAAACTCTGCTTCCTTTCTAATTTTCCTGAGCAAAACTATCATCAAAAGTCTTCATTAACTCTTAAGCCACTCTAAATAATACTTATACTTAAATGGCATTTTCATGTACACTTGAAAGTAATCATAAGGAATAACATAGCATTTGCATATGAATGACAAATGCTTCTTAGAGGCCTTTGGCTTTTTTGTGATTGTGAATAGTCCCAAGAGTTCCGTCTATAACCTTTACTTGCTCTAAAATTGCAACACCACCCTTCCAGCTTCCATTGACAACTCGCTTGCATTTTCAACACAGGACACCTAAAACTGAACTCTTTGACAGCCCCAGGCTGAATTAAGTGTTCCTCATTGACACTCCCATAACACCCTATGTAACCTCTTGTAACACATAAATTGTGTGTCATAATTACCTGTTAGTCTATATTCTCCACTAGACTGTAACCTCCTTAAGAGCCGTCTCTCTCATTCATTCCCTCAATGTCTAAAAATCGTCTACAGAGATGCTATAAACCTATTTCTCAAATTAAAAAAGTTAACTTCTCCAAAATAGTATAGTAAAAATAGTTTTACCCAATAAAAATCTGTATCATGATAAGAAGCGTAATGAACTGTTGAAGGTAATTTAAAGGTAGTCAATCAACATACATTTCAATGCCTTAAAGATTCAGTCTCCTCCAGGCCAGACTGGGAAGGGTTCAAGGAAACAGATTATCAGCTGGAAAATTTTGGGTTTTGGCATGCTAAAGAGAAGATATCAACAATCAAGTGTTGTTGGGTCGATGGGAGAGTATTTGATATCAGTGTTCTTTAGTTCACGGAATGGGTCTTCACTTTTGCTCTGTCTCTCATTAGATCCCATCCCTGTGATTCCATTTAGGTGTCTTTAGATGTACAAAGACTTCATGGAAGAGTAATGAATTTCAGTAAGGCTGAAATGGAAGAGATCATTTCCCTTTCATACAGCTCTCTACAAAACCTCACTCTTTTTGTTACCCAAATATTGTCAACGTCTTTGTAAGCTCTCTCTGTCTGAATTCTAGGTCATGGTCAATTCCTTGAATGTTGTTTGGCATTGGCATCTGATATAAAACACCACTTTCAGAATTTCATCAACCGTAACAGTGTGTAGAAGACGAGCATTTTTTACAGTTTCTACAAGAGTTTCAAAATCTTCTATTTTGCATCAAATAATAATGGTCTAAACAAAAAAGAAGAACCTAGGCATCCACTGGCTATAGGAACAAAACTAACACCAGGGCATTTGGTTGGTGAATGAAGGAGATCTTAAGGAATTAAGTAGGCAGCCCCAAATCCAGTATGTGGTAATTGTTGGGCTGAGGGATTCTTCTCACTCCAATGGATACAGGATATGTGATCTCTGGGAGATTGTATGAGGCCAGAGTTTCAACCCCATGAAGTCTGAACTTAGAGTTCTTGCAGGGTATCGTTTACACTATGCAGATCATTGCCTAACATTGTACAAGGGTCTTTGGAGCCTCTGTTTGGCAGCCAGCCATGCTTCACTGCTGTAGCATATTGTCAAAGCATCTGGTCCTCTGTGTACGTGTACACACACACACACACACACACACACATGACCCACTGCAGAAATTAACCCTTTCTCACCTAACAATACATTCATACCCTTGACTTCACACTGCCCATAAGAATCACATCTTACTCATTGAGGGCCTATTGTGTACCAACTGTTTTCATATAATTCCTTTAAGGTTTACAACAACCCTTTAAGAAAATTATTACCATCCCCAATGTACGGATGAGAAACTTAGAGGTTGAATATCTGCCCAAGTTTTCAGAACTAGTATAAGTCTTAGCTGATTTCAGACCAAGATCTGTCTGGTTCCCAAACTCTCTTTAAAAACTAGTGATCTAAAAAAAATAAAAAAATAAAAAATAATAATAAAAACTAGTGATCTATTCCTATATAGCAACAGGACCTAGAGAAGGCATAAAAGCTCTTTTGAAGTGCAAACTCATGAAAAGCCATTAGGAAGTTAGCTCAATTCTATTATTAAAATGACAAGCCTACCTTCATAATTACCAGAGCTGACTTGCTTGAGAACGATAAGAAACTATGATTATTTAAAGTGTGTACTTTAATCTCAATGATATGCTGTACTTTAAATATTCATCATTCTAAAGACATAACTTATTTTTAATAAAGCCTTCAATAAGTTGTAGAAGTTCCAAAAAAAGGAAGGCACTTGCCCATAATGTGGTCAGAATGCAGTATGGTAAAGGTCAGTGCCCATCTCCCAAGGGGCCATCAGAAGCTGGCATTCTCTAAAGAATTTCCCATGACCTAATTGAGGGACTAGCTTCAACTTTATCAGGAGCTTGACTTGTTTCTGATACTAAAAGCTATTTCTATTAAATGAGAGTTTTTATTCCTCCAGACTGGTTTTTATGTGGGAAAAAAATCATTAATAGGTTGTTAGTTTTTTAAATATTCAATTTATTATAGTTTCAAAGAGAAAGGGATGAGTTCTTTACAGTTGTCGGTTCATTTTATAAACTGTATTATCTCATGTAGAAGACTAGCAAATTTTCACACTTTAAAGAAGGCCTTTAATTACTATCTAAAATGAGTTATAAACCTTGTTAATTAAACTACTTTTAACATTTTAAACTGCATTGATACAGTTAACATACTCAATTTCTTTCACCACATACATAAATCATCTAACAAACTTCCTCAAGTATTTAAGCATATTTACAAAATTAACAAATGGAATTTTAAAAATCGTTTCCTGTAAGTTTTCTTGAGTGTTCAAATGTTCAAATTATATTCCGTCTAGATGCACAATTATAAATCAGTTTTTAATTAGCCATTTTTAAATATTTTTATTTATTTATTTGACAGAGAGAGATCACAAGTAGGCAGAGAGAGAGAGAGAGGAGGAAGCATGCTCCCCACCAAGCAAAGAGCCTGATGCGGGACTTGATTCCAGGACCCCGAGACCACGACCCGAGCCGAAGGCAGAGGTCCAACCCATTGAACCACCCAGGCATCCCAAATTAGCCACTTTTAAATGGTGTCCAGGTTAAAGTCTCCTATACATTATAGAAATTTAATATCATAAGTATGCACACATTAATTAATGTGAAAATAATAACCTTGGGCTTTGGATCTCTAAAACATTTCTGCAACTAATTCTAAATCTTCCTAGATGTGTAACATTCTTTTCCACAAAGGAAACATACCGTCTCACAAAATTTTAGTGGTTATATCCCTACATAACCTTTGGAACTGCCTTCTCACCTTTTCAATGAGCTGAGGCTAGTCCTGAGATAAGACTGGATCCTGTCTGTGACAGGGAGGGAACACACTGAACCCTGTAGAATATTGCAGACTATAATAAGGACTTTGAAAGTGAAAGAAGGAAACATCATGTGGGTCATAGCCATTAAAAGGAAATCACATCATTATCTAATTTTCAAGTCAGGCTAGAGTTTCTAACTCCCACCCAGGTGGCCATGTCTCTTAAATGGATTTTGCTTTCCTTAGTTCTTAAGACAAGTAAAATGTGTTCACATCTAGGTGTAAAGACATTTCAATGTAAGGCATTCCTGCATTTTCTCACATTCATCAAACCATCCAACTCTTCCTGCTATTAAAACCATACTGCACGGAATTCTGAAATGTCTTGGAGCTTTGTCTGACTATTTTGCTCACAACTACCAAGGTCATTCTATTGACAGACACACATCTTAAGGGCAGATGCACAGTAACCCGGCTTACAAAAGGGAAGTAGCAAAACAAAATGCCAAGGAGAAGTAGGACTGGTAAGGAAGCCAGGAACTTAAAATCCTCTGGTGCACACATTATCTTCCTTTAATCAGGCCTCATAAAGAGGTGAGTTATTACCTGAAGGTTGCCCGGTGAGTATGAATCAGAACAAAAGAAATTAAATATATGATTTGGATGATTAATGACATCAGCATGAGACCATCTCATCTACCTACCACGGTTTAGAGGAGCCTAATAGATAGCATCCCTTCTCACCCCGAAATTTTGGTACCAACTATAAGGCAAGCATGGAGTCAAACAGATGGAGCTCAAAATGCAAACTTTATAACTCATGATGGCTAGAGACACAGCTTTAACTATGCAACTAAATGTGTTTGATGATATTTCTTCACTGACTTGGACCAACTGACCCTGTCACTAGTCCAGATACTCAATCCCCACAGGCAGGACCAGCACCTGTACCTGTGGTCAACAGGGAAGGAGATAGACCAAAATGCAGGCATCCTGTGGGAAGGCTGGTTTCCAAAGTGGGGAGAGATTGAGAGAGGGAGAGAAAGAGAGAAAGAGAATGGCAGCATACCATCTCTCTCTTCCACTTTTCACTTATGAGGTAAGACATTTCTTCTGCTAGAAGGGGTACACAGAGGAAAGAAGAGCCAGGAATGTTTCTCTTCTCTTCGGTGGAATCCTTCCACAGAAAGATTGGGGAATATGTGCTCTCCACTTATTCCTTGGTGACATCCCTCTCCCCAGGAGGGAGTAATCTGAAATGCCACAGGACCAGGAAAGGATTGTTTGTATACCTGGACCAGGACCGCTTCTGTCGCTGATGGAGCCAGGTTAAGCAGAGCCAGCACACGGCTCTGGGATTCTCATCTTCCCAGCCTTCTATTGCAGATCAGTCCCTCTTCTCATTTGCAGGTGGTTGGGTTTTTGGTTTGTTTTTGTTTTTTGTTTTTCCTGTTAATATATTAAATCAAGTTGATGTCAAGTTCCACTGGGCCAGGAAGCTAGTCTGCCTTTCTAAACACTCTTTGCATGTCTCTACCATGATCCATTAGAATTCAATCTTAATCCTCTCAATTCCAAATTCATGAAGGATGACCAGTCCCCAGGAAAATCCTAATAGATTCTGTGGCGCTAAAACTCCTCTGTGAGATGGAGAGCTTCTTCTCTGTTTCCATCCTCCTGCAATCTTTCATTTAATGGCAGTAATTGCTTTCTTTTTACAGATATATCTGCTTTGCTGCTCAGTTTTTCAAAACTGAAAAATAGTTGCTTAGGAACAAATACGTAGGTGGTGTTTTGTTTTGTTTTTTTAAAGATTTTATTTATTTATTTGACAGACAGAGATCACAGGTAGGCAGAGAGGCAGGAAGGAAGTAGGCTCCCTGCTGATCACAGGTAGGCAGAGAGGCAGGGAGGAAGTAGGCTCCCTGCTGAGCAGAGAGCAGATGTGGGGCTCCATCCCAGGACCCTGAGATCACGACCTGAGCCAAAGGCAGAGGCTTTAACCCACTGAGCCACCCAGGCGCCCCAGTGGTGTTTTTTTAAATAAAGGAAGATTAGTGTAAAAGTAAAAAGATGTGGTTACTATTGGGAGAGGAGGAGGGGAAATGCAATTGAAAAGGTGTACAGGGGACTTTCTAAATACTGTGAATGTTCTATTCCTTAATCTGGGTGGTGAGTATGGAGATGTTTATTATTGTCATGTATTCATTAGTTATGTGTCTTAATATTTTTGTATATGAACAATATAGTTCAAAGAAAAGATCATTTATGCATGATAAAAAATGGCAAGTGTAATGGTTCTATTTATGAAAAATTTTACATATGTGTATGTATGTATGTACAAAAAGAGAGATGTGGGACGCCTGGGTGGCTCAGTTGGTTAAGCAGCTGCCTTCGGCTCAGGTCATGATCCCAGCATCGGGCTCCTTGCTCATCAGGGAGCCTGCTTCTCCCTCTGCCTCTGCCTGCCATTCTGTCTGCCTATGCTTGCTCTCTCTCCCTCTCTCTCTCTGACAAATAAATAAATAAAATCTTAAAAAAAAAAAAAAGAGAGATGTGCAAAATGACAAGTCATTAAAATGTTAATGGAGGATTTCTTGAGATAATGAGATTTCAGATAGTTTTTGGTTTGTTTGTGTTTGTTTTCTCTGAGTTAATGTTCTCAGGTTATGAATGTAATTGGAAAAAAATCAATAAAGCTATTTTCATTGAGAACCCAAAAGAAACAGAACTGCTGTTCACAAAAAGTTATTAAATGAAGTTGCATATGCAGCTTTGTGTTTTGAATTCATTATTTAATTGCATTTCTAGGCAAAGGTGATACTTAGTATATGGTGTTCTGCATGGGCTCAAACCTCATTCTTGGTACCAAAATCTGCATTATTTTTCCTTTGTTCCTGTAACGTTACCACAAACTAAGTGACTTAAAATGGCACAAATTTATTACAGTTCTGGAGCTCAGAAGTCCAATACGGGTCTCACTAGGTTGAAATCCAGATGTCTGCAGGGCTGCATTCCTTTCTGGAAGCTCTGGGAATGGCGTATTTCTTTGTCTTTCGTAGCTTCTAGAGACCATTCATACTTGCTTATGCCCCCCTTTTTCCATCTCTACCCATTCTTCCCTCTGGTTGTCTCCTGAGCCTGAAAAGTTCTTGTAAGGGCTCATGTAATCAGGTTGTGCCCATCTATATACTCCGGGATAATTTCCCCATTTCAAGGTCTTTAAGATTAATCATATTTTCAAGTCTCTTTATTCATATCATGTGATATATTCAGAGGTTCTAGAAATTAGAACTAAGACATCCTTGCGTGGCTATTGTTCTGCCTGCCATATGTCTTTTTTTTTTTTTTTAAAGATTTTATTTTTTATTTATTTGAGAGAGAGACAGTGAGAGAGAGCATGAGCGAGGAGAAGGTCAGAGAGAGAAGCAGACTCCCCGCGGAGCCGGGAGCCCGATGCGGGACTCGATCCCGGGACTCCAGGATCATGACCTGAGCCGAAGGCAGTCGTCCAACCAACTGAGCCACCCAGGCGTCCCCTGCCTGCCATATGTCTTATAGATACAGAAATATAATTTGGTTGTGATCTATACCTAACTAAAAAAATACAGAAATTTATTTTAATCTTCAAGAAACACATTGTCAAATATGGACATAATTTTAATTTATTCCAAGTAACTTCTAAATAAAAAATGGAAAACATTGTTTATGATAATGACTCAGCTGAAAAATAGATACATTTTAAAATTGTCAAATAAAAAAGGCAGTCATATAAATACTGAAAGCTCAAACCTTACAAATAATTTAGGATTGCAAAAAATATAAGGTTTCTTCAATAAACTTTTAAAAAGACTATAAAATCAAACTGCCATAAAGCAGGAGTAGGAATTATCATGTATATTATGTATATCCCTCAGCCATCTTCCCAAACCTTTGGCAAGAATGCCAATGGGAGGGACACCTGGCTGGCTCAGTCTGTACAGCGGGTGACTCTTGATCTCGGGGTTGTGAGTTCAAGCCCCCCACATTGGGTGTAGGGATCACGGTTTAAAAAAAAAAAAAAAAAAGAATGCCAGTGGGAGCCACTTGCTACACATGATTCAGGCCTCTTTTTTGCATCTTATCTATTGCCTCTGTCGAAAATTCTTTCAATAAAGATTTATTCCTTGGGTTCAAATTCTCTCTTATGCCAGCTCTCAGAATATAAGCTAAATACTGACAAAAGCCTTGTCCTGAACTTGTTAAAAACCAGGAGAAAACTTGACATTTGAGGAGGGAAGTGCACCAGAAGAAATCTACCTGAGGCTAGGAATGGGTCATTGAAATGGAAAATATAACAATCCAACTTTTCCTATTTTCTGTTTTTTTAAATGCACCATCCTGTACCAATAATGACAAATCATGCCAACCAGCCAGGGGAAGATAAAATACAAGGATGTAGAGGCATTTTTATTAAATTTAAAAAATTTGATGTCCTGGCCAGAGAGGACAGTGACAAGGGATTGTTGATGAAATAATATGAAAGGTAGATGTAATTTTCAAGAAATGAAACAGATAGATGCAGCCTATCATAAATCATTGATCATATTTATGCCTAATATTTTATAACATTTTCCCTGCAGTGCCCATTGTTGATTCATATTAATCAAAAATAATCTGAAATTAATGCCAAATGCAATAGGAAAATATTGCAAAGAAAGGACATTACTTACAAGATCACTTCTGCTTCTGCTCAAAAGAGTTTGAAAGCGTTATATCACTCGGTGGCATATTTCATTTTAAGCAGGCTTGTCTACTTTCATCTCTGTGCTATGTATGGCATGCTGAACTATCTTCATAAGATCAAAGGGAAACTCACTGTACTTTATTTACAAAGGCAAATTTAATGGGTAACCAAGGTACTTATTTTACTAAACTGACTAGTCCCTTTGAACTAATATCTTCACTGATCCATCGACCATGCTCAAATGCGGAGAAGGGTTCCCTGAATTTGGAAAAATGTTCTTAGTCTAATTGGTGCGCTTTCTTTGAACTGTGTGCCATGGATTTTACTAGGCTGTAAATGCACGAGAGAGAGAGAGGTTTCTTCGGGACACCTGAGTCTGAAAATCCTTTAGAAAACAAAAAACAAAACAACAAAAAAATGTACCACCCCTGCAAATTTGAAGACATTTTATTTCATAATCAACGCATAAAAATAATTCATCCAAAATGCGTGAGGATGATACTAGGTGTTGTTATCATAATGAATGCCATTATTTGCATGCTGCCGGCTCTGGAACGGCTTACGGTGCTCCCTTCCGCACTGATTCAAGTGGAAACTGTGTTGTGTGTGTCACATCAATGTAAATATGAAACGGAACGTATGTGAAGCAAAGTCATGTGATGGAAAGAGTATAAACTGGTGAGTCTGACATTCTAATACCACCATTCTAAGAACAGAGAGGTTTTGCCAAAGTTGTTAATATCGCTGACCCTCAGATTCTTCACGTTCAAAATAAGAAATCCTCTTTTTCGATAAACATCAATGCTCCTCACCAGAATTTCCGGCTTTTGCACTTTGGGGCACAAGAGAGAATCACATTCTCTTGCCCATTGAGGTGACGCAGGGTGCTGTGATTTGCTTTGGCCAAAGAAATATGAGAGCAAGTAACACGTCATTTCTGGGGAAAAGTATTAATTGGTATTATGAAACTCTATAGAAGTAGCTTTCTTTTCTGGGACCATCTTGGAAATATGTAATGATAGGATATTGGTCTTACATTGAGTGTTTGGGCTTTTTCTGTTTTGTTTTGTTTTTAATTTACTGTGGGACCTGGAAAATGGAAGCATACAGAAGTCCAACAAAATGATTTTTCTAGTTCAGTGAATGCAAGAAATGGCCCAGAACATATTATCATCAAGGGCTAACATAGATAGACTACTGACTATGTGCCCGGCATTTTGCTAAGCGCTTGGCAAGCAACCCTTTCTGTAATCCTCATGATCCTATGAAGTAGATACTGTAATCAAGAATGACGAAGCTGAGTATAAAGAAATTAAATCACCAACATCCTTAGCTACTAATGAGTGGAGCAGGACAGGTGTCCAAGTGGTTTGACTGCAAAATTCATACCCTTAACCAATTCCCAGTACCCATTTCATAACATCAGTGTTGCCCATTAGGTTACATATTTGTTGCCCATAAGTGCCCATAAGTTACAGAATGCTGTAATTTACTAAGTCATATGGTTATAGAACTATATAAGCAGATCATTCTAAATTGTTTCTTATATACCAAGGACCATCCTTCAACCCCCCCAAATTTGACCACATCCCACATTCCCCCACAATAAATGGATTGCCTGTGTATACATACAAGAATATCACATAAAGAGAGTATTTGTACCTGTAAATTTCCTGGAAATCAGAGGAAGAAGAGGAGGATGGTTTTATTTTCTCTTTGTCATCCAGGGCCCAGAGAGCAATTATTTCTTTATAAAACTCTTGGATTATTTACAGAAAACGTTTACAAGGAGATATTTTAACCCATATTTATCTAATTATTGAATATGTATAGAAGTATAGAAGACACCACGCTAGGAACACTTATGAAATACAGAGATCTGACTCTTGCCTCCCCGAACTCAGTTTCGGAAGAGGAAATGGTTGAAAAGTTCACTAGATTGTTGTGTAGCTGTGGTCACCTGGAGTAATGGGGAAGAGAATGACACAGTTCTACTTTTCTTTGTATAATTTTTAAATTTCATTCCATGTTTAAGTTATTTAAAACTGTAATGAAAAATTATCCGTGGTGCCTTCTGTTCTCATTCTTCTCTGAGAGGAAAGAAAGAGAAGGCATTCATTACTCTACCCATTAATTTCCTCAATGTTAATTTTTTAGTATAAAGAGACTGTTTAGAATCCTTTAGAAGTTCTGAGATAGAAAGGAAATATTACATATAATAACTGGAAGAACAGAGGGATAAAACCAAGGAGCAATTGAATAGTTAAACATATGGTTTGCTACATTAGCAAACACTATTGCTTTAAAACGGTAACTATCTTCATTGTGTTCTCACATCATATTTATTTCTATCTCAGTTTGTACATATATGTTTCTACTATCTGTATATATATGTATGAGGAAGGAAGGATTCTTGACTTGTGCATATATATTAATTAATGAGAGTTTTCTAACTGAAATTTCTTGAAAGTCTGCCATTCACTTGACTTTATTGTAAAATACTTCCTAATTGTACAGAGACAGAGTTACATGGGAGAACACTATTTGGGGCTACCATGTGTCATGTCATTTCATAGTTCAATCTGGATGAATAAATATATGACTATAACTATTGTGCAGAGTCAAAAAGAATGTGAGAGGACACCTAGTTCATACCATGCCTCTACATAGAAGAGTCCTCACACTATCAAAGGCAGACAGTTATTAAGAACTTTTGCTTGGTCAGCCATGAATTTGCTACAGGGAGAAGAGCTACAGATGGAGGGATAAGTAAGCTGACGCTTGCTCAGACAGCAACTTAAAATCTTCATTTTGATAAATGCCTATAAATCATAACACTAACACATGCTAATTATAGCAACTGAATGAAGCAAGTCACACAAAGATAAAGGAAGATTCACTACTCCATGCTTTTTATACCTTCTGCCCACCTAACAGAAATAACCTGCATTTCCACGTGATGGAGCAAATCAATGCATACACAGGTACTCACGCTCTCTCTCTTTTCTTCTCACAAGTACACCTTCACTGGTTTTGTTATTTTACAAAAATGAAGTAGTATATTCATCAATATATATGCACTCTGTTTTCCCCTTTAAAAATACATCACATGCATCCTTTTGAGTCAATAAACATAGAATTCATACTTTCGAATAGCTGCATTATGTGAACATATGAAATTTATTTACCTGTTCTTCTATTAATAACATTCAAGCCTTCTGTAGTTTTTAATCATTAAAAAATTTCCCACAGGGGCCTTTGGGTGACTCTGTCAGTTCATCGTCTGCCTTCAACTTGAGGTCATGATCCGAGGGTCCTAGAATCAAGCCCCACATCTGGATTCGCAGGCTCCCTGCTCCATGGGGAACCTGTTTCTCCCTCTCTGCCACTCCCCCTGCTTTTGCTTGCTCTCTCTCTCTCTCTCTCTCTCTGTGCCAAACAAATAAATAAAATCTTAAAAAGAAAGTTTCAATAAGTATTATGTGCACTTACTTATTATTTTTATATTTGTTTATTATTTTTAAATTTATTTCTATATAATAAGTTCCTTGAGGTGATTTCAACCTAATAACATTTTGTGTAATAAATACTCCCGATATTATTCACAGCTCTGTGAACCATGGCTCTCAAAGTAGTTCACCTATAGCTAGCTTACCTGTAAATATTTCCCTTAATGATCAATCTGTCTGAAAGTCAGAATGAGGCATGTGGCTTACCATGTAAGTTCACCATTTGTTTCCCCTTCTTTAAGTATCTGTTCAGTATTAACTCTGTGGGAGAAAATAATTTTCAGCTAATGAACGTTAAATGCCAACTTTAGGTTCAAAAGAATGATTTAGTGTACATCCTACATTTCACAAAGCATCCTAATTTTTTGTAAACGTCTTTCATTTCCAAATTCCTTCCCCATTATTCTTTTAATTGTATTTTTTCTTTCACTGTGAAAGAATTCCTCCAAAATAATCAGCTTCTCAGGAGGCATTTTAAAGGTTTTTAAGTTTACATAATAAAATAAATCACTTGTTCCTGGACATATTA
Source organism: Enhydra lutris kenyoni (assembly GCF_002288905.1). NCBI lineage: Eukaryota > Metazoa > Chordata > Mammalia > Carnivora > Mustelidae > Enhydra > Enhydra lutris. The sequence continues at coordinate 20,093,409 of NW_019154111.1, read as the reverse complement.
TGTGTCTGAAGAATTAGAGCATGGAGAATTAAAATAGAAGGATGATAGAAAAATATTTAGTAAGTAAAAAAGTGTGACTTATTAATGTGGGAAATGAAGCATATCATGGTACACTGGTGTTTCTTCCTTGGGTTCTTGCTGTGTCTATATCTATCTATCTATCTATCTATTTATCATCTCTCAATGCAAATATATATATGCATATTGATGCATTATTGATATATGCATCTATGCATCTATGCGTATATTGCATATATGATATATGCAATATACATATGATATATGCATCTTGATGCATATATCATATATACATTGATGTATTAGTTTTTATTTTATTTTATTTTTCGTCAGATAAGAATATGATGTATCATTTAAAAAAACATTTATTGAAACCGTTATGCATGGAGCACTATTCTAAATGATATCAAGTGCTATGTAGCTTAAAAGACGCTGTCTCACATTTGTATTATGCATTTAGGCAAAACTCTCTGCCTTGCCTTATGTAATGCTAATTTATGTTCATCTTGGTCAGCTGTTCTTGGAAAAAAAAAACACTAGCCTTCTTTTTTGCATCTCTGATCACTTTACCATTAAAGACTATTTCTCCTAGGTAAGGGTCTTCTGATGCCTATCATTCTTTGACTGCCTTTAAAGAGCAAGCATGGAATTATTTTAATAGTTTATATTCATGTTACGTCATCTGAGGACAACTGAGTCCCAAACGGGTGAGGATTACACTCTAGGCCTAACCCTCAGTGCTAAAGAATTCCTAGATGACAAAGATATCAGACAAGAAATACTTACCTATACCATGATCATAAGTAATACGTTGCTTTGTTCGGAAGATACCTCCAAAAAATTCAAATGTAAGGCTTTGATTGGACTGAATTATTAAGCCATTCCCACTCCCATGAATTTATCTTCACTCTAAATGGGGATTTAAGAATATAGTAAGAATAAACTAAATGTTTATAGCAGTTTTATGTAATTGCCAAAAATTGGAAACAAGCTACATGACCTTCAGCTGTACATACACTAATGGGATACTATTTAGTTGTTCAAAGGAAGACACTTCTGATCACACACAGAAACATGGGGGGAATCTCAAATGCATTACACTAGGTAAAAAGAAATTGCTTAAGTTGAGTCAAAGAGTTGTACAGAATCTGATTCTGTTTACATGACATTTTGGAAGTAGCAAACTATAAGGATGGAAAACAATTCAGTGAAGTGTTTTGTAGACCAGGGACTGAGTATGGGGAGTAAGGATAATGACAAAAGGGATATAATTGAATTTGGGAGAAGGATGGAACTATATTATGTCTTGATTGTGGTGTGTATTTTAAATTGTAAAAATAATGACTTTCATTCTGTGTCAATTATACCTCAACAAAAAATAAATATCACCACCAACAAAAAGGAACAAAAAGTAACTACAAAATATACTAATGTTAAGTAAAGCATTTAACTCTAACGAAAACTGATGTATTAATTTTTATGGATTTCCCTAAGATGAAAGAGATAACTATAGTTTGAGACCGAGCTTTCTTTTTGGCATTTAATTCACAAATGCCTATGTATACATGATATAAAGCTCATATGTCTGCCTCTTTAAAAATGTATGTTTTGTGTGGCATAAGCAGAAAGTGGATGGCTTTGCAGCTGTTGGCACTTATTAGGTAGTCCTTACTTGTACATGGGAAGTAAATCTATTCTTTTGTCAGAAGTAGCAAAGTATCCGGTTTTATTAAATAATTAGTTTAAATAATATTTTTCAAACTGGAAATACCAAGAAAACATTTTTTCAAAGATTTTATTTATTTATTTGACAGAGAGAGATCACAAGTAGGCAGAGAGGCAGGCAGAGAGAGAGGAGGAAGCAGGCTCCCTGCTGAGCAGAGAGCCCGATGCGGGGCTCGATCCCAGAACCTTGGGATCATGACCCGAGCCTAAGGCAGAGGCTTTAACCCACTGAACCACCCAGGTGCCCTGAAAACATGGTTTTTAAAATAAGGGAATTAATTAAACATTATTTTTAAACTAAGCATTCATGTCCATTTTAGTGACATAAAAATGGAAAATTTCAGGAGAAATTATTATAAAATACAAATAATTGTTGCAAGATACAGATGTATACATAAAAGACACTTGTTCGAGAAATCTGTTAGGAAAGTAGAAGGATCATATTGGAAAAAAGAGATAATGTGGAACAAGGCTATCAAGAGTAGACATTGATGGGGCTACCTGGGTGGCTCAGTCAGTTAAGTGTCTGACTCTTGATTTCCGCTCAGGTCATGATCTCAGCATCCTGAGATCTAACCCCAGTTGGGCTCTGTGTTCAGCAGGGAGTCTGCTTGACATCCTCTTTCTTCCTTTCCCTCTGGCTCCTCCCCGCTGTGCATGTGCGTGTTCTCTCTCTCTCTCTGAAATAAGTTAAGTACATCTACAAAAAAAAAAAAAAAAAAAAAGGAATAGACTTTCATCAGGTTTCTGAAATTTCTGAGCCTTTCTCTCCTTCTTGAACTGATTATGTGATCCATTGTTAACCAGGGCCTCAATCCATTCAAATACAGAGCAGTTAATATCAAAATCTATCCTGCACAATTTTTTTCTAGCCAAGTACCCTCAAAAATAACTTAATGACTCCTCACAGTGATATTCTGAATTAGACCTAGGTGTGCATTTATTTTTTTTTTCTTTTCTGAGTAGGTTCTTAAGAAATGTATCAATGAACTAACTTGGTTAAATGACATAAAATATTGCTAGCTTGTAGCTTTATTTATTATTTCTTTTCAATTGTGATTTTCAAAAATTTTATAATGCATTTCAAATGAATATAGATCAAGCTAAATTATTATGAATCTGTTTGTCTATTAGCAAGTTGATTCCAAGGGAACTGCACCAGATCCTAAGACATGTGATGAAATGAAATTTCTTAAGTAAATTGAGCTAATTCATGAGATTTTCTAATTCCTCTAAAAATAAATTTATAAAGAACATTAATTCTCATTTTATAACTTTTTAAGACTGCATTTTGTTATCTTGGTTTGGCAATAATCTTTTTAGAAAAGAGAGGATGGTGTATAAAATATAAGGAAATGATTCTTAAGGAGACAGTGGAAAAAAATGTGCTGACCCACATACCCTTTTCTGTGTTGCTGTTTAAAGTTTAACAACATAGTGAAAACAGGATATATGTAAGTGACTCATCAATGCCACATTAATCACAGAAAAGATGGTTAGTCTCTTAGTCAGTAGTGACTGAAATTTAGGCCTGAGTAATTCATGGCTCATTTAATGAGGGAGAATCTGTGGAATGTCTCTGTCCCTCCGTGTTTCCAAGTCCTAATACAAGGGAGAAAGTCTGAAGGCTTTTGTCTCCACAGACAAGGTATGGGGAAGAAGACCCTCATATTTAAGCCCTACCCCACCTAAGTAGAATGGATGGTCCCAGATCCTTGTACCAGTTGGAAAATACTGATGGTGGCCAGCAAAATTCAGTGTAAGATAACACTATGAACTTCTGAGTGGCATGGCTCCCTCCTGGATAGAGGTGTGAAAGCCATAGCTAAATGTCATGGCGGCATTTACTTTTCTTCCTGGAAATATCATATACACGAGGAAATGAGAAATAGGGGGAAATGAGAAGGCTGATGGAAAGGTAAGGTGGCCTTGGGAAGCAAAGCTAGACACTCACAGGCTCATTAGAAGAGTGACCAAAGAATCGAAGATTATGCTTCTAGTTTAGCTGGACACAAATGCCCACAAACCAATAAGTGTTTTAGGGAGAAACTAAAGCCTCTGGGGTTTGAATGCATACTCTCAGGAGGGAAGGAGAGAATCATTTGTGTCACTACGTATCCCTCCCTCATCAAATGTTTCAAAGGCTGCGTCAGTGCTGAAATGGTACTTTAAGTGCAAAAAGAGGTCAGTCCCATGCTTCTGCCCGAGGCTGAGAAAAAACTAGAAACCTATCTAAAGTTATTCCATTAATTCCTAATGATCACAATAAAATATCATCTTCCTGAAAGTGATTTTTTTTAAATTACAATTAAGGGTGAGGCAAAAGATTATATGTTTGGGAGTGTGTGATGAGTAAAACTGAGCCGAATTTGTAGTTTCCTCAAGGAGATTCTGACAGAGGCCACTATGGGACTTTCCAAGGAGAAGTAGGAATTTGAATATAAAGAAAGGCTCTTGTCATGGATAGTAAAGAGTTCATCTTGGTTGACTAGTTTTCACTGTGGAAAAGCAAAAACTTGGGGGAATAGGTTTTCTTAGGACTTCTCATAGTGCAGATCAGTTAGTCTCACTATCTTCAGGAAATTTCCATCGTCTTAGAGGATTGAAGAAAGAAAAAATTTCCAATAGCAAATTGTATGTTCATAAAATACATTAGAGATGGAAAGTGAGTTAAGTTTTATATCTACTATCAAAAGTGAAAAATGAAAACTTTATAGAGGTTGACATTATGTTTGGGACTCATGGAGAGGACACGCTCTGAAGCTGCCCTTGCTATTGACCCCTTTGGAACCACACACTTGAGTCACAAAACACGGATGCAGACGCAGATGACTCATCCAGAGTACACTGGCAAATACTCTCTGTCCATGTCTAAACTTGAATCAGGCTCTTCTGAGCCCATTTTCAACTAAACCCTGACTTTGGGGTTGCTGGGTCCATCTCGCTTTGTCGGATCTGAGCAAGATTCTTGTTAAGTTGGTTTAGCTAGGTCCCTTTCACCTATTGCAATAGTTTTTCTGAATAAAAAATCTGTTTTTACTACTCTAAGTGCCGTCCAGCTCTGGTTTTTCTTTAATAGTACTACCTCTGAGAAGACCACCTGGTCAGCCAGAAGGCTGCTCTACACTAGCTGTTGCTATTGTGGAACAGACCTTGTTAATAACTCTGGGTTGGACCTGATCAGGCTCCTACAGATGGCTGCTTCTCTGGCAGGGCTCCGCCAATGCTAACTCAATGCTGTGGGTCCCCAGCAGCATTTTAGGGCATGCAGAGTCTTTATATATTTGAGGTCCAAGAAGCCATAAATAGAGTCACTGGAAGCTAGGCTCTTTAGCTATAGTGAGGTCTTTTACCAAATTTACTCAACTCAGATTGCAGCAAATTCGAGTTGTGTCTTGCCAGGACATCTAGGCCTTTACCAATTATATTTTAAACTGCTGGATTCTTGTTATAATGGCTAAAACTGTGAGGCTCACAGAACTGCCATCAATTATTTGACTTTGGCCAAGGGACATGCATTATTCATCTTTCTTATTGTCATTTTTTTTTAGCTGTGCCAGTAAGTAAAGTGTGTGTGTGTGTGTGTGTGTGTGTGTGTGTGTGTGTGTATAAGAGAGAAAGGAAAAAAGAGACAGAGACGGGGGCGAGGATATACTCTTTGTATGTTTATGGTATGTCTGAAAGTTATGTGCAGAAGGACAGACAAAACTGTACAGCTGGGGTGAGCAATAAAATTTATGGAAAATGAAAGTTTTGCAACTATAATAATAGCTTCCTAACTGTAGAGGTCACATCTTTGAAAATTCCTGTGTAGCAGAATTTAGTTGAGAAAAATAGACTAGAGTAACTGAATTCAGGAATTAACCAATTAAAGTTGTTACACTTATGTTCACTACACAAAGCAGAAAATAAACTCTTATTGCTAAGGATAAGATCAATAACGACTGATGAAAGCAAGCAATAATTTGTTCTCTACTATTATTTTTGATTTACCACTTAAGTCACTACCCAGCCTCCCTCTCTCCACTGCAGCTTCAATAAGATATGTGCACAGCTCTTTGATGTTTATGGACTCACAGCCCATGAGGTCCAGGCTCAGATCAGCAATGTAGTCAGAATGAAACTAAAGAGATAATTTTAAAATAATTTAATCCCCTCACATGTATATCTTGAAGTCCATGAAGGAGGCATATTTCTAACGTAATATTTAAAATTCTCCCTTTGCTCATCAGCTCCTCTCTCATAGTCTGCTATGCTCTTCAAAATTCCTCTGAAAAAGTTCCATGAGAGTTTTAATCCTCAAACCATTTTATACTCCAATTCAGCCCACATTCCTTCTTCTCATAGTTCATCATGAAAGCCCCAAAGACAGGTGGAACAAGACAGGACCTTTTCTGGAGATCAGTTGGGGGGTGGGTGGCAGGAACCGACTAGATGAAGCCAGAATTTATTTTAGTAGATAAGGGGGAGGAGAAAGGCCAGCATCATTCATTGTTTAATAAATTTGCCATCTCGCATACAGAAGACTGTTTTTTGCTTAAGACCCTTCTGATTGAATGATTCAGAGATACTGACATACTGACATCTACATGCCAGCTCCCTGCCTCCTCCTTTCATGCCTCCACAGCTCCGGTTCATCTCCACCACCATTATTTTGTACGTGACCCAGCTCACTCAGGCCTCTTCTCAGGACTTTCTTCTTTTTCACGGTCTTTATCTTTTCCAAGACTTGACTGCAAAAGAAAGCATTCTCCCTGTTGCTTGATTTACCTCCTTTTCCTACTCCTCCTAACCTTGGTTCTTTCTTCTTCAATCAACAGGAGTGATTTGAAAAATCATATCCACTAAAATCCTGAGTCGGATACTTGACACAAATGTACGCATACATAAATTAACCAATTCTCTAATTTTACCAAGGGAGAGACTTTTATTGGGAAATGGCTACTGTATTTCCAGATCTGCTTTGGCTTATTCAAGTCAACTCTTAAACCCAAGAAGATTCTGTTTTGTTCAAGGCATTATTGCAAGACTTGAACTTGCTCTGTGCAATTTGCTGTGTGTTTCTTCTGCTCAACGATTGCAAAGACCCTCTTGCAGCTTATGGTAACAGCTGCTTCAATAGCCTGTTCACAGTGGTGTTGGGTTGCATGGAGGATCCCTGAAATGCCAGAAGGCTGGCTGTGGTCCAGAGTCTTGGTAGTGGTGATATTATCTCGTTGTGGTGATATTATCTGGTCATTTTAGATGAACTATGGCTTTAATCGATGGTGATGAAATATATTAAGAATAAGATAAAGTAATTATGACAGATGAGATCCCACAAATATGCAACAGGCCACGATTGATCACCATTCCTTAAGCCTTTAGTTAGATTAGGAATCTGAAGCCAGTACCCGAGATGAGTCTGTCTTTCAGTCCAGCGGATTTTGAGTTACTATTTCAGCTAGTGCATTATTTCACAGTGTGTGCCTAGGCATGTACATAGTGATGGCTTTAATTTTAATGTGGCTGATACAGGTGTTCAATGCATACAAAGTATCTATGCATCCAATGCATGCTACACTAACCCTTCAAAGTGGTTGTTTAATGCTTGATGATATTGCGTGTCTCATGCCTTGGGAAATCTGGCCAATGCATAGTGGACGGTGAATAGATCATTGCCTGATCCAGAGAAGACCTGGTCCAGCAACTTCTAAGAGCTCTGCTAATTACAGAAGCTGTGATTTGGATAGAGACTAACTGTGATCATATGACTCCCTTTTTGGAAATCTGAATGCAACAAAGAGGATACAGTTAGGGAAGAAAAAAAATAAACAGTAAGAGCAGACATCTATGTGATGGAAGTAATGGGATTTAAAATAATTCAAAATAAAAATTAAAAAAAAATAAAAGTAATGGGGATATGAAACCATACAGCCCAAGTTTTACTAAGGCTACAAGTAGGGAAGAGTAAGGAGGCAGCCACAAACTGAGTTTCCTTGACTGGCTTTCATAGGGATTATGATTTATATCCATCAAAAAGATACTGGATTTTATGTCACAAAACATGTTGATCATGGCACAATGTGTGATGTTGACTTAGAAAAGTTTTTTCTAAAAATATAAAGAATTTTGGAAAACCTCTAGAGCTTTTTAAAATGAAATATTTTGGGGGCACCTGGGTGTCTCAATTGTTAAGCATCTGCCTTTGGCTCAGATCATGACCCCAGGGTCCTGAGATGGAGCCCCACATTGGGCTCCCTGCTTGGCAGGAAGCCTGATTCTCCCATTCCCTCTGCTTCTGTTCCCTCTCTCACTGTGTCTCTCTCTGTCAAATAAATAAATAAAAATTTTTTAAAAAATAAATAAAATGAAATATTTATATGCTAATTATACATTTTTGTAGTAAATACACGTAGCTGAAAATCTGCTATTTTGACCACTTTTCTTTTTTTGGACAGGTAGAGAAAGAAAGAGAAAGAAGGATGGGAGGTGGGGCGAGGGGAGAAGGAAAGAGAGAGAATCTTAAGCAGGCTCCGCCCCCAACATTGAGCCCAGTGGGGTTCTATCTCAGGACCCTGAGATCATGACCTGAGGCGAAATCAAGAGTCAGACACTTACCTGGCTGAGCCACCCAGGTGCCCCACCATTTTAACCATTTTTAAGTGAACAATCCAGGAGCGTTAAGTGTATTCAAAATGTTGTGTAAAATAAAGAGCTGGATAGAGAGATGTAAGGTTGGTTTGAATAACCTTTTGCCCATAACTTTAAATGTTTTATATCCAGGGTTTTTTCTATTAAACAAGATTTAAAACTGCTACCTTTAAAAAAAAATACTTGTGTTAATTAAGCTACTTATTTATTATTTAGCCTGTGGACTGTTTTCATCAAACCAAAAATTAAATTTATTTTTGAAGTAAGACTTGCTGGAAGGTTTGATCAAAACTGCTTAATTCATATATATTTTAACTACATATAAATATATACATGTAGTCATTTAGGAGAAACAATTCAAACCCAAGTTTTTATATTTTTACCAGTAGGTGTTTCATTTTTTTAAAAGATTTATTTATTTATTTGAGAGAACAAGAGTGAGACTGAGGTGAGGACTGGGGTGGGGGTTTGGGGAGAAAAGGAGAAGCAGACTCCCCACTGAGGAGAGAGTCCAACATGGGGCTGGATCCTACAACTCTGAGACCAGGACCAGAGCTGAAAAGAAATGCTTCATTGACCACACCACCCAGGCCCCTCAGAAAATGTTTCATTTTTAGAAATCAGGCACTTTTTAATTGTTTGATTGGAGGATGCCTTTTCAAGCAATTGATTACAGTTACTTGAGATTTATGAACAACATTTTAATTTTAAAAACTATGTTTTTTATAAATAACAGTGCTGGGGGCTCTTTTGAGAGACTAAGTCCTGCATCTATAAAATAAAAATGGCTTCACATTAAAACGGAATCATTAACATTTATACATATTCAAATTTCAGTGTCTATTCAATACGCCTTAGACTAGTTGGGGTGGCACATATGGTTTGGAGACCTCCTTTAAGAAAAATAATAGAAATACAAAATTCAATACAAAAATCAGTATCTATATAAAATGTGTAATTTCCCACATTTACATTAATTGCTCGTAGTACTACTAAAATTAGGTGTCCTAAACATAGAAATTCTGTTAAGTAAAATTTAGCTTAATTTCCATATTGAACAAATATCCATCGTGCATTTACAATTCTATATGTTGTATTATTAAGTATATTCCTGATAAAAGAAACAACTTCTTCTCCTTCTCCTTCTCCTTCTCCTTCTCCTTCTTCTTCTTCTTCTTCTTCTTCTTCTTGGACGAGGCATTGATGAGAACTAAATCTTTTGCTCACAGCTCACAATTTTATATGCCAAATGATTGGAAGAAGTTTCCACATATTAACTTCTTGTTTCACAAATTTAAGCCCTCATCTTTTTTTAGCTGACACATATACTTTCAATGCTGGTTGCTGTCAGACACATTTATATCACGATATCTTTATGACTCTGCACCATTGTTTCTGGCCCTATGTGAGTCCCTACAGTGGGTACGGAAGGATTTATGCAAGTCATCCCTACACCTGGATGCTAGCAATAACTTACCTGTACTTACAAGTGACTACAAATACATACATATATCCTTTTGGATTCACATTAAATATTTGTCCAGCTCAAATTCCCCTCAGATCCTCAAATGGCTTTCAACTCCAAAACCACCTAATACTAGCTAAACTATGACAAAGGAAACCCTGCAGTGGAAAGAGACTTAAGGTTTCAACAAGTACACTGGAAACATTTTTTTTTTTTGCAAGCTTGTATGAAGTGGCCCCCAAAAGAGATAGCCATGTTCTAACCCCCAAACTTGCGAATATGACCTCATCTGGGAAAAAGAGTCTTTGCAGATGTAATTAATTTAAAGATGTTGAGATGAGATCATCCTGGATACCCTAGGTGGGCCCTAAAACAAATGACAAGTATCCTTATAAGAGGAGGGGAGACAGAGACACAGAGAAGAAGACCATGTGAGGACAGGGGCAGATACTGGAATGATGCAGGCACAAAGATGCTGGCAGCCCCCAGAAGCCAGAGACGCAAGGAAGAATTCTTCCCTAGAGGCTCTAGAAGGGAGCATTGTCCTGCCAACACCTAGATTTCAAACTTCTGGCCTCCAGAACTATGAGACAATAAATTGCTCTTGTTTCAAGACACCAAGATTTTGGTAATTTGTTATGGCACACCATTTCATCACTACAGCCCTTTCTGGGGCCTTATAAGAGGTCCCATAAGCCAATAGATTTCCTTGGCCTTGAAAAAAAAAATTGAACAGCTGAACTTCTTGTGTATAACTTTATATTTTGAAATAATTTCAAGTTTATCTTTCACTCAGATTCCCCAATTGTTAACATACCATATAGACAAGTGTGTATGTGTGTATATACATATACTTGTGTGTATATATGTGTGTGTGTATGTGTATATATATATATATATATATATATATATATTCTGAACAATTCAAGAGTAGCTACAGACATGAATCCCTCTGCCCCAAACACTTCAGCATGTATTTATTTCCTGAGGAAAAAAAATCATTCTTACATGTCTATGGTAAAATGGTGAAAACCAGAAAATTAACAATGATTCAATATTGTTATCTCAAGATCCTTTTCATTTTTCCCAATTCTCCTAATAACATCTTAATTAAGGAAAAAAATCCAGTCCAGAATCAACATACGTGGCATGTAGCTCACAAGTATTAGTCTCTTTCTCTCTCTCTTTTTTTTTTAAGATTTTATTTATTTATTTGACAGAGAGAGAGATCACAAGTAGGCAGAGAGGCAGACAGAGGGTGGGGAGGAAGCAGTCTCCCTCCTGAGCAGAGAGCCCGATGCGGGGTTCGATCCCAGGACCCTGAGATCATGACCTGAGCCGAAGGCAGAGGCTTTAACCCACTGAGCCACCCAGGCGCCCCTATTAGTCTCTTTTAATCTGGAACAGTTCCTCTGCCATTCTTCTTCTGTCTTGCATGATCTTGACAATCATTGAAGACTATCAGCCAGTTATCTTGTAGAATATTCTTAATTTGGACTTGTCTGATATTCCCCCATGATTAGATTCAGGTTCTACGTTTTTGGCAAGAATACTACAAAAGAAATTTTGGGTTCTTCCAAAGCATCATGTGAGGAGACTCATGATATTGGTTTGCCTCATTTCTGTTGATATTCACATTAATCCCTTGTGTTTAGGTAACGTCTGCGAGATTTCTCCATTGTAAAAGTATGTATTTCCCTTTGAACTAATAAGTCCTTTGGGAGAGATACTCTGAGACTACTTAAATATTTTAGTTCTCATCACACTCACACTACTTGTTCTGGCATCCACTGATGATTGTTGTCAAATGGTTACTTTCAAACATCATTACTTCAACATTTAATAGCCGACAGTCTACTTAAGAGTCTTTCCTCCTCTGTAGTTTATCTTTCCCAGCTTTGGCGAGGAACCTTCAAATTGGTTCCTAAACACACTTTAAACTTTTTACAGTGTCTAATAGGAAAGATATGAAATAGGTAAGTGTTGTATAATAAAAAGCATATTGGGTCTTTGTCCCTGGTTCCTGATCCAGAGCTCCTAAAACTCTTGGATTTCCTGAATGATAGGAGTTTCTTTGTTATTCCTAAGAAGCCTCTTTTTAGCAATACGTGACTTTTACTAATGAGATGACTGGCAGGCCCCTAGTCAGCTCTGGGATGAGGCTGATCCCAAGCAAAATCGACCAGGTAATCAGAGGGTTAGAACTTTTAGCAACACTCCTCAACCCCTGAGCAGGAGAGAAAGGCTGGAGATTAAGTTCAATCACCAAGCCCAACGATTAAATCAGCCAAGTCTATGCAATGAAATCTCAATTTAGAAAAAAAAAAAAAAAAAACTACAAAAAGCTAAACAATAAGGCAATCAAGGTGCTGGGAGGGTGATGTGCGCTGAGAAAGTATGAAAGCTCCTCGTTACCTGAACACTTGAATCTTGACCCAGAGATCTCTACCATGCAGATGTCCATGAGTTGTACCCCTTATAATATACTTGTAAATATAAGTAAAGGGTTTTTCCTTCTAATTCTAGTGAATTACTGAGATGACATGGTTTGAGGAGTTGTGGGGATCCCATAATTTGTAGCCAAGTCAGGCAGAAGTACAGATGGCCCAGGGACTTGGGCCTTGGGACTGCCATCCAAAGTCAGTGCAATCTTGTGGAAATGAACCCTTAAATCTGTGGAGTCTGATGCTCACTTTGGGTAGTTAATGTCAGAATAAGATTAAATTATAAGATGTTCAGTCGGTGTCAGAGATTGCAGAATTCTTGGTGTCAGAAAGGATTCAGAGTGGGAATTATCCAGTCTCCCAGGAGCTGGACACAGAATTAGTTTATAATTTTTTGCTAGAACAATGCCTTTGAATAAAAAAAAAACAGATCTAGGATGAAAACAGCCTCAACAACCCAGGAGAGTAAAGTGGAAGCTAGGAGGTTGAAAACAGCCTAGAGTTTTACCTTTCCTACCTGGTCCTCAACCTGATGTTCCCTCCGATCTTCTCAGGATCTGACAATCCTCCCAAGTCTTCAGCAAATTGTCGTGGAAAATAAGATGATAGACTCAGATTTTACAGCTGGACTTTGTCAATTACAAGGATGCCAGAATGGGAGAGAGACACATAAATTCAGCGTGACTCTCGACAAACCTCAGTTGCTTAATTAGGCTTGCTAGATGTGCAGTTTATATTCAAAAAAGAATCAAGGGATTTTCTTTAGGTACGTTAAGTCATAAAGCAAACTGATTGTGGCATTTATGCTAACTTATGATGGGTTGGCCAACTTGGAGAGTTATTTAAAAGAGTGTTGATGAGGGCTGACAGTGCATTTTGAAAGTGGCCGCAGTATGTTTGTTCAGGCAAAGTAAAACATACGGATCTTATCAGTTCGTTGAGCTCAAAACTACATACATGACTCTGCAATTTGTATTATTATGGAGATTGATTTCTTCTTCTAGAGAAAAGAGAGGAGACGGAGTCTCAGAATGAATAAGACATTATACAAAACAGAGTAAATTTTAAGGGTAAATTTTCTGTGGTTGTTATTAAGACAGAATGTCCTCTAGGGAAAGTGTCCTGGAATGATGTGGACAAGAGTTTTCCTAATAATCCCCAAATCGCCTGATCCCAGAGTGATAGCCACTAATTTTACAGCAGAAAATTTTGTTTAATTCTCTAAATTAAAACGTTAATAATTAGAGGGTGAATAATTTATTATTAACAATAAATTATTAAAATATTTATTCTCTAAATAAAAGGTTTAATTCTCTAAATTAAACCAACCTTTGCTTGGTTATAGGATTATAATAAGCCTACTGGGTTGGCATAAGACTAAATGATGCCATTTTGGTTGATCAAGTTTAAGGTTATTTTATTATTTATTTTATCTACCCTGTTCCCTTCGTACCAGGCTACTTGCCGTTTCTATAACCTCCTTCAAGGTTTTTTACTATTTGTCCCCTCTGCCTAGAACATTCGCCCTTGACATACCTGCCTGTATCAATCAGTTCAGACTGTGAAAACAAAAATACCATAGACTGGGGTCTTAAACAACAGGCATTTATTTCTCACAGTTCTGGGGCCTGGGAAGTCCAAGATCAGGTGCCTAGAGATTCGGTACCTCACCAGGTGAGAGCCCTGTTCTTAATATAGAGAGCTAACTTCTTGCCAAGTCCTCATGTGGGGGTGACAGAGAGGGCTCAGGTCTCTTCTTACAAGGGCACTAATCCTATCATGGAGTCTCACTCTCATTACTTCATCTAATCTAATATCTCCCCAAAGCCCCACCTCCAAGTACGATCACATTGGGGAATAAAATGTCACCATATGAATTTTGAGGTGACACAGACTTTTCAGTCCACAACACAACTTCTAAACAGGTTCTAAATGCTCTAAGTGAGCCTCTTGCCTTATCCTTCTTCACTTCCTTACCTTCTTTACCTTTTCATATGATTTTGTTGTTGTTGCTATTGTTTTTCCCTTCCCAACGATAAAGGACAGATAGTGAAAGACCAGGGATGCAGACTGAAAACTTAGGACTAGTGGAAGCAAAGGGACAGATTATTTCAGTTCCTTTTGCCCAGCATTTTCAATTTCGAATTCTACCAGCTTCAAGAATATTTCTAGAAATTACCAAAAGTTAACTCATATAGCTTGCTCAATGAGCTGTTTCAGGAATTTTTAATGGGAAGTGTTATCTCCTGTGAATTTCACTGAGTCACTGATCTACAGTTTAATAAAATCTTCTAAGGATACCAACTTTAAAGCAAGGACCTACTTCTTAAAGAAATGTGTTTTGCTTTGTTTTAATATGTGTTAATAGATTTTAGTTGAAATTCCAGTGAATCAATTAATTTATACTAGCTTCATACATTTATTCTAAAATATATATTTAGAAAAATTTTAGGCCATTAATTACTATTTGGTCAGGTTTTAAAAATTTAATGTCTGCTCAATAAATCTACAAATCTAAATCCAACATAATTTACATAACCTGCCTTGGGCTGTAGTTTTTGTTTTAGAGAATTGACCAACACAAAACAAAATGAAACAATGTTTTGTTCTAAAGGGAATATATGAGTTACCACATTCTCTATATAAGTATCTTTGCTTATAGAATTCTATGCTTATAGAATTCCATCAATAACAGCACTCCTTGGTTGAATCGGTCATAGAATTATCATTTTGCCACATTCTTGTATAAGTACAAGACTTATAGAGCTATGTGCCATTAATTGTTCCACAGTTAGTAAAATTGCTTCTTACCAAGAAAAACTTATACTTGAATCAATTAGTACCAAAAAACTTAAATTTAGCAAGAGCAAACAATAACTTCCTCCATGAAAGTCTTGTTCTCTACGGTCAACATGGAATAGAGAGTCAAAACCCAAACAAATAATAATTTTAAGGAAAGCAAGTGTGGTAGGACAGTTTGGAAAAACAAAAACTTCCAATGTATATTTTAATGAAATTAATAGTCTTTCTCTGGTTTCCATACATACTTTATCCGAGAGAAGGGAATTGTGTAAGACCCCAACTGACCAAAAAAAAGCAGAGGGGCTTACCCTGACTGGTGTAATGTTATGAAGCCTGAGAAGGGAACAAGATACAAAGCTTGTTGGCTAATAATTCACTGGGAGTCACAGTATGGTTACTAATTCTTGGATAATTTAATTGAGATGTGTATATCTAGTAGAACTTAGATCTCTTGGGTCCTAGTTAAGTTGAATCATGAAGACTGAGGTTAGGCCATTAAAGGCCCTATGGTTTCTGCTTTGGCTCTCTTGGATTGCTTGTGCTGAAGGAAGCCAGCCACACAATGATATGGAAAGATCTATATGGAGAGGAATGGAGGTTTGCTGCTAAAAGCTGCCACCAATTCACAGTCTGAAAGAGCCACCTGGGAAGCAGATATTCCAGTCCCACTCAAGCCTTCAGATTATTGTCATCCTGGCAGGCATTTTGACTATAACCTCTTGAGAGACCTTGAGTCAGTATTGCTGCCCAGCTGTGCAGCTCCCTAATTTTGACACAGAAACCGTGAAGGATTATAAACGTTTCTTAATGTTTTAAGTCACTAAGTTTTAATTTGTTGTGACACAATAGATAAATAATGCCTATGGCAATCATTATTAAAACAATAAAGAAGGAGGCAGAAATAAATAACAATAAATCAGGAATACTCAATATTCAGAGCCCAAGGGTTACCACAACAGTGACTCAGATCTGAGGAACAGGGTCAGAGCTCAATTAGCAGTGAGAACTTGGAGAAAGAAATGCCTAAATATATCCTATGTAAAATGTGCTTTCAGCTAAGGCATTAGAGGGGAGGAAGTATACAGTTGAAAGGCTAGTGGACCAATTGGTGGAGAGAGGTCTACTGTTCTGATTCAGTCTTAATACATCTAATATGTGCATAGTATAAATATAAATACAAATTATACTGCTTGCTTTTTGAGATGGAATGCTAAAGTGATTTCTGTGAGTCATGGTCCTATTTGTACTGACCTCTAGTCCTGAATTCGTGTTTTTTTTTTTTTTCAAGAGGTTATTTTTAACTTGTAAAACAGGAACTATTTTAATGTTATGATTTCTTGATCCATAAATTAACAAAAGTTTACAAAAATTCTAAAAGTGGGGGCGCCTGGGTGGCTCAGTGGGTTAAAGCCTCTGCCTTCTGCTCAGGTCGTGATCCCAGGGTCCTGGGATCCAGCCCTGCATCGGGCTCTCTGCTCGGCAGGGAGCCTGCTTCTTCCTCTCTCTCTGCCTGCCTCTGCCTACTTGTGATCTCTGTATGTCAAATAAATAAGTAAAATCTTAAAAAAAAATTCTAAAAGTATGTTTAATGATTTCTTGCTGTGTTTGTAAGATATGGGTATTTACAAAAAACAGTCATTTCATATTTTAAATTTAAAGAAAATTACATCTAACATTCTTCAAAGGTGGTTACTTTCCGAAGTTCCTAGGGCCTGCAGAACAGATCACACCCTCCAGGAAATAAACTGGATTTTTAAAATACTCTTCATCATGTACCTCATTCAAACATTATTCTGTAGTGCCGGGCTCCTCACTTCCTTGTTAAGCGGTAATAGATAAGCCAATTCACAAATCAGACTCCTTTCTGACAACTCCCAAGGAATAGGCATTTTTATAAAGAACAGTATTTTCAGTGGTGACTTATCTGTGAAGAAACTATTCTAGGGAAGTTGAGCCTCCCCACACAGACATTTAACAATCCTGCAAGAACTTAGGATCAGCGTGGAATTTGTATGTGCATAAATGAGGACATAGACTAAATAGGTTTCAGAGTAAGGAATGAGAGACACAGAGTTAAGTTAACTTGAGTCAGAGGGATTTTCATTATTGTCCACCTCCAAAGTCTGGCACTTAATAGAGCAATATTCTCTATACACCGAAAAATACCATGGAATACAAGCCTCTTTCTTTCTTTCTTTCTTTCTTCCCTCTTCCCTGACCCTTTTTCTCTTTTTGTCTGTCTGTTTTTGGCCTTTTTTTTTTTTTACCATACCATTTAAAAGTTGCTCTTTGGTTTCTGTCAAAAAAAAAAAAAAAAAAAAAAAATATATATATATATATATATATATATATATATATATATATATATTTAAAAGACTCAGGACCCCTCGGTCCAATTCTTGATTTTGGCTCAGGTCATGATGTCATGGGTCATGGGGTCAGTCTCCATGCTCAGTGGGGAGTCTGCTTAAGACTCTCCCTCTTTCTGTCCCTTCCCTCTCAAATAAATAAATAAATCTTTAAAAAATATTTAAAAGACTTTCTAAAACATATTGGAAGTTTCTGGGCCATTGGGTTCTTACTGCACGGTAGGTATCATGCTAACCTTTTCTTCTAATTTGGCAAGTATGTGTTATTACCCTCATTTAACAGAGAGGGACGATTCAAGCTTGAAAGAGAGTAACTAAGTGCCCTGGTAGTACTGAGCTGACGTGTGGTTGAACTGGGATTTGGTCCCGGTTTGCCCAGTTCTGATGGCCATGATTTTAATTGCTACACTATATATTGGAGGGGGGGGGAGATGTAGCTAACTATTGTGGTGCTTAGAAACGTCAGGTCTTCTTTTAAGAACTTTACGTGTATCCACTCTTAATCTGTACAACAACCCTGTGAACTAGGAACTGTTATTATCCCTATTTTATAGATAAGTAAACTGAGGTAAGAAGACTTTATGACTTTATGTAATGGCCAGTGAGTTATGAAGAAGGCATTTAATCCCATGCTGTCCAATTCTTAACCACATGCTACTAATCAATACACCAACTATTTATTTTCAAAACACACATTGTCTTTTGAAGACAGTGCACTATAAAAAGTTTTAAGAAAATTTAAAGTCAAAATATATCTCTAATATTGCCTTACCTTGAAGAGCAATAAACCATTTCTAATCAACAAGTTTGAATAGGAGTCCATTTTTGGAGATAGTTCACTACTTTAATGATCTAAAATAAACCTTTTAAAATTACAGTATATCAACTCATATAAAACAATTGTAAAGATGTGTGTTCAGAACTTGTAGTTTTTAACCACACACATGAATAAAATGTTAAGTAGAAGTAGATTTTTTTAAAACTTTTGTCTGAGAATTACCACTTTTAGAGATGTGAGATCTTTGTGCTAACAGGAGTAGATCATGAGGACATAAATTAGTGCACACAAATTTTTGATAAAATGGAAATAAAATGGTTAATAGCTGCTGATGTTTTTGCAGACTGTGAGGAAACTATGACTAATTCAGCTGTAAATGAAATGAACTAAAAAGAGAAGGTGTGTATTTGTCCAAATCTGGGCTAAAAGTCAAGTTTGAAGATATACGGAAATTCCATTTTCCTGTTGATGAATCAAATAATTAATCATCTTGGTCTTGAAATGGATAAGTTACCACGCCAAATTTATTTCTTCAGTTGAAATTACAAATGGTTTAAAGTAAATTTTTTTCTTAAAAATGAAATGTTAGTGGCAAGGCACTACTTATTCAATATTTATCCAATATTTATCATCATCAAATTGCATTTACTGACATCACTATCTCTAAGAGTTTACAATGAAAATGGATAACACTCATGCTTACCACTGAGAAAAAAATGTATGATTGCATAATCCTAAAAACCAAGTTGTGTATGAGCGTGTGTTTATAATGTAGACTGGAAAGGGAATGTGGGAGGAGAAAAAAGAGTCACAGTCCCCATTAGATGTAAGTTTATGTAAGTGGTACGATTTAGGAGAAGTGAAGATTTTCCTAAATAATTCAATAAGCCTTGACTCCAAGGCTCTGAGCATTAAAGAAACGGGAGGAAAGATCCATTTGAGCAAATAAATCTTCAAAAAAAAAAAA
This sequence comes from Enhydra lutris kenyoni, assembly GCF_002288905.1. Classification (NCBI taxonomy): domain Eukaryota; kingdom Metazoa; phylum Chordata; class Mammalia; order Carnivora; family Mustelidae; genus Enhydra; species Enhydra lutris. The sequence goes on along the minus strand of NW_019154111.1, from coordinate 20,074,208 downwards.
AAAAACCTAGAAATAGATAGCTCTAAAAATTAGGGACACACATAGATCATCATGAACTCCTTTTCTATCTAATTACACCACATGGTTTTAAAGTAGAAAACACTGCAAGCAAGAGGGAAAAGAAAGCAATTTCTTCCACGCCGGAAAGTTAGTTGGGAACACTCACAAGGAACATTATGTCTTATATGTGATACATCAGCAGAAAAATACCTAAAATGTGAACTGAAAAGCTTAGAGCTGGGAAGCCACGGAGATTTTACATGACCGGGGATTTGACACTAAGAAAGACTCATGATTACTGTCTTCCTTAATGTAGAAGAGAAAGCCGGAGTTAAGCAGTAATCATTGCAACTGATGGCTGGGGAGAGAAGAGTTTTTCAATATTATAATCTTTTAAATTATGCTCTAAATCATTGTTTCTTGGAAAAATCATAAAAAACAAAGGACACAATAAAAACAAAACAATACGTAATTAGAACTAGATCTCAACATATTTGTCATATCATGTGTAATAGAATACATTAATCCATTAGATAAAATAATGACCAAGCAGACATGAGACACTTACTTAAAATAAAGTGAGGTTGAAAGAAAAAGAACAAAAAAATATGAATCATGTTGGAAAAAGCAAGATTTGCAATATTAGTATTAAGGCAATTATTAAGGCAAAGCAAAAGGCATTAAAAAATTGAACACTTTTTTAAACAACGAAGAATGCAATCCACAGTATCTCTCAAGGATTTTTGTGCAGCAGTTTTGTGCTGCAAAACTCAAAAAACCAAAGCTGCAGAAAACACAAGTAGACATAGAAAGACAACAACAGTATGTAGCTCAGCACATGACAGATCAACCAGGTAAGGCTAGAAAGTCCCTAAATAACAATACTGTAGAAGTTATAGGCAGATATTGCACTTAATGTCCTCAAAATAACAACAACTCTTCAGAAATCCCCTTTAAGCATTTACAAAAATATTAAGTCACAAAAATTCCATGAATTCTAAAATGTAGAAACAGGGGCACCTGGATGGCTCAGTGAGTTAAGCCACTGCCTTCGGCTCAAGTCATGGTCTCAGGGTCCTGGGATTGAGCCCCACATTGGGCTCTCTGCTCAGCAGGGAGCCTGCTTCCCCCTCTCTCTCTGCCTGTCTCTCTGCCTACTTGTGATCTCTATCTGTCAAATGAATAAATAAAATCTTAAAAAAATAAAATGTAGAAACAACACAGAACACAGGATCACAAGGTAGTCAAGTCAACAAAAATACAAAACAATGACATAAAAAAGTCAGAGTTTGAGATGAGCCATTTTTTAAAATATTCAGTGCTATTATCCTTCCCCTTGGTAATAATAGTCATAATAACCCTATTATTATCATATTGATGACAATAACAAAAATCATGGTAAGTAAGCTAGGCGAAGAAAACTCTCAACATCGTGGAAACGTGTAGATCATCATGAACTCCTTCTACCGGATGACACTACACGGCGTAGTGTCATGATTTTGGGAGACAAAATCCTCAGAACCACCTAGAAAGCAGTTTCTTCCATGCAGAAAAGTTAGTTGGCAGCGCTCCCAGGGAACATTATGTCTTATATTTGCTGTGTCAGCAGAAAAATATCCCAAATGTTCCGTCAAAACCTAGAGCTATTGCTTAAGCCCCTCGGTCTGTGGAGCTCCATCGTAGCAGCCCTAGCAAACTGATATGGGCAATTTTCTTTTCCATTTTTTAACATTTCTTTCTTTTCTATTTTGTATCCAGTTACACTGGGTAGAACCTCTACAGTAACATCGTGGTTCCTGTATCTCCGGAAGTCATATTTTAAAATTTTTAGTACATCTTTGCATAAAACGTGACACATAGACTCACGTGTTTACCCCTTTATTTCAGTCCTAAAAACACACTCACATGTTGAGCTAGATGGGAAAGCTATCCAAATGATACCATGACGCTGATTGGACTTTTCCTCTCACTATCGCCCCCTCCAGCCATCAGCACAGCGCGAACAGGTGAAGCAGGACCCAAGCCGCCATTCAGAAGACTCTCTTCTCTGTTATTAGTTAGTTTCAAACCATGAATTATTTTATTTCTACTGCCTCAGCTGACCTCAACTTAGAATTTTACCTGTTGTCTTGTGTTCCAGGATTTAACTTGGCAAATAATTCTCTCCTCTTTGTCTTCTTGATCTCATTTCCTATTTGTGTATCTGGTTCCCACAGATCCTGACCTTTATGTGTCTGACCCAGGGCCGGTAATGGGACTAGGTAATGCGACTCCAAATACTGAATGCTTCTTTTGCTTAATTACTTGGCTTGGTCTTTTGAAACCTGGACACCGCTTTGATCCTGATAGCAGTATTAACTCAGCATGAGTTAACTCAGAACAAAATTGATTATGCTAAGAAGAGTTAAGAGATTTTTGCTCAGTGTTACAGGACTTGGAAAATTTGTGGACACAGAGAGAACTCAATGGATAAGCTACCAATCTGATTGCTTTCATTTCTCATCCTCTCTTTTTCTATCCCTGTATATATTTCTGAATATAAAATAATTTTAAAGTTTGGAAAAGAGAGAAATTTGTAAAGAAAATAGAGCCACCTATAAGTCTACTGTGCTCAGAAATAACTATTGTGAACTTCCTAATCGAGAGAGGAGAAATGTTATCTGTGTGTATCTATCCACATACACATTTTTTTAAAGGATTTTATTTATTTATTTGTCAGACAGAGATCACAAGTAGGCAGAGAGGCAGGCAGAGAGAGAGGAGGAAGCAGGCTCCCCGCTGAGCAGAGAGCCTGATGAGGGGCTCGATCCCAGGACCTTGGGATCATGACCTGAGCCCAAGGCAGAGGCTTTAACCAACTGAGCCACCCAGGCATCCCACATACACATTTTTAACAAAGTTACTATCATATTTCACATAGTATTTTTGACCTTTTTTTAAATAATGTATCCAGGAGTGATATCTCATAATTAATAACCCAGAGCAAAGGCTGACATTACTGGAGCGGGGTCCTGGTGCCTTGTGTCAACTCTGTAATAGCTACGTAAGAGCCCCAGAAAGTTCTATAGAAAGAACCAAGGAAGCCATGGTGGTAGGGACTCTGGTTCCTCAGAGAAGTTATTATACGTCAATCAGTAGAAATATTTCAGTTTTTTGTTTTATTTATTTTTTATTAAGACTTTATTTTTTAGGGGCACCTAGGTGGCTCAGTCATTAAGTGTCTGTGTTCGGCTCAGGTAGTAAATCCGGGGTCCTGGGATTGAGCCCCACGTCATGCTCCCTGCTCAGCCGAAAGCCTGCTTCTCCCTCTCCCACTCCACCCTGCTTGTGTTCCTTCTCTTGCTGTGTGTCACTCTGTCACATAAATAAATAAATAAAATCTTGGGGGGAAAAAAGAAAGACCTTATTTTTTAGACCAGCTGTAAATTCACAGCAAAACTGAAAGGAAGGAAAGTCAGAGATTTCTCATGATCCCAGGCACAGCCTTTCCCATTATCAATACCCTCTACCCATAGGTACTTTTGTCACAGTAGATGAACTCACATTGACACATCATAATCACCCAAAATTCGTAGTTAAAATATGGTTAATTTTCAGTGTTGCATATTCTGTGGGTTTGGGTAAATATATAGAGACATGTATCCATCATTGTAACATCATACAGAGTATTTTCACTGCTCCAAAATACCTCCATTCCCCCTCCCTACTCCTGGCAACTGCTGATCTTTTTACTGCTTCCATAGTTTTGCCTTTTCCAGAATGTCATGTGGTTGGAATGAACTATGCAGCCTTTCCAGATTGGCTTCTTTCACTTAGTAATATGCATTTAAAGTTCCTCCGTGTCTTTTTATGCTTTCATAGCTCATTTCTTTTTAGCACTGAATAATATTCCATTGTCCAAAGTGGCTGTACTTTTTTGCATCTCCACCAACATTGAATGAAAGTTCTTGTTCCACATCTTCACCAGCATTTGGTGCTCTCAGAACTCCAGATTGTGGCCATTCTAATAGGTGTGTAGTGGTATCGCTTTTCAATTTGTGTTTTCCTGATGACATATGCTGTATAACATCTTAGCCAAATGTTTTAACAACTGGTTAGGGTTATATCAGTGTAAATCAGCTGATTAGCATCCCTGAATATATTGTGTTTTAATATCTAGCTAGATAGGAATCAGAAGCCTGATATTTAGGGGCACCTGGGTGGCTCAGTCAGTCAAGCGTCTGCCTTTGGTCAGGTCATGACCCCAGTCTCAAGATCAAGCCCAGTGTTGGGCTCCCTGCTTAGCAGGGAGTCTCCTTACCCCTCTGACTCTCCCCACTCTGGTGCTCTCTCCCTCCCTCTCTCTCTTAAATAAAGTTTTTTTTTTTTTTTTTTTAAACCCTAACATTTAATGGCTACAGAGTCCTTAAATACGTGGATATTTCATCCACTACATCTTTATATTGGTCTCCAACACTTTGTCTTTTTGTTGAATCTGTATGTTCACTATTCATTAAAGAAACCATCATTAATTAAATTTCTATAAATTCCTCTTAGTTCTCCCTCAAAATTTGATCATATGATAGCACCTACCACATCATATTTAAATGATATCCCTAACCTTTTGTTTCTCTTACTGAGCTGTGCATCCTGCAAGAATAGGGACTTTGTCCTGGTCATGATTGTATTGGTGGTGTTTGCTGTTTAATAAATGTTTACTGAAATGAACTGTAGTAATATTCTTTCTAATGTTCCCTAGAAGCCTTGTTTATTTATTTATTTATTTTAAAATTTTGGAACTATTTTTTTTTTAAGATTTTATTTATTTGACAGAGATCACAAGTAGGCAGAGAGGCAGGCAGAGAGAGAGAGGAAGGGAAGCAGGCTCCCCGTAGAGCAGAGAGCCCGACGCAGGGCTCGATCCCAGGACCCTGAGATCATGACCTGAGCCGAAGGCAGAGGCTTTAACCCACTGAGCCACCCAGGTGCCCTCGGAAGCCTTATTTATTGGCCTCAATTAATATCTAGGTTTTAGTGGATTTTTAAAAATATAAATCATCATAGATTTTCACATTACTTTCGTCTTCCCTCTGCCTACTCTCCTAGGCAGGCCTAATTAAAAACCACTTTGGAAGTGAGTCTACTGTATTTGAGAATTTTTCAAAGCCTTCTGTTGAGGAAATTCTTAGCATTCCAGTCCAGTTAGTCGAATGACCACTAGGATCCCATTTTATTCACAGATCTCAGTAGTGAGCGATCATGATAACTTCATCTTGCCCCATCTGATCTGAACTTGGAAACTTAGGAACTTGTGCTTGATGTTCATACATTCGTTCATTCAATAATTCATTCTATCTTTATTGAACTCATATTACCTGCCAGATCTGTGGATCGACAGATAAATAAAACATAGTCTCTATCTTTGAGGAATTCCAGATTAGTGGGGGAGGCACTTCTATACCACAACATAGTAAGTCTCCTAAGATATTTATACACAGTGTAAAAACGCACTGTATTGTCATATTTTGACACTTTACTTCCTCTATGGGAGGAATACCCTAACCAAGTTTAGAAAAACACTTCATCCCTACTAGCAAAATAAGGCTTCCTAAGCCCTTCATTATTGGGAAGTTTTAAATAAAACTTTTTTTAAAGCTTTAATTTTCCAAACAGCACTTCTTGTCAATATCAGAGAGCACATGACTGATAAAGGAAAAAGGAAAAAGAAAAGTAGAATCTTTAAATGTTTTCTAGCAATGTTAAAAATCTTCCCAGTCACTGAAATATTTTCATATCACATCACAAAGAGAAGACGCTTGATAACTTATCTTTACATTACCTGTCTCATGAAGATGATTGTTCAAGAGCTTAAGGCTTGCAAAAGTCAAGCACGGGAAATAGTTACAATAACACCATTGCGTATAAGTAAACTTACACTTGCCTTCTTGAGAAGCCTTTAATAATTATACCTAACATATCTGACACATGGTAACAAATCATTTTCTTAATACATCCTTTTTCTTTACAAGAAAATTATTTTCCAAAAAATCATTAAATGAAATAAATAATGATAATGGCCAGAAAGGAAACTCAAACAGCATAAAATTTCTTTTATTAAATTTCATTACATAATCATGCTTGTAATGAATAATTAATTAATTTTACAGTGAAAAGGGGAAAAGTAATAGATTAATTCCTTTTAATTATATTTAAGGATTTTTTTGAAAAGGGAACAACATATGGGCTTGTTGCACTAATAATTACATTAAAATGTAATAGCAATTAAGTACCATTTAACAAGAATAACAATTTTAAAAGAATGCATTTTTTATTTTCAAGATACTATTTAAATTCAGTAATATGTTTCATGTATCAATTAAATTTGTGTTTGATGAGCAAAAATATTACACCTAGTAGCTTATAGTTTCACTGCTTTAAATTTTAAATACAAAGAGAAACTCCAAGTGATCATACATTATATGATTGAAATAACTCAAGTTCTGTGCCTTTGTCCTTCTAATCACTGTTTATGTCACTGGTTTTCCATGTTTATTTCTGAGCCACTATTTAACAGGAATGTGTAATGCCTTTTATTAAATTCAACTTCATTCATAAAATGACTTCAGAGACAGTTTAGAACTTAGACCCACAAAATATTTTTTTCAGGGACAAATATGTTATCACTGACATTATTTAGAATTGCTGGCATGTAGAAAAAATAAAAAGCAGACTGTAAAAGTTAGTTTTATTATTGTCTTTAAATTCTAAAAACAATGATTTCCCTTATTTGACTGCTCTGGGGCAAACATTTCCATCCCAAAGCCCTTGGAATGGCACTTACCAGACCATTTACCTAATGGTACTGTCACTTCTACAAATAATATTGTTTCATGATTACATTTCTGCACAGGTCACTGTGCTAGGTACTCTCATTATTTCCTTTGAGCCTCCCCACACTCTGACAGGGCAAGTACCATTCCTTACTCTCATTTCATGGATGAGGAAACAATCTTAGGGACGTTAGGTAACTTGGTTCAGGTCCCATGAACAATAACATAGTCGTTGTTCAAGCTCAGGTCTGTCTGATTTGAAAGCCATAATCCAGCCAATCCTGCTTCTATTTTTTTCATGCAACAGGTATGAATTGAGTGCCTTCTGCAAGCAATTAATAGAGCAGTGCATAAGAAACAGTTCTTGTCAGCAAGGTTTCTAAGATTAGTCAAGCACCTGCTTTCCCCAGACATGGCCACTCTCCTATGACTATCACCATGGATTTATTTTCCCTATTCTGAAACTTCATCTCAATGTTGTCATAGAGTATATAGTCTTTAGTGTCTCCTTTTTTTTTTTTTTCTTTTCTGTTCTCTCTTCCTGGGACTCCTATTAATCAAGTGTTAGAACTTAGATCTTAAAGACTGATACTCCAATTTTTATAGCTTTTCTATTTTCTCTTTGTTCTTCTTTCTGATTTCCTCAATCGTGACTTCCAACACTTGCATGTTTAGAATTCCCCTGTTTTTCCTATCTGCTAAAGTCTCTCAGAGTTTTCATTTCCTTAAGTGATTTATAATATTTGAATGTGAGCTCACTTCCAACAGAAGTTATTCTTTATGTCCTAGCTTGAGGCACAATCCTAATGAGTATACGGTATTTGTCTCCTAGATGGGCCCCTTCATGTTTCACTGGGCCAGGCCAGTGTTCACTGTTTTGGCAAAGGGTCCCTGCACCTTGTGAGAAGTACGAATTTGGACTCCACGCTCACTCATGGTGCAGGTCTGAAGTCTAAATTCCTCTGGGCTGCTTTCTCTCCCCTGATTTTAGGTGGATGGATGGCTTCTTTGATGTTTCTCCCAGTCAGTTTCACAGAAGCAGTCTTTTGGGATTGCTGGCTTTTTGCAAGATGGTTATCTTTAGTTCCCAACAAGGATACGACCTGAAGCTTGTATTTAAAAAAAGATTAAAGAAGACAATTTAGAGGATACAAAAAAAACTTTATTTAACACTTCATGAAGTGGACAGTCTCCATTTGGAGAACCACAAAAATGGGGTAGAAAAAATGGGTTTATATGATAAAGAATAAAGATCAGGGAAGAAAAAAATAGAAAGTATCAGAGTAGCTGGAGCCACATAGTCACCCTTCTTTGGCATGAGAAAGAATAAGGAAATAAATATAGGACCCAGAGTTAACTTGCATCTGGGGATTGGCTGATTGGGAGATACTGCATTTCCACTCAAGTGGAGCATTTACAGGGACATGAAAATTATCATTTAAGTTTCAGTTTGCTGACCTGGCACCCCGGCTCCATTCTGGGCCTAGAAGTTCACTTCATATTTTAGTGTCTTCACTACTGTCAGAACCCCAAGACCCAAAAGTTAACGCCTATAAACCCTCGCCTCCTTCATCTGTAGCTCTTGTTCACTACTGAGACTTTAAGTAGACTCTTCACTTCTGGCACCCAAGGATTTCATTCTCTTAGTTTTAAGCTTTTTTTTTTTTTTTCTTATATTTTATCTAGAATTTCCTTTTTTTTTTTTTTTTTTTGAGGGAATGGTTTTGAAACAGTTTCATATCCATCTTTCCATCCCCCTGCTCCTTACTTCCCTCTACCACCCAGCAAACACCCACTCTCCACCCATTAATTCCATGTTGTCTTTTCCCTCCCTTCTCTAGATTCTCCATTGCAAACACCCAGAAATGAGGTCAGGCGACTAGAATCTTCCTTAGAAGGGTCTTTCTTACTGGGTACTTGAAGTAGAAAAGGCTGGAAACATCCGTAGATATGTAACGTGAAGGCTGTTATCCTGCTGCTTATAACTAATCCAGTGAGTGATTGAATGGACTTTAAAAGATGTAAAATCAGAGTCATTCATGTAAAGACAGAATTTTTGCTGCATTCTTCCCCTATTACAAAAGTCTTTCAGGGAGGATACACCACTGGGCACAAAGTTAAAATATTTCATTTCAAAGTTTTACTAGCAAGGTTTCAGGATGGTGATTTTCTTCATAAAATAGGGAAGTAGCAGGATCTGAAGACAAAAGGCAAAGTTCAGCCTAAAAACATGCTATATGAAGGAGTTAAATTTTCCTTTTTCTTAGACTCCTGGTTATAGGCATATTTTGCATCCATTTTGAATCTTCTCCCTACATTCTAATTGCTTCCACTGAGCCAGTAGCCTTCAGCACAGTCCTCTTAACATAACCTTCCCCTCATCACTTCTCCTTTGAATTTCACACAACAGTGAGGTACAACAGTTGGAGGTGGGATAATTCTGGAGTTTAAGGTGGTATCTGTCCTGCCACAAGATAAGCAGGGGCACAAGGCAAATGTAAGAGAAGCACAAAGAGGCATCTGCAATATGAATCACTTAGGAGGGGACTTAAGGGTATTAATGATGACGGTAATAGTCGCTGGCACTGATCGCATCATATCATTTACCAGGCATTAACCTAAGCGCTTTGCATAGACAACATCATTTCGATCTAACACTAGCTACTATGGCTATTTCCAGTTTACAAATTAGGAAATGGAGACAGAGTGTTAAAATAACTTTCTCAAGGTCAGACAACTTGTGACTAGTAAGAAAGTGACAGAGAAAGGGGGGAAAAGGCAAGGAGAACCCTAGAGTTGCTCAGGAATCCCAAGCAGCTGGAGCTCGTGGACCATCTATTTATTGTGCTGCAGATCTGTCATAACGCCTTCAGTCTCCAAGTCTCTTCATTCCCAATTTCAAATCCCAAAAGAGTGCATCCAATAGGCCCAGCTCTGGTCTGTCCCTGGTAAATTACTGAGCGAGGATCAGAAAGTGCAGTAATGTACTACAGATATGGACACATCTATATATGAGCCGTGCTGCCTAGAAACGTGGTAGTGGGGGTAAATGGGTAGCCACCCCAAGAAGCATCTCCTGTACAACCTAACAATGTAAGAAAGTATCATGTGTGTATGTGTACCATGTTCTGCAGCTGATATATGATCCAAGAATAAGAATTACATTCATTAAAATGTATAGCATGTATGTTTTTATTATTTTTTGGTTTCTCTAAAGTGTGTATGTATATTCAATGAACTGGGATCCATCTATTATTTCATTTTCCTTAATATGGAAAACTCCCTGAAGAAACTCAGTTTTCACTGAAATGATAAGCCTTCAATTTGTTACTCTTATTTCTCACAGCATGCTATTCTCGCTACTCTGAATAACCACCTGCTGAAAACAGTGAAAACTGCTAGATTAAAAAAAAATCAAATGTAACTGGTAAGAAATGAACTGGTAAGAAATGAAGGAATTCTCATAGAGGAACTAAAGAAAGAAAGGAAGCAAAATGAGAGGATCCTGAGAATAATTAAAGGCCAAAGTGGGATGTTGCTAAGAGATTATCTGTCAAATTCTGGACACCTACAGCTCCTGCTTTTGTAGCTGTGCAGCATGCCAAGGCCAGGAAAGAAAGCCAAGAATTCATCTAAGAGGAGGAATCTAACAGGGGGCAAAAATTTGAGGCCCCAAAAGGCTGCATTCCCAGTGTAAGCGTGAATGAGAAAGAGATCTGATGCACAAGTCAGTAAAGAAACATGGTTGACTTGACCTTGGAATCCAGAAAAGGAAGATAAAATCTCTTCTGAGAATGTCCTCTGAGATTCAAATCCAAGCCACTTGGATCTGAGGACAAATGAAATCTATCTGTGCAGTCCAAACACTTTAAGTGGAAAATTTAATCTGGTTGTAGGGTTAATGGTGCCTCCATGCAACTTTCAGAAGCAAATACTGTCTAGGAAACCTCAATTTTAACTCTGGCCTTAGAGAATCCTGACAGTTGCAACCCCAGAAACTTGAGTGCAGAATCCAAAATCATAACCTACAAAGAAATAGACACCATGAGCAAAAGCTAGAAGAAACTACAAACAGCACAAAAACCCAAAAACTTTCAGTTTGGGATGTAACAGACACAGAACATAGACCATTTAACATTTATGTTGTTAATCTTACGTTAATTTGTATAAGAAATTAGAAAATGGTTCAAAAAGAACTAAATAGAATTTGTAAAAATAAAAAGCTATTTGAAAATATTGAGATGGACCATATGAAAGACCAAAAAAAAAAAGAAAAACGGGGGGGGGGAGGATAAAGTGAGAAGGTCTTAGAGACGTCCCATAGATATTCTAAGAGATAACGGAGAAAATAGAAAACAAGCAAATAGAAGAGATAATGGTTAATAATTTTCTGCAGTTTTTCCAGGACACTAATCCTGAGATGCAGCAATCCTTTAAAATCCTAAGCATGGCTTAAGCGTTTTTTGAATAGTAAGAAGGAAGAAGAGAAAGAAAGAAAGAAAGAAAGAAAGAAATGACTAGATTCCTAGATTCACCACTGATAAACCACAAAAACATCCAACAAATCTTAAAGGCAGCCAGAAGAAACGAACGGAGGGAAGGAGTGGAGGAAGAACACTGAAAGCACTATATTTTACATAGAAGCACAGCAAGTAAACTAGGTTATTATTAGAATTGAGGTAAGTTTCCTTTGACATTCATCAATATGACAGATAAGTATCCCGAATAAAAGCAATGGAAAAAAGTCTTGAGTATAAGAAAAGGTTAAGTCTTGAGTATAAGAAAAGGTAAGTGGAAACTCAAATGCATAAAATGTTTCAACTCCAATCTGAAAAACATAAAAACAGAACATTAAATTATGATCCAAAGACAAATTTTCCCAAAAAACGAAAAGAGGTATGACAGGTGGGAAAAAACAAACAAACAAACAATCCCCAATCTTTACTGAGTGCAAACGTTTTTAAGAAAAAGGAAATTGACCAGTGAAGATCTAAATATATCAACGGGTGTGAAATTTTGGGGAGGAGCCAAAAGGTAGAAAAAGACACAGCCCAGGACTATAGACAGCCAATACAGGCTATTTACTTAACATAATCTAAGTTATTCTTAGGATAGTTCATTAGATATTAAGTCTTCATCCGTTATTTCTGCTTGCTCACTATTTCGTTTTTTTCTCTTTGGCGGGGGAGGGGGTGCAGGTTCTACGTATAGATTAATTACATTACGATGACGATGAGAGAGCGCAAAATAAAATATGCAAGAGGCTGTCGAGGGCTACCTGTATCTTTTAATATGGGAAATTCATATTCACCCCATATACTTAGTGACACTGTTTTAGTTACAAGGAAGCCCACCAGAAGTCCCATTTATATTTTCAGCAGTGGACACCAAGGATAAATTCCAACAAAGAGTTCTGTTTTAAACAGTCCAAATCGTCCGAACTTTGATGATTATTCTAGCGTCAGAACATTTTCTATTTGCTTGGCACTATTTGAAATCTATGACTCACAAACGCCAGGGCATGGAATTGTTGCAGTAAAGAACAGGTGAAAAGTTGTTCCTAGTTGTGTTCTGCAGGCGCATACAACTCCCGTCGTTCCCTGTGAAAAAATCAACAAATAAACAGAGGCACCGCATTTCAGATTCTCTTGCGCACCGTTCGCAAGGACGACTGGTTTTTGTAGTTTCTACACGGGTAACTGCCAAGCATATTCATCCTTGCTGGGAGGGAATCAAACTACACTTCCCATAAAGGCGCGGGGGCGGCCTCTGGTCGGCTTACGTCATTGCTTGAGCCAACCAATGACAGCTCCGGGCGGCAGTGAGGCAAGCGCCGTCAGGCGCCAAAGTGGTTTTTTTTTTTCTTTTTTTTTTTTTTTTTTTTTTTCCGCCGAAGCTGAGCGGGTGCTGCTAGCGGAGGCGCCATATTGGAAGGGACAAACTCCGGCGACAGCGAGTGACACAAATAAACCCCGGGACCCCCTCGTTCCCCCAGCTCTAAGGGCCGCGATGTTGTACCTAGAGGACTATCTGGAAAGTGAGTGGGCGGCGCTGGCGGGGGCCATCTGTGGGACCTGCGGGCTGGCAAGAGCGCGAGTGGACGGGCAGACGGGATGGCGGGAGGGAGGGGGAGGCGGGGGATGTTTCTTTCTCACGGTAACTGGCAGCCTCGCTGTGGGCTGCCGGCTCCTTCGACCCCCCCCGACGCACGCACGCACGCACGCAGGACGTAAGCGCGTACTTTCGCCGTTGGCCCCGCCCCTCTGACGGTCTCTCCCTTTGACAGTGATTGAGCAGCTTCCAATGGACCTGCGGGACCGCTTCACAGAGATGCGCGAGATGGACCTGCAGGTGCAGAGTAAGTCGGCGCGTTTGCCCGTCTTGGCCGCGCGCGTTCAGTGCCAGACTTACTTGCCATCGACTTCATCGCCTCTGCTGTTTGACTGTCCTCTGGCTCACTGGCTAGTGCATAAGGAGTTGTAAAAAAGAAAAGGCAGTTCCGAATCTTGCCTCTTGCTTTCCACGCTACTTTTCTCCTTGCTTTTTACAAGAGGAGGAGGCATTAGGGCACGTGTATGTGTTCCTTTCTCGAATTCAAGACTCTGCAATAAAAGTTTGTATACCTTCAGTGAGAACGTAGATACATATCTTAATACACATCGGTGTAAACGTTGAGAAGATTTTGACTTGAGCCCTTACGTATGGAACATAGATTTCAGCATCTATACTTTTGTTAAAGTTCGTTCTACTCGAACATTTTCAAGAACGGAAAACACAGAAGCATAGGTTATATGCGGTTGTTTAGTGACCTGGTGAACTTGGAATGTCAGATTTTGAAAAGTTACAGGATACATTCTGTAAAAGTATACATTCTGAAAAGTTATAGGATACATTCTCACTTGTCAACAGGATGGTATTTTTTCAATCAAAATGAGTGAGGGAAATAGATTCTACTGTAAAGGTTTCTATCTGTTGTAATAAAAATTTTGACTTTTCTTCTATCAGCGATAGCTTGGTAGTCTGGTTACTTTATCCCAAAGTTAATGTTGTTCTTTCATAGAGCAGTATTTGGTTTATCTGATCATTTTTCCTGTGAGGTTTCTAAAAAAGAGTTTATGGTTCAAAGAAGTAAAGAATCAGTGTTTATGGAGATAAGAAGGTAAATACTTAGAGCGAAATTACACTTAAAATTACATTTAAAATGAGTACAAACTTATGTCCACCATGCTTTAAAAGAACCTCACAAACCTTCCCCTTTTATGAAATGAATGTAAATAGCTGTTCCAATTGTCTTGTAGAGCTACTGTATTAAAAATTAAGAGTGTGAAATGAATTATACATTACATAATTAACATGTACAATCAGGTGTACTCTTATGGCTGGATGTTACTCTGTTCAGATGTAGGTACTCCTTAATTAAATTGTATAAATGACAGTAATGCCTGGCCTTCATGGGGTCTATCCTCAGAAAATCTGTTTCTTGATCCCATTTATTCCAGCTATGTTTAGGCTATATACATAAAATGTTTCTCATGCTTCCAGGTTTTTTTCTTAGAAAAGTAGAGGTGGAAGAAGATCTGGGTTTGGGGGTATAATTGGGAGGAAAGGGGTATCTTGGAAAGAGATCAGAGAACCAGCATTTCTTGAGGTAGCTAAGGACCTGTCCTTTCTCCCCCTTGCTTCTCTGCCTCCCGGCCCACAACTACTGCCATACCCATTGTTCATGAATATACTTGTCACAGCCTCTTGTCAGTTTCATGTGGCCATGCTTAATACAAGGTGATATGATATGGAAGCCTTCTTTTATTCAGTGGACTGTAGTGTAGAAGTCTGAATTGTGTATTTCTTTAGCTTTTAAAATTGATTTTAGCTTTAATGTAGTCGAAATGCTAACATAGTATTGTCTGCAGGTTTTGATGTCAGATAGATCTGAGTTCATATTAGAGTTTTCCTGACTTATTTTTTGACCTTGACCATGGTTTTCATTGTCTATAAAATGAAAATTATCTGAGGATTTAAAATAACACAGTTAAATTAGAACTTACAGTATTTGATACAAAGTAGGAATTCAATAAAGGATAACATATTATACTTCTTCATTGTTACTACAAATTTTATATTTTCTTTGATTTGTACTTAGATTATGTAAATGAGAGGTTTTATAAACTTGCATTTTATAATAATTAGAATTTTCTTAAGTTAATAGGTGCTATGGATTAATAAAAGAGACTTACTTATAAAATTAGTTAGAAATTGCTTATTTAAACAAAGAAAATTTAAAAATCACCATAAGACTTATTAGAATCTTTAAAAACCTATTATTGCCCTGAAAATCTCCAAAAGGTTTTCCTTCACTAACATAACAGAATCACTTTTTTTTTTTTTTAACTTTTCCTTTTTTACTAGATATGGAATGAGATGAGTATTCTTGGCACACACTTAGGGAAAAAATTTATCTAGAATAAATAATACAGTGTATCAACTGAACAAATTATTGTAACTTCTACTTTCAAGTCATGATATGAAATGATGGAGTGCTTAAAGCCGTATAGTGGGAGGTTAAAATCTTTTTATTACTTTTTCTTATTAAAAGAAAGGTGAGGATTATCCATTGGTACTTTTAATAAGAAATTGTGCTTTAGCACATTCGGCTGATTAATACCATTAGCTTTTGACCTGAAGGCTGTACTATTGAAATAATGTGGTGTAGAACCTATCTACGTTGTTGACTACTGGAAACATTTTGAAGTAACAAATGCAAATTGTTGGAGAAAATTGTAACTTTTTTTTTTATGGGAGTAATTAAACCATTTACATAATCAAAGCATGACATATTTAAATAAGTTATTGGCCAAGTAGAAGAGTGTGTGTTGTCAGATATTTTTTTCTTTCCCCAAATCAAAGCATGTATATTAGTATATGAATTTAGTCATCTAAATATGAAATGTTTTTATTATGTCATAGATGCAATGGATCAACTAGAACAAAGAGTCAGTGAATTCTTTATGAATGCAAAGAAAAATAAACCGGAGTGGAGAGAAGAACAAATGGCATCCATCAAAAAAGTATGTTCAACATTCTGGATGATCTATCAGTAAATATCGGCATCCTCTGAGAAAGATTTTAAAATGAAATTGTTTTCTGGATATCAAAATGAGGGAAAGTTATCAATGGCTCTTTAGAATTTATATAATTTGTGTTTTAGAACTTCAGGTGTAGCAATTTTTAATCATTTTGGTAATTTAAAATCTGTTTCAATAATTAACAACTTTTATTAGAGAATTATAGAATCATCAAAAGTCCATATTTGTCTTTTAATTTATTTTATTCTGGTTACAGCTAATTAAGCTTGCCTTGTTTTCACAGACATTACATTGCCTTCCAGTTTGGGCCACAAACTGGGGTGAAAATTAGCTGACCTTGAAGCATATTTTATATATTGCTAGGTACCTGAGTTGGTAGAATTGCAGAAGAACAGAATCTTAAGAGTTGAAAGGATCCTTAAAAAGTCTTTTAGTTTAAAACTCTAAATTTGTACATGAATGGAGACTAGAAATACAGAATTTCTTGTGTTTTGTGATTAGTTTGTAGTACTTACATGTCTCTTCCAGATTAGAATGAATATCAGATCTCTTCCCAAGATTTTCTGTAAATGTATGACCCAGTATAATTGGGGTACATTGGAAGAACTACATAAAAAGCCTGGGTTTGGTCATGACTGCCATTTAGCTGTGTGACATTGGATAGGTTCTTTAATATCTCTGAGTGGTAATGGCTCCCTCATCCCTAACCTTCTTAGAATTGTTCAAAAATCAACCGAGAAAGAAATTTGAAAACTACAGATTTAGAGTATTGTGTAATTTATTTTGCCACATGGAGGGGAGCCCGGAATGGGTTCTGGCTTGAAAGATACCTGGAGGCCCCATGTATATGAGTATAAATGTTATCTCACATCTATACAGGTGACCCTTGAACAGGATTTTGTTTTTCATAAATACAGTGCAGTACTGCAAATGTATTTTCTTAATAACTTTTTTTCTCTAGCTTACTTTATCGTAAGAATACAGAATATAATACACAAAATACGCATTAATTTGCTATTTATGTTGTTGGTAAAGGATTCTGGTCGACAGTTGGCTATTAGCTGTTAAGCTTTTAGTCAGAAACTTATATGTGGATTTTCAACTACATGGGGGACACCGTGTTCAAGGGTCACCTCTGCAATGCAAATCAGTCATCATCCCTTTAACCTATTAAGTTTTTGGTGTAGAACAACTTGGCTACACACTGAAAAGCCTGGTTCTCCATGAGAATTGATAGAATCATGTTTTTGTTTTTAAATGATTTGCTTATACTGAGGAGAAATCTAAAGTATAAGTTTAATTGTATAAATTAATACCTAACTTATAATGAGAGTTCAAAAAAAAAAAAAAGAAAATGCGAGGTCTAGGGGTGACTGGGTGGCTCAGTGGGTTAAAGCCTCTCTGCCTTTGGCCCAGGTCATGATCCCAGGGTCCTGGGATCGAGCCCCGCATCAGGTTCTCCGCTCAGCAGAGAGCCTGCTTCCCCTCCGCCTGCCTGTCTGCCTACTTGTGATCTCTCTCTCTCTGTCAAATAAATAAATAAAATTTTTAAAAAAATGGGGAGAGCAAATATTCTTTATAAATTAAACAAATTGTAATATTTTCTGTGAAAGAAAGAATATTCATTAGTTCATGTAACGTTTACTAGCTTAGAGGCTAGACTTGGACTGGTATTTAATTTTACTTATATCTTTTTTAGGAATGCTGAACATCTTCCTTTAATTCTTGTTCATTGTACATAATTTCTAATCCTACCCCATCCCCATCCTATCCTTAACTGGGTTTTTATTGCTAATGTAAGGTGACCGACATTGAATGCAAGTTATGATAATGAAAATTCAGTTATATGTGCTGAATATACATATTTTCAAATTATTAATTTATTATTGAAACTGTTTTTATTCAGGATTACTATAAAGCTTTGGAAGATGCAGATGAGAAGGTACAATTGGCAAATCAGATATATGACTTGGTAAGTAAAATTAATGTGCATGCTATGCCATAAGGACTTAAATTATGGGTTACGTCTTAAGTTTTGTTGGCTTAAATATTAATAGGAAGAATAGACTACATTTTGAGGTACTGCTTTCTTCATTTCATTTTCTTCATTTGAGCTTTCAGTGTCTATTTTTTGGTTTCTTTGTGGAGAAGAAACTAAAACTGTCAGAGTCCATAGTTTTAGTCGATACGTCAAAAACCTTACGTTTTAGACAAATTTACATTATTATAAGATTTTAGCAGATGTTAGACTTTTTTTTAAAACAAGAATTGGTGTTTAAATTTATTTTACTAATACTTATCTTAAGGTAGTATATTTACTTACCTGATAAATCATCTTGAGATTGTTTCTGTGGTAATAAAATACACGTAAGACTACTGTGTTGACAAGACTTTTTAGTTGCCTGATTAAATGAAGAAGAGAATCATTTGAGTCCGTGTTAAGAGATAGTACTCAACTATCTGTTAAGTGATGTCAAATAGGTAACACTCACCAACTGGCTCAGGTGGCAAAAATGGGAAACACTTGATTACAAAAAGTTCTTTTTTTTGCAGTAGCAATACTTGCAAGGGTTTAAAATCACTATAAGACAGAGGCACTATAATTATGAAGCTCTCTTTTATGTAAAGCATCTTCTAAAATATATACTTTAGGAAATACTCATTTCTGGTTCTGCTTCACAGCAAGTTAAAGCTAAAAACAAATGGACACTTATGGCTAACTTTAGCATATAGATTTCATGTCTATTTTTGTAATCTTCTCTGGATATAGTCTTATTACTAAACAAGTATATATAAATATAAATGTTACTGGTTATAGACACAAGATAAAAGAAGGTACATACCACATATGGTATACATTGTAGATGATATAGAAAACTAGAAAACATTTGCCATGTGAAGCCATAGGAAATGTTTCCTTGTTCTCATACAGCAGAAATTTTTAATGGCTGTAATAACCTAGGCTCTTTTGTTCATGCAGTTATTTTGAAAACAATTTCATAAAAGATAAAATGCCTTAAGAAGGACAGAGTAAACTATAGCTTGATTTACTATGGAATTGAAAAAAAAGAAGTTCTTAATTGTTTTGGTCTTGAATTATGTCTGTAAACACAGAGAAAGACATTTATATTTGAATCCAAGAGAAATTTCTTTAGTAATATTGCGCCTCATGTTTAATGATTATATGTGTCAGTCTTTATTTAGAGACTGCCTGCATTTTAAATCTTATAGCTCTTTGGCTATGCTTTTTATTTATATTTTGTTATTTTAGTACTTTTTATAATTTAAAAAAATTCAGTGTATTTCAAACATTTAGAAAAATATGTCTAATATAAATATGTTCTCTTTAAATATGTGTGGATTTTTGGTGTGTATCTATTCATTATTTATGAACCACGCTGTTTATTCACTCTTGTGCTTCGTATAATGGAGTTTTATCTGCACATAACAGAGGAACAAGGTGTACATACTACGAATGGCTTCTGTTCTCAAGGTGTTGGTAAACTAGTTAGGAAGACATGTGCACAAATGAAGTGAGGAGCCTGTATAGAAACGTGGAATAAAGATTATTACAGTTAAATATGAAGAATCTGGTAAAAGACTGAGCTAACTCATGTAGAGTATTGTTAACTTCTTAGAGGATATGAGATGAGTTTTAAACAGAATTTATTCAGAAGCTCTGGGACTTGGTTTAGGTGTTATATCGAGGGGAAAGGAGTTCACTCAGAGATATGGATAAACATAGAATGAAAATAAAACTTAGTAAATTCTTTGAATGGGATAGATCTTTTAGGCTAGGCTGTTAGGTAGTAGAAGGTGATGTGATGAATTGAATGAAATGTAATAAAAAGCAAGTGCCCATAATGGATCCACACAAACATGAGTTCATTCACTTCACTGATAGCAGGACTTTGGATAAGTTACTTAATCCCAAAATCTTAGTTTCCTTATCTGTAAAATAGCAATATTAATTTGTGCCTTAACAGGAGGATTTTACACATGTCTATAAAATGATCTTAGCTTGTGAGAGCGCCACGCTGCTTCCCTTTCAGCTCTGCCAAGTGGCACCCTGTTTCTTCCCCCTTCCCCCAGTTATTTCCAGGACGCCGTTTTGTCTTTACTCTTCCTCCTTCCTTCCTCTCCCCTTCCTTCCTCTATCCTCCCTCTCCCTTTTCTTTTTGTGGCTTTTCTTTTCCTCTCCCTCCTTCCCATCCTTCCTATTTTAGCACTCCATATTAAATTGCTATTTCAGGTGATCATGACATCCTTAATATAAAAATCCATTCTTTTTTGCGACTTAATCATCTATATCGTCCTCCCATCTTCGTGACCTTCCGCAGCCCCTGTGGCTATCACTCATAATGGTTGCTGTCTCTCAGGGCTCTGTCTTTGACCTGCATTGTTTCTTACCGTATTTAGGTGATTCTCACACAGTCTCCTCCCATCTTCTACCCAACTCCAGAGGCCAGGAAAACCAAATGCCACATGGTGAAGAACTGTTCTGTCATATGCCAGTTTTCCTCTTGGCCCCACACGCAACCCAAGCTGAGAAACATTCCTCCATTAATTTTCTGGGTGTTCTCTTAGTTTTAGCAATTAGACATTAATGATTCCTCAAGCTCAGGCTTCTCTTCTGAGCCTATTCATCTTAACCGAGAATTCCCAGGCCCTGGAACTCAGTGTATTAATATTAAGACTTAACTCTTAGTCTCCTCTTTTCCTTCTCTCAAAGAACTGCTGATCTTCCAGTCATTCGCATTAGAATACTGGAAGTCGTCCTAGTCTCTTCCTTGTCCCTAGCCTCCCCACATTTAGTTACTCAACATGTCTTGTTCATTTTATCGTCTAAATATTTCTCATTACCCCTTCCTCTTCACTTCTGCAGCCTGTCACAGTTAAGAACTTTAAAAAAGTTCTTCCATCTTTCTTGGGAAACTTTCTCCATCTTTCGTAATTCTGCACTTGCAGTCTCTTCACTAAAATCTCCTTAATAATCTTGATATTTATGTCATTTATTTCGAGGAGGAGCAATTTGATCACTTAGAAAAGTCACACAAGAATGATTTAAACAAAAGATTTTCCTCTCCTACAGATTATCTGTTGGAGGAGGCAGATCGTAGCTTGATGGCAGCCCTGACATCCTCAGTGTCTCGGGCTGCTTCTGCTCCATTCCTCCTCTTTTCTGGACAGGTAGAAGAAGAATTGCAGAAGGAGATTACTCAAAAGGGCATATTTTGCAGTTCATTTAGCTCCCTTAAAAGAGCCTTTCTGGAAATCTTACCTACTGACTTCTGCTTAAATCTTCTTGGCTCCCTGTAGCTGCCTCTCGAAATGTTGCTTACCAGGGCACATTGCCACGCCAGGTATGTGGGGTCCTGTCAGGAAGGAAGGAGGCTGTTGAGAAGGTACTTAGCACTTTGTGCCATACCCTACCCCTCAACAGAATCATACCACCTTCCAAATCATTGTTATTCCCATGATTTTATTATTGTTTGAATTAAGTAGTAATTATTTATTTACCTTCTGCTTGTATGTTTGTATTATCCCTACTATAAATGTCAAGAACTCTGTTTAAAAAAAAAAAAAAAATTAGTGTCTTCAGACTCTACGGTAGTTATTTCTCTGTAAATATTTGTTCAACAAAATCACCTAAATAGGTTAGTAGAAAAGAAAATGACTCCCAAGTTATGAGTCTTAGGCATAGAGTTTAATGGTATCATTCTTTGTGTGAGATATTACAGTTGAGTGACATTTTCTCAAAAGATAGTACAGTCACATTTAGTACACTAAGATTGACTTGGTTTTGATGGACAAACAAGGGTAGGCTGCAGTACAAATAGCCCCATCTTTTCAAGGTATGACATTAAACCAAGAGAAGTGCAAGTAATGTAATTCAAATTAGTTTAGTCTCCTTTATAGAATCATTCTAGCAGACCAAACAGTCTTATAAACTGTGTCTTTGCTCAGATCTTTTCGGTATCCCTCTCTTTAAATTGTTCTCCATTTTTTTTTTTTTTTTTTTTTTTTTTTTTAGTTTCTTCAGTTTAGATCCATTTCTTTGACACATAAGCTCGTTTTGGAAGTTCTGAAACAGGCTTTATAAATGTGCCTCCAGCAAAAGGGGCATTTTAAAAAATATTTAGGCTTATTGTGAGTTACATGTTTTATTTAAATACGCTTTTCTTATTGAAATACTTTTCACTTTATAATTACACAATATTTTTTGGCTATTCTCAGTTCCTTTGCTTTTAGAGAGATTCCTTTTAAATTATAAAAACATTTAGTAATGACAGTATTATTTTCATAAAATAAAAAAATATTAGTTCCTCTAACTGTGGCCCTTGAGGGTATGTAAGGTTTGTAATCCTTCTGTATCCTCAGAACCTGGCCCAGTAGTTTAGGTGAGCAGCGAACAGAAGGACAAAGTAGACTTCCGAGGTGATCCGATCGAGTGTTTCCCAGACCTTAATATTTGCATCCCACCTTCAAGGTTTTTAGTTTATCCATATCATATGTACATGTATTTACTAAGTAAATTTTTAAGTGAAATTTATTTAAGAATAAAATGTATTGGGGTGCCTGGGTGGCTCCGTGGGTTAGGACCTCTGCCTTTGGTTCAGGTCATGATCTCAGGGTCCTGGGATTGAGCCCCACATCGGGCTCTCTGCTCAGCAGGGAGCCTGCTTCCCCCTCTCTCTCTGCCTGCCTCTCTGCCTACTTGTGACCTCTCTCTCTGTCAAATAAATAAATCTTTTTTTAAAAGGAATAAAATGTATTTATTTATCTGGTGCTGTTAGCATAAATGAAAAACTAGCATCAAGTAACACAAATAAGTAATTATAAAATGTTAAAAAACAATGTACGGCCACTGTGGAATGCTTGTGCTTTGTGCGTGCACCACATTGCCAGGGTGGCTTGTGGTATTTGAACACTTTATGCTGGAGACTAAGACATTTACTTTTGCAAGTAATTGCAGTAGAACATAAGGGGATTACTGCCTTGTTCACAGGGAGGTTACTAAATGGATTTACCATCTCATATTAGTTATATTCCCTAAAGTATCAACAGTAAATATCCAAGTGAAAGTCTTTATAAATAGGAAAGAGGAAATTAAATTCCTATAACATTTAACATTTGAGAGCTTAGAAAGCTAAGTGCTTCAAAAGTGAGTGGGTGGGACATAGTATAAATGTATAATTTCAGTAATTTTTAATCATAGATCGTTTATCCAATAGACAGAGGTACTTCTATTTATATACTTCTACATAATGGGAGAGTATACCTTTCATTCTTTTGGCAAATACTTCTAGAGCACCAGCGATGAGCCGTCACTTGTGCTAAGTGGGCATTAATGACACAGAGAAGCGATGAATATAGGCAAACTATTAAGTTAAGATTCATTTAGATTTTGATAAGTGCTATGAAGGAAATAAACGTTGTGGAGAGAGGGATAAAGAAGGAATTACTAGGGAAGCTGTTCAGAATGTAGTCAGTAGGAGTGGCGTCGTCTCAGGAGGTGACATTTGAGGAGGTACTTGGAAAGTGAGAAGAGCCAGCTGTGGGAAGAGAGCATCAGGAAGAACACTACAGGGAGATGATGGACCAAGGGCCACTTCTGAGGTGGGAGAGTGCTTGGCGGGGTGAAGCAGAGACAGGCCAGTGGTTGGTGGATAGTGAGGAAGGAAAAGGTGGTGCTAGGAGGGAGTCAGGCAGGAACCACCACATGCAGGGTCTTCTAAGCCAGTGGAAGCAGTGTGTTTTCCTCTGAGGAGAGTAGGAGGCCACCTTAAACAGAGGAGCGAGGTGTACCTTAGAGGAAATCGTCTCTGTGCCTTTGCTTGAACCTTGCATTGCTGTGGTAATTTCAAGTAAGCATGTATTATATTTACAGATTTTAATGTACAGGAATTAGGTACAATATTATGTTTGATTTTGCCCCTCAGTGTTTTACATAACATGGTATTTCATTGTATTATTTACTTCTAAAGTCAGTAGTACACTTTTTATACCTATGACTAGTATCGTACTGGTTACTCCATTTATTAAGGAAAGAAACCAGACTACATAAATATCCACAAATGAGGAGATTGGTGGAATTAGGGATTCAGTAGAACAAACCGAGAGTTTAGTTATTTCAGTGGTTGTTTTAGTGGAAGTAAGCAACAACAAAAAAGCTGTCCTATCCAAATAATTTCCCTCTAGAATCCTGATACTCTTAGTCATTAAACACTTATTTGGGTTTCTCAGCCAGATGTCGTTGTCACCAGGCTGTATTAGATTACAAAACCTATTAAAGTTGATTTATGTATACTTCTAAATTGAGCTTTTAGTTAATGCTTGAATGATTTTAGCAGTCTCATACTGCTCAGTACCTTTGAGCTTGCTTCTTTTTTATATCCTGGCCTATTGCTGAGATGATTATATTTCAGGTGTACATTTTACCTATAAGTTGGAGAATTCTTCATCTGATATTCTGATTAAAGAAATATATAAGTTTGACCTTTTGACTTGTTTCCTATCCTTACTGTCTTTTAGGAAGGTTAGATGTAGTTTATATGCTAAGGCCTCAAATACTTGATTCAGCCTAAACATGGATCAGATTTTCACCTATTTTTAAGAGATGTGAAGAATCATTTTCATGACTTAACAGAGAAATAATTTGCCATCATGGTTCCTTTTTCTTCTCCAATTTATCCTCTTTATTCACTATTACCAGATCTTCTCATAGTTAGAAATTTAACTGTCATTGCCAAGGATTTCACCTTAGAACTTGATAGAATAACTTGTGTTCATTCTGAAAGGGCAAGCTAAATATTTAAATTTTAGAATTTAACGGTATTGGAAGCCATAAATCATGTAGAAACTTTTTGAAAAGCTGTATTTAGTTCAGTTTGGGTGCATCAGTGACATCTTAAAATATGAATATTGAGACTGGGAGTCAAAAGAGAAAGAATAAAGGATTACAACTCTATGCTAAAATGTTAAAATATGAGGATTTTTCTGTTTCATGTAGAGGTGCCAAATGTGACTTATCTTTGTGATCATCAAGATATTAACAAATAACGTTGACAGAATTTCCTTTGGCTCTGAAGAGTTCAGAAAGAAGAGAATGGGTTTAAAATTAAAGCAGTTGTATATGGGGTTGTGAGATATGATTTGAGTCCATAGAATAGGGAAGCTTTTGTGGCTAGTATTTATTGACATTAAGTGGGGAACAAATCGATAATTAGACTCTGTGGTCAGCCTTGTGTTAGGAGTCTGTGGTTAATAGAAAATCTTTCTCAATTAGAGTACTACCCTCTCTACTACTATAAATCAATCTTATGAGGTCAGGTGTGTGTGGAGGAGTGGGGTAATTTAGGTTCTTGCCTTGCCTGATACCTTTGGGGCCATTATGGTAATCTGCCAGAGTAGGTGCTTTTGCCCCTTCAGAATCATGGGGGTAGAGGAGATGTACTCTGCAGGTTTCAGGAAAGTTCAGTTGAGCTCTTGCTATGGCTGTTTAATGCTGTTGAAGTACTCTGTTGCTTCGTAGTTTGAGTTAAACCTTGTGGAAAGCTTTCTAACTTCTAATTTGATTTAGTACAGTAGCAGTGATTCTAAGAAAAACAATCCTTATTGCCTAATAATTGCTTCTAATATTCATCAGTTCATAATCTTTTTTTACCTACCAAGAGGTAGGAATGACTGGAACCTATCTTACAAAGCTGTCTACCACAATGTGGTTTAGGCTTTTCTATATTTAATTATGTATCTGTTTTTAGAATTATTAAGTCTTTGACTTCTATTCCTTTTTCGGAGCCGCTAGTATTGGAAATTCCGTCATTATTTTTCATGCTCTCATGTGTAATAATTCCTATCAGTACTATCTTTAACACACTGAAGCAGTTCTTCAACACAGGGGTGGAAGGAGTTGGGGGAGGGTACATGATGTCTTCATCTCTGACTGCATCCTCCTGACCAGGAGTTTAACATTCTGCCTGTCTATACTGTAGATAACTGTTGTAGACCACATCATACTTTTACTTTTTTTTCCCCCCCTCTGAGAATCTTATTTGTTTTCCTGTTTCTATTCATTCTTTAATTATTAATTTTTCTTTCCATCTATTTGAAAACAGTACATTCTTCACCCTCTAACTCATTTACCTCCTTTGTGTCTACCACAGCCCAAGGTTATATATGTATTTTTTATGTACTACTTCTAATCCTTTTCTAGCTGTTTCTTATTTGCTACATCTAGGGTATATATATTTTAAAACATTTATTATGTTAAAAAGCTCACATAAATCTTGATTTGTCCTCCAAATTGCAATTCCTATGAAAGCAGGGATTCTCTCTCATTTTTCATGTATTTTCCATTTAACCCAATGCCAAGCACAAATCTCAATATTGTAGGTAATAAAGGTGGTGGAATATTTTCATTGCATTAAGTGGTCTTGGAATTTAAATATGAGTACTGTTTCTGACTTCCCTTGAGATTAAATTTTGACAATGTAGGAGATATTCTTGAATAACTGAGGTCTGTGTTCACACTTAATTAATTGGAAGGGAGTTTCCATTAAAGGATGCTCAATTACCTGCGTGTTCTTTGAATAGGAGCATTTGTCCATAATACATGCCTCTATAGGATTTTAAATATTGTAATTTTAGATTCTGCCAAACTCTGAACAATAACTTGTGTGTGAAGATGGACAGAAAGTGGGTTTTAAATTATTGAAAAGTCACTAACCAATACCCCGCTGGGTGCTGTTAATAAAAGAAATATAAATAACAAGAAATTATTTTTATTTTTCAATTTGAATTATATTATTCTGAGTTAAAAAAAAAACAGTTGGCTGCTACATGCAGAAGTTCAGAGGACAATGTTAGGTATAAATGGTGAAGAACAATTTATTACGAATAGATCAGAGTTAAATCCCTTTTCCATAATGCATTAGCTATTGCCTTTGGGCATGTTACTTAACCCTTCTGAGCCTTAGTTTCTTCACTTACGAGATGGAGACAGTAATAACCTATGTCAGAAGATTAGTTCAAGGACTAGAAAAGATAGAAGAACATCTAATGCACCACAGACATTTCATGGCATCTAACACACAAAAATTGTCTTTTGCTACCTTTCTACCCATCTCCTTCAATTTAGGTATACATTATTTCATTCTTAATTTTTTTGCCTTCATGATGAATAAGAAAGTCACTCTTAATTATTTAATAATGATCCATTGCCAATCAAGAGTTTGATAAAGATGTTGTCAATAATATTACAATATTTTTCAGAAAATTTATGTTTTCTTTTTTCACGTATAGTGGTAAATTTGAAAAAGTATTGAAAAATATTTAATATTAACCTTAAAAAATTAAGACTTAGTTGTTCTTAGTTTGAAATATCATATAATTTTCTGAAATCAGTCAAGAGATCTGTAGTTGAATGAGAAAATAAAATTTGCCACCTTCACAAGGGCCAAAGTATTAGCAATAAAACCATTTTAACCAAGCTCTTTGGGGAATGGAGTTTTCTGGCTAAAAAACCCCTTTTGTTTCAACCCTTTGCATAAATGTTTACGAGTATAACGGTTTACTTTTCTGCCTTAGAGAAACGTATGTGTAGAATATAGTAGCCTCTTTGTTTATAGACTAAGGATCTTTCATTTTTCATTCTAAGTAACAGTTATAGTATGGCAGAGTGGTGGATGGCCTTACTATAAGTAGGAGGAGATTAGGTCGAAAGTAATCCCAGGGTATACTATAAAAAGTTACCAACCCTCCCGCACTTCCTCCCACTGCAAATCCCAAGTATCATTTTGTTTAGTTTCACATCTCAGTTGTTCTGAATGTTTTCTAACAAATTGTGATTCTGGTTTCTTAAAACTTCAAATTTATTACGGGAGGCTTAAGATATTATTTTACCTAGCCCTCATTTCATAGATTAGAATATTGAGGTGTAGGTTCATTGACTTGCTCAAGGATACTAAGCAGATGCACTAAAAGAAATAAAGATTTAGTTTCCTCATTAAACTGACACTTTAATAGTGTCCCAAATTTTGGTGGTTATCTTTGATCTTCTTTGAAACAGGTAGATCGACACTTGAGAAAGCTGGATCAGGAACTGGCTAAGTTTAAAATGGAGCTGGAAGCTGATAATGCTGGAATTACAGAAATATTAGAGAGGCGTAAGTAAAATTTACAGTTTTCCATCAATGTTGGACAGCCCATGTGCAAATTGCTGAGGAGACACTTGTCCCACGGAGACTTCTCAGATGGTGTGCTTCTGTGGATGGTGGCAACCGGGTGGGACAGTGTGGAATCTAGCAGCCAGAACTGTTTGGGTTGGATATGGAGACAGATGATACAGGATATCCTACACTCACTCTTTATTAAAATCACATATTAAGTCATTCCATTTTTTAATACGGATATGTTAGTAAGATGAGTGATGAGAATAAAGATTTAAAGAAATAGAACCATCTAGAAATAAGTTAACCATCTGTCATTAAACGTATGGACTTTGCCCTGCCTGCGGATACACTTAAACTCTGAGGAAGTTGTTATTTTTTCTTCCGAAGAACTGCCTTAAGGCTTTTCCTCAACTGTCTTAGTAAGAAAGATTTAGTTGATACTAAAGCATTTCCTCTTTTTCTCAAAGAAGTAAATTTTTTCTTATCAGTAAGAAACAGTTTAATATTTCCTTGCAAGGTTCTACTTGATCTCCAGTTACAATTTACCCTTTATTCTTTTTTTTTTTTTTTGATGCATTTCTTCAGCAAGAACATGTACCTGTTTGTACACACTGATAAAAAATTTCTTTAATGGTGTTAAATCATTTGTATATTGTACGCACTCCCTAGAATAAGGGAACAACCTAATCATGAATCCATCTTGGTATCCATAGTGACATTTTTGTATTCAAAAGTAGATCTATCACTTCAGATGATCATCTAATTTATTTGTGATACTTTTATTCCAAGAAAACCCTATCTGAGAATAGTAAGTATTTTGAGACAAAATAAAATATTCTATAGCTGTTCTAGTTTTTTTTTTAATGCTAATAATAGCTGTGAATAACAATAATTCATGCCTATTCAGTACTGCAGGAAGGTTAATGAAGCATCCTCTTTAAGGACACAGACACACAAAACTGAATGAAATTGAGTCATAAAATCTACTCCACCCTGTGCCCTGCCATAATTTCATCTCAAGGGATCAAGATAAACCCAGAAAACTTCTTAAAAGTATTTAATGCTTGGCGGTAGAGATTCTGTGCCTAACTTCTTTTAGGAAGTCTTTACTATCGTATGTTATTTTAATGATCAAAGAAATTTTCTTTCATATAGTAATGTCCCATCACCTAATACTTTAGGATCTTTTTTTTTTTTTTTAAGATTTTATTTTATTTATTTGACAGACAGAGATCACAAGTAGACAGAGAGGCAGGCAGAGAGAGAGGAAGGGAAGCAGGCTGCCTGCTTCACAGAGAGCCCGATGTGGGGCTCGATCCCAGGACCCTGGGATCATGACCTGAGCCGAAGGCAGAGGCTTTAATCCGCTTAGCCACCCAGGCGCCCCAATACTTTAGGATCTTGCATAGAAAGGTCTTCAACCCAGTATAACTAGTTTAAGTTTTTCAGATCTTATCAGTAATGGAGTTATAATATCCATTCATCCACTTATGTGGTACCTACCCGCTGTCCTGAATTCCCCAATTAGACATTAGCATGCCTTGAGCTGTTTCGTACTTAAGGTGAATAGTAAGAAGTAGATTACATATTATTTAGAAAGAGGATGAAATTGGCTCAGTGTGAAATTGGCAATGGTTATTCTCTATCACGTTTGATGAAAATGACACAGGGTTATGCATCAGGGCTTGCCAGTCCTCTGCTAGGTGAGGGTACAGAGTGCCTGTAGTTGATTGACCTGTAAAGTTCTGCTTGACATTGAATGGAGATGTATCTCTGTGCCTTTCTTTTTTAGGATCTTTGGAATTAGATACTCCTTCACAGCCAGTGAACAATCATCATGCTCATTCACATACTCCAGTGGAAAGTAAGTTTGGTTTAGGGCAGCTAAAATTTTCAGTACAATTAAAAACTCATTATATTGCCTGTATATTCTTTTCATTTAGCCCCATACAACCAATTGAGAAAAAAAAAAAAATCCTTCCCTTCCTTTTATTTTGTGAGATCTACATTTTCCTTACAGTTCCTGGTGGACTTACCTTCGTCATTTGGGAAAAGTATATTTGATTTGGGAGTAGAGTGTTTGCTTTTTCTGGAATACATCAAGGACAAGTGGATGGTATTAGTAGCAGCATATACTTCCTACACACAGACACCTGATTCTCTCTAGAGAGTATTATAACCCAAAACAAATGAGAAAATACATGGTGGTGGGCTCTTTGGTTTTTTATCCTCCTTGCTTCTCCAGTGCTTCACCTACTGTTTGGCATATTAAGAAGACCTCAAATGGTTGGTGGTTTAGTGAGTAAATGGTTGGTTGGATGTTGGCCGATTAGAAGACTGTATCAGTGTAATTTGTGACGGATCAATTTGCTATGAAAGAAGGGCTGGTTGAAAACTGTTCAAAATTGTGGATAATGTTTTGAAAACAAACTTCCTCTCATGTTCTGTGTAAAATCACGGTGTATCATGGGTTATCTGCAGTACTTTGCTACTGAAGTTTTCTTTTTTTAATGTGTGGGAAGGCTACTCTTAACAAAATAGGTGACCCAGACAGTTCTGCTGGTCCCATCCTCCAAGAAAACATATTGTTCTGTATTCCATGAAGAACTCAGAACATAACATACTTGTTTATAACTGAATGAAAGTATTATGTCTTGTCCATAGTCCTCTAAAGTTTAAAAACACATAAATTCTTTATTTATATTCAGAAAGGAAATATAATCCGACTTCTCACCATGCAACAACAGATCATATTCCTGAAAAGAAGTTTAAATCTGAAGCTCTTCTATCTACGCTTACATCAGATGCCTCTAAGGAAAATACACTAGGTAAGTTCAGTATTTCAAATAGGAATGTTTGTTTTTTGTTTGTGTTAAAGGGGAAATGAAAGCGTTCAGGATTAGCAAATCATACAGATTTTTTTACTTGGTTATAGTCTACAGATGGAGAAAGGAGAAAAAGGAAAAAATGGGACATGAAAATTGGATGGTGGCATGAAAATGTTAAATTTAATGATTATATCTGTACTGGGAAATAATGTATTTTAAGCTCACTAACATCATGTTCTCTCCAACCATTTTTATTTTTCTTTAATTTGACATAGGGTGTCGAAACAATAATTCTACAGCCTCTTCCAACAATGCTTACAATGTGAATTCCTCCCAACCTCTGGCATCCTACAATATTGGCTCATTATCTTCAGGAACCGGTGCAGGGGCGATTACCATGGCTGCAGCTCAAGCAGTTCAAGCCACAGCTCAGGTAAAAAGGAAGAGGTTTGGAAGTAGCAGGTACATTTTGTCTGATTCATTGGCAAACTCTAGTGGAAACAACTAGATGTGAACAGAAGGCGTTCTCTTACACTGTAGAGTTTCATTTTTATATCATGGTTTTATGATACCTGACATTTTATTTGATGAAACTTATGTGCATTAATTTACCTGATTGATCATGAAAAGTAACAAATAGATTGGTGCCAGCTCGTGCCGATCCCTTCACACATGAGCGATGGCTCATGATGTGTGTGTTGTTGACCATGAGCCCCGGCACCTACGAGGACAGGACTTGGTTCTCCCTCCCGGTGCCAGGTTTCCTCCAAAAGCCTCACAACTCACACCGCCTTAATGTTCACCGCTCTACAGTTTGTATTCCAAATTAAGTTACCAGTTCTGTAGCTCCCTCCTAACTGTAAAAACCGATTTTAAATCTTTACATAAAATAGCTGAAATGACAGTGATGAAAATAATGGTTTAAACAAAATAATATTGGATAAACTAACATAATACTCTAGTAGGACTGAAAAAGAAAATCTGCATATATATGCATATTAATATTATCAGTGAATGTCTGTTTAAGATGAAAGAGGGACGAAGAACATCAAGTCTAAAAGCCAGTTATGAAGCATTTAAGAATAATGACTTTCAGCTGGGGAAAGAATTTTCAATGCCCAGAGAAACAGCTGGCTATTCATCATCTTCAGCACTCATGACTACATTAACACAGAACACCAGTTCATCGGCAGCTGACTCACGGAGTGGGAGAAAGAGCAAGTAAGTTGCATTGTTATAGTAGCCCTGTACCTTTGCTATAAGGTATGCCCTGTAGTTCTACCAAGTGTGCAGTCTGCTTGGCATCCGGCTGGGCTTGGGTATGTGAAACAAAGGTAGGTATAATGGATCTGGATGAACTTGGGGGAGGCAGGAAGACATGATGTAAAATTTGTAAAATTTATAAAATTCATACAATTTAATTAGCATATAAATTTTGGTAAATTACTTGTGAATTTTAACACTTTCCTGTCTTGCACAGGTAAGTGTTCACATGTCTATTGATGGTCACGATCATGACATTTTCATTCAGACCGCTATACTCTGGGGAAGTAAAGTCTTTAAAAGGTTTTAAAGTCTTTAATCTTTTTTTTTTTTGAAAGATTTATTTATTTATTTGACAGACAGAGGTCACAAGTAGGCAGAGAGGCAGGCAGAGAGAGAAGGGGAAGCAGGCTCCCTGCTGAGCAGAGAGCTGGACGAGAGAAGAGGAAGCAGGCTCCCTGCTGAGCAGAAAGCTGGACATGGGGCTCGATCCCAGGACCCTGAGATCATGACCCAAGCCGAAGGCAGAGGCTTAACCTACTGAGCCACCCAAGCGCCCCTAAAGTCTTTACTTTTTCTAGAGTCTTAAATTGAGTAGAAATAACTTTTGCTTACTTTCTTTTGTTCATTAGGATAAGCCATTATTTGGAACTTTTTTCCTTTATAACCCCTTATTCTGTTATGTGTTTAATATAAACTAATGCAAAATCTAAAATACAAATACACAAAGGCAGTTGATGAGATGATTTTGATGAAGAGTATTCAGTTTGCTTAAAAATACAAAGAATATCTGCAAGACAGCCATAACTAATACTAGCTCTTCAAACTATTACCTGTAATTTAAGTCAATGTTAAGTAGTAGTAGATTAAAAAAATTATCGTAAAAACATAGCTTGAAAGAATTTTTTTTGAATATCTTTATTCTCCAGAAAACAGAAAATGTCAAACGAAAATTATCTGTTATGAAAATTTTTGCTCTTTGTTGCTGTCAACAATTGTGCTATTAAATCTGTATATCAAGTTAGTTCAACTTCATGTTAAGTGTTAATTTGCACGCTTAGTGTCATTTCATTTCATACCACTCATTTAGGAATTATTCTCCTGTAACTTCTGGATGCTGAGCCAATGAAACTGATACTGTTTTTTTTTGTCAGAAACAACAACAAATCTTCAAGTCAGCAGTCCTCGTCTTCCTCCTCCTCCTCTTCCTTGTCGTCATGTTCTTCTTCATCAACCGTTGTACAAGAAATCTCTCAACAAACAACGGTAGTACCAGAGTCTGATTCAAACAGTCAAGTTGATTGGACTTATGACCCAAATGAACCACGATATTGCATTTGCAATCAGGTAAAAGTCTGATATGTCTGTACAAGCATAATCTGAATAAAATAGAAAACAGAGAGCTCTTTCATTTTTTCCAGTTAAAATACTTTTGCTTTCTTCTATAATTTTCTTCTGCTCCTTGCAAAATCATGTTTGCTGTAAATACAAAGAGTGTAAAGGAATGTGTAAGTCACCCATGCTCTCAGCCCTTGGATATAACCAGTAATTAGACGTTTTGGTTTATCACTACTGTATACCCCACATGCATGGTGTCTGAGTCTGCTCAGGCTGCTATGACAAAATACCACAGACTGGGTGGTTTAAACAGCAGAATTCTATTTTCTCACAGTTCTGGAGGCTAGGTAGTCCACTATGAAAGTGCTGACTGATTCCATTCCTGGTGAGGACTTTCTTCCTCCCTGGCAGAGGGCCCCCTTCATGCTGTATCCTCACATGGTGAAGAGAGCTCTGGTGTCTCTTCTTATAAAGGCACCAGCTCTGTTGGATTAAGATTCCACCTGTCTGAGCTCAGTTAGCCTTTATCGTCTCACAGACCCTATCTCCAAACACAGTCCTAATGGGGGATACGGCTGCAACACAGGAGTTTGGGGGAGAGACGCAAACATTCAGTCTCTTACACAGATGTACACACAGATGTGTATGTGTGTGTTTGTGTGTGTATGTATGTGTGTGAATTTGACCAGTTGGATCACAGTATATTCTTTCTGTAACACTTTTTCATAAAGTCATGTGTACTGAATATCATTTTTCTTGAAGTAATCCTTTAAAATTTTTTCACAGTTATGTGTTATACTATGTGTAACTTTTTTTTTTTTAAGATTTTATTTATTTATTTGACAGAGATCACAAATAAGCAGAGAGGCAGGCAGAGAGAGGGTGGGAAGCAGGCTCCCCGCTGAGCAGAGAGCCCGATGCGGGGCTCCATCCCAGACCCTTGGATCATGACCTGAGCTGAAGGCAGAGGCTTTAACCCACTGAGCCACCCAGGCGCCCCTGTGGGTAACTTTTTAAACCAGATTTAGCTATAGGTTTTTGTAGTGGTTTTAATTTTTTTGAGATTACAAATATGGTAGGCATTTTTTTATGTAACCCATTTTACACATCTAATTTCTAAGATAATCTTTTAGAAGTAAAACTAAGTTAAAATATTAGTTGCAGACTACCAAATTACCTTCTGAAGTTCATTACCAAAACCTGATGAGCATGCCTGTTTCCTAAACCCTGTCCAGTGCTGGATACTATTTTGTCTCAGAAACCCTATACCAGTTTGATAGTTTTATATTACACAGTGATTTCAATTTACCTTAGTAGTAAAATTGGACTCTTTTTTTGGCTACTTTTATTTCTTTTATGAATTGACTCATTGGTGTTGGCCTATTTTTCTATCATTTTTGTCATGTACATTATAAATACTTTGCTTGGTTTAGTTTTTTATTTTGTTTTTAATTCTGAAATTCCAGTTTTACAGCTGTCAGTCTTTTTCTTTATGAAGTCAACTGTGGGTTATATGCTTATTAAGAAGACCTTCTTGCCTTTTCCCCCTATAGCTGTGTCTTGCATTTTTTTTCTCATTTGCAAATGGCTTTGTCTAGCTCTTGATATACTTCAGTTTCTATACGTTTAAATCTTTAATCCATCTGCAAAAAAAAAAACCCACTTTAATCCATCTGCAATTTATTGTATTTATGGTGTAAGTTGGCAATCTAATTTTTGAGAATTCGCCATTTAAGAGACTGTTAGGTTTTCTCCTGTCACCTGACAAACATTTTTTTAAAATCAGTTATTAAGAAAATTCTGTACAGATCCTGGTAGTAAAAATAGATCACCTAAAAAAGAACAAAATCAAACTCACCCTGATTTCTCATCTATAACACTAAAAACTAGTTGATGAAATAGATCTGTAGAGCTTTGAGAGAAAAATCTGAGTGCCCCCCAAAAATTGTTAACCAGAGTCGTTCATGTGTGAACCATGTACAGATATGCTCAATCATGCAGAGAATCAGATAGTATGCCATCTAGTCATAACACTGTCTGAAACATTTCTCTGTCCATTGAGAACTTAAATTAATTCAAGAATTAGGAAATTGTATTATAAAGTGCTGGTGATGAACAGAAGAAAGAAAAATGTGAGAGGGCAAATAGTAAATTGGTAATAAGTTTAGAACTTTCAACTATTGACTGCAAAAATATAAATGACCCA
This sequence comes from Enhydra lutris kenyoni, assembly GCF_002288905.1. Taxonomy (NCBI): domain Eukaryota; kingdom Metazoa; phylum Chordata; class Mammalia; order Carnivora; family Mustelidae; genus Enhydra; species Enhydra lutris. The sequence goes on along the minus strand of NW_019154111.1, from coordinate 20,038,508 downwards.
ACATGACCCAAGAAAAAATAGAAACCTTAAGTAAGTAAGTAACCCAAAAAGAAACTTAAAGTCTTACAAAAGAAACCACCCACAAAGGTAATTTGTCAAGGTTCTTTCAGATTTTCAAAGAGCACATAATTTCTGTGTATTTCCCCTCTGTGCTATAAATCTTTATAAACTCTTTACTAAAAAACTATATACCCTATTTCTTAATGCAATTGTATATTCCTGTCTGTTTTCTAACAGTATCATCAACAATTTCGATTTAGATGCTTGTCACATAGTCATAATAAAAAATATTTACTTTTATTTTAACTAGGTATCCTATGGCGAGATGGTGGGCTGTGATAACCAAGATGTAAGTATTAAATTTTTCTATTTAGGAATGAAAAAAAAATCACGAAATATTACTACTTAAACATTTTTCTTATTTATGGAATCATTCAGTCTGTGAAAACAAGTCTGCAGTTATGTTAAATACATTATATTAATGCTAGAATATTTCTCTCCAAAACATGGTAGTGTCCCTTCATGTGCTCCCAATTCAAAACTCTTTTAAAGCTAGTTTTGGGTTTGTTTTTTTTTAAGATTTTCTTTATTTACTTGACAGAGAAATCACAAGTAAGCAGAGCAGCAGGCAGAGAGGGAAGGGGAAGCAGGCTCCCTGTTGAGCAGAGAACCCGATGTGGGGCTTGATCCCAGGACCCTGACCTCATGACCTGAGCCGAAGGCAGAGACTTAACCCACTGAGCCACCCAGGCGCCCCTTAAAGCTAGTTTTATAGTTTCATCTGCAAATTATAAATCTCAAAAGGTGATACATTGTATGAAAATTAAAAACATCCTCCACCTCCTTTGCTAAATAATACTGTGTTAACTAGAAGCCAGTTCATTTACCACAGTGAAGAACTGGAGCTTTAAAACAGTACATTGTGTCAGGAAGCCTGTGGCTAGCGGGAGTGGGGGGTGGTATATTGTGAGGTTATTTTCCTCCTATCAGTGTAGTGTATCCTATTGTATCCAGCAGCTGTCTGCTGGTAAGAGCCACTTGTGATATAAAAAGTAAAGGAGCTTTGAAAGAAAAGAATTCCCTTTTTTTGTTTTGTTTTGTTTTTTTACGAAGCTGAATTTTGGTTAGAGATATATTTTTATTGGATGCTGAGAATATTTTTTCTCGTAATTTCACTCCCTCACTTTCTCAAACTTCCAGCCCCTTTTGTTCCATCTTTTCCTGCAGAGGAGTAGCAACCCTGAATTCTAAAGAAGTAAGAATCCATAATGTCAGAATCCTAAGGTTAATAGTAGCAGTTTAAACTTTTTAAAAATAACCTGAAGATTGAGCAGGTTTGTCTTGGTACATTAAAGTCTGTGCTTTCCTGACCTGACAGGGTCCCAACAACATGTTCACATAGTTAGAGAAAGACTGTCCTTCCACTTCCCCCTTTAGAATTACTTGTGGGCTGTTTGTGATTATTGTATAACAATATTGCCCAGTCATTCCAAGAACACCATTGTAACCTCCTGGGGAAGTTAGTGCAAATGATGCATTTCTGTGAATACCCCATCATATTCTCTGATTCTTCTCATTCCTACTTGTGCTCTTCTGAGTGCTAAGATTTTCTGTGCAGGTGTAGAACTGCTTAATACGTTACAGAGTAGGATCCCTTTTCTCTGCATATGTAGGAATAGATCTACCCAGAGAGGAATTCCAAGGCATCCCTTTATGATTTTCATTGCAACTAGCTCATGCTACTTTACGAGGGAGTGAATAAGGCTGAATAGTAAATAAAATCTGTAAAATGTATTTGCCTTCGTTGTGAGAGATCCATCTCACTTCTTGTCCTTGAAAGTTAGTATCAACTTACTCTCTGGCTTAAGGAGAATTAGTGAATTTTGTTCATTACTTGGGATCATGAATATAGATGACATTAACCTCTGAGTTAACAGAGATGCATACTTTGTCTGTGCCTCCATTTCCTTATCTCTTAAACCTATCACTGGAATTCAGTGACCTATAAAATCAGCTCCTAGATCTAAAAGTTGTTTCCATGAATCTTATTATTAATATTCAGTCTAGTGGGCATATTATACTCTGTAATCTTTGGAGGTATTAAAAACTATTTCTCTGCCATTTTGCTTTCCAGTGCCCAATAGAATGGTTCCATTATGGATGTGTTGGGTTGACAGAAGCACCAAAAGGAAAATGGTACTGTCCACAGTGCACTGCTGCAATGAAGAGAAGAGGCAGTCGGCACAAATAAAGGTGGTCGTTCGTTTCATTTGAGGAAGAAAAAACTTCAACTAAACATTTTATATAGGACTTGAAAAAAGAAGAAAGAGAAAGAAGACACAATGCATTTCCAGGCAACCACTTCAAGGATTTACATAGACAATCCTGTAAGATCCTGAACTTGAATTTTATGGGTTGTATTTTAATAATGTAAGTAAATTATTTATGCACTCCTGGTGTGCTACGAATATTATTCCAGTTAGCCTTGGATTATTTCAGTGGCCAACATATGCAGACATTTGTACTCCTCAACCATTTTCTCAAAGTAATGGGCATTCTATAATTTAGACTTCTGAGAATTCCAACGATGAAGATTTTAAGAAAAGTATTTTATATTCAACAGGTATGTTCTGCTGCATGTACTGTACTCCAGAGCTGTTATGTAACACTGTATATAAATGGTTGCAAAAAAAAAAAAAAAAAAAGTCAGTGCTTCTAAAAAGAATTTAAGATAATGGTTTTTCAAATGCCTTTATAATAAGCTTTGTTTCTTTGTGAAACTAAATTCAGCAGGCTGAAGGAAATGGTTCATGTGATAAAGTGGGCTGGTGTCCTCTAGAGTACCTGGGTACATAAACAGAAACTCCTGTAGGTAAAAACGAATCTGTGCCATTAGTCTTTATATGTTTCTGCATCTGGATAGAGTGCAGTTCATGGGGGGAGGGGGAGGGGCCTAAAGGGAAAGGGTGTTAAAGTGATACATTTTTATACCAAATGTGTTTATTTTTTTGTGCAAGTAATCCTTAAAATTGGAATTGTATTAGGTGTTAAAATAAAGTTTTTAAAAAATTACTTGTATTTATACTTTACACACTTAATAAGGAAAATTTCTTAATTCCAATTAACTTCCAGTTTTCATAATCTAAAAAGGACAGAGGCCCAGGACACAGAATGCTGTGTAATCTTTGATTTCTTTAACAGTGCTTGGAATTCATGACGTGAAAATAGGGAAAAGACATTTTTAATGTAAATTTGAAATGCAAATGTATTTTTCTAGAACATCTCTCTGGCTTTTCCTTCAGTCTAAGAGACATGAAAGAAATCTAATTATGGTAGATAAAATGAAAATAATGGTAGTAGTTGTTTTGACTTGAGGCAGCGTGGCCAATTGAAGTAAAGAGACCTCCTGGATTGGAGCTTAAAATGCAGTTCTATTCTGGATACTACCACATACTGGTATGATGGTTAATTCACATTTTGAATCACTCTGGGCCTTATTAAACCAGGGTGATGCTGGCTGCAGGATGTCTGTAAAGCACTCCTAAGGTTTTTATTCTATAGGTGCTATTTAAATTATAAATTTTGCATAGTGGAGGTTTTATTTCAGGTATACTACCAAGTCAGGTTGGTAGAAAAATCCTTAAAACTTTAGAAATACTTATTACATCATTTCTTTTATGTTGAAACTTACTGGGTCCATTAGATTTCTGCTTTAATCAAAACCACTTATGAGCCTCTTAGAACTTATTCAGAAGACCATAAAATCTATGCAGTGCTACCCAAAGGGTATCGGTTAGATAGGGGATTTCAGAGGTCTCTCTTACCTTCACGAATCCTCAATTCTGAGCTGTTGCAGACTGATTTTATAGCTGGACAGCCCATAAAACAAAGTTGGTTCGTTTGTGGGGATTCATGATTTCACAGTATCTATGAGTATCATGATTCCATAACACTCAGTATTTTCATGGAGATTTTATAAAACTCTAAGAAATAACATATAAAGTAGCATTCCGTTAGCTTATTAGCATGTTGCCTGGAGATACTCTGTGGTATTGTTTAATCTTCTAATTATATATAATGACTTCCCAAATTCATTCATTTTCTAGGAATTGGTCAAAGGAAAAAGCCTTATATGTTCAGCCTTATTTTAAGAGAAAGTTCCTTGTCTGAATCAGGAACATCCCTATTTCCAGCTGCTGCAGCCCCTTTCCGTGTGTGAATTCCACTGCTTACCAAATCACTTGAAAACATTTTGACAAAATTTAACCTCAAACATTGACTATTTTATGAAGCCTCTCTAAAGAAGGAAACCAAACTTTCATTCCCTTATCTAGTAATTGGTGGAACCTGTTAGTATCTGAGATTATATATATATATATATCTATATATATAGATAGATATGGGCCAAAACATAGAACTACCTCCTCAAAAAAAAAAAAAAATATGGCCAACTATTAATATTCTTTGAGGCATTTACACCAAGGGGTGAGATAAGCATTTTTGCTATTATAAAATACAGATTCAAAATCTTTGTTCTGTAAAAACTTGTGTAACAATTGATGACACAAAAAAAGTCCAAATGTGGGTTCACAATTTATAGGTGGTGAAAACTGAGGCCTTACTGGTGTGGAGTGTACATTAAAATGTTCATGGTGACACATTTGAAGCAATAAATGGCTTAATTAAATGCCTAAATGAAGCTGAGTGTTTGATAAACATACAATCATTCTTTTTAAGGGCAGTTCATTTTTTTTGCTCTTTTCTCCTTTAAAGCTGATGCCACATACTTCAGATTTTTAACCATATTTGGTTCATGCAGTGTTAGTGCCCTTCATCTTTCGATCTCAGAAATGGGCTTGTTGACCTAATTAATTAATCATAGAGAAACAAGTGTCTGATACACTTGGGTTGTGAGAGGTGAGATAGTCTCTGTAGACATTGCAGTGTTGTCCTTCAACTCATATTTTTAAAAGAAATCTTTACTGGATGGGTTTTAAGAGAAAATGAATACCTCAGACGCATTTATTTTTGTGATTTTACAAACGTTGAGCACCTAGATGTTAAGATCACACGGATGTGGAGGAAGGTACTCAGGTGTGGGTCTGGGAAGGACGAGGATGTTAACAAGTAATTGCGGTGCTCAGGAGGATGGTGTGATGGGCGGATGCACAAAGCCCTGCGAGGACATGGGGAGACTTCACAGAGGAGATGTCCTGTGAACTGCTTCCTAAAGACACACAGAGTAGGGAAGGTTTTTCAAGGCAAGAGACTGTTCAAGGGCCACGTACACTGTGGTAACTGACAAGTACTCTGGAATGGGTGGACGTCCAGTAGGGAGAGGGCGGTTCAGCGAATATAGCCAGAAACCTGAGCGAGAGTCTAAACACGAGCATTTCACGCTGCATCATAGAACTGCTTGTTGATGAGAGCAGTGATGGCATTGGCATATTGTTGGCTAAATACATTCTGATAATTTTTACAGTTTAATGACACTGTAGCACTTTTCTTATTTCAATGTAGGGATGACACAAGTAGTCTTTAACTTGGAAATTGCTAAAAAAAAAAAAAATTCTAAATTTAAGGTGAATCTTTTCTCCTAGTTTTTGAAACTACAGATTAGAATTGCAAGTGAAGGTTTTTCGTTTTCCTTATTTAGATGATAAGATCTACATTACCCAGACTGTAATTTCTGACCCAAGATCTTAATATTCCTGATTTGATTCTGCTATAGAGAAATAAAGCTTAAAGTGATATAAACATGAACTGACTTCAGAATTGTTTTTTGTTTTTTTTTTGTTTTTTTTGATCGAAGTTTAACATAAGACGTATACCCCTTTTTGGTCATTTCCATTTTAAAGTAGTAAGTATATATACTTCATAAGTCAATAAATAGTAAATTATTAGGCATTATTACAATTTTTATTAGGCATTATTACAATTTTGTAAATTATAAAATATTTATTAATAAATTGCAATTTTTATTTGAAAAAAATTAGCAGTTTCTTAATAAATCCTTCAGGGCCATATAATCCAGTTTTTGGTTAATCCAGAACCACATTTTACTTTCGTTGCTAATAGCAGAAGAGACCATAAAAGAATATTACAATCATCCATTTCTCCCCTGCTTATTAAAAACTCAGAAGCCAATGTGGGAAGTGAGGGTAGGGAATGTATACACTTGTGTATGTGTTGCGTATTCCCATTCCCCATTTCTGCTTACCTTCTGCTTACCTATATTAATGAGTAAGAGTAGTTTTTCTAGAAGGGTGGGGGAGCAAAAAAAAAAAAGTAGTTTTACTTAGGAAAGTGTATAACTGCTAGTCTTTAATGGTGAGCTAGTTTAAAACATTCACAAGTTTAACATCAGTCATAAGGAAAAACAGTGGTCATATTTGAATTTTTTTGCATTGTAGAATCTAATCCAGTAGAGGGACCCTCCATGCTAATATATTAAAATAAGAACAATTGTAATAGGTACTAAATACTTTAGAAAGCTGCCTAGGTTAAATGTAATACAGGAGGCCAGCCAGAAATATTTCTGAATAACCCTTTGAAATAAATATGAGTTAGCTATTTAGAATTTTTCTAATATTTTACCAATTTTACTAATATTATAACTAATATTTTAACTAGCTAGCAGAAAGTTTTAGTATGACCTCTCCCCAGTATTTCTCATTAGAACTTTAAAAAATTTATGTCCGTATCCTTGAAGCACTTGTGTATGTTATCTTTAATATGACAAATGGCTATTTTCATGAATGGGTTTCACAAATGTGCCAAAAGATGTTTTCATTTTACCAGTGCTTATCGTTTATAAATGTTTGAAAGAGAGTCCAGTTATCTGTTGAAAACAACAACAAAATAAGTTTATATATTAGAGATCATATGGTTTAGATATAGGAGTAATCTTTGAAATTTAAGTGGTATATATATATATATATATATATATATATATATATATGACCAAAGAGCCATACTGTATCAAAGAATGTGTCCTTCCTACTCAGCAAGATTAGCTAGATTACCAGCCTTCATTGGAGTGGTAAGATAAAACGTCCCTCCCTTCTATCCCCTAACAAACATCTGTCTTTTAGGTAGTAAATTTGATGCTGTAAAAATTTCAAAATATCTTTCACTTTCTGAAAATATGAATGGATGATTAAATTATAATTACATTTAAAAAAAGAAACTAAATTATGTAACTATCTTGTGACAATTTTTTGAATGTATTATGGTTTCTGCAGGTTTACAGAGAAGATATATGTTTAATTTAAAAAACGTAATTTGATACTATGTTCATGTTTTATAGGATGATAGATTAAAACAGGAATTCTGGCTCCACGCCAAGGTGTGAATTTGGCTCTAAAAAAGTAAAACAAAGGGGCGCCTGGGTGGCTCAGTGGGTTGAGCCACTGCCTTCGGCTTAGGTCATGATCCCAGGTCCTGGGTTCAAGCCCCACATCGGGCTTTCTGCTCAGCAGGGAGCCTGCTTCCTCCTCTCTCTCTGCCTGCCTCTCTGCCTACTTGTGATTTCTCTCTGTCAAATAAATAAATAAAATCTTTAAAAAAAAAAAAAAGTAAAACAAATAGTGTAATTCGTTGGATTAAATGTTTGCCAGTCCACCTGTGTGCTCACTGATTGAAGTGATTCTTTTCTTTTTCTTTCTTTTCTCTTTCCTTCCTTCCTCCCTCCTCTTCTCTCCCTTCTTCCCTCTTCTCTCCCTCCCTCCCTCCTCTTCTCTTCCTCCCTCCTCCCCCTTTCTTTCTTCCTCTCCTCCCCTCCCCTCCCTTCTCCTCTCCTCTCTTCTCCTCTTCTCTCCTTTCCTTTCCATCTCTCTCTTTCTCCCCTTCCTTCTTCCTTCCCTCCTAACCTGCCTCCCGCCCTCCCTTCTTTCCTCCTTCCCTCCTTTTCCTCCCTTTCCTCCCTCCCTCCTTTCCTCCCTCCTTTCCTTCCTTCCTTCCCTTAGACTGTGTGCATTAATATGGGTATGTATACATGTATGTATACATATATCTCCATATATGAATATATAGTCTTTTAAGAGGATGCATATCTTAAAAGCAAATCTGAGAGACTTAAAGGAAATTATATGGGCAAAGTTGCATTTATTTGAAGGCGTGGTATAATTACACATTCAGGAAGTGGTTAAAATCCCCGTGTCAGTGCCACAAGCTGCACAGGTAACACAATTCTAACTTAAGTAACAATCAGGCAGCCACATATAAAAATTATGCAGTAACTATTCTTTGATTAAATTTCAGTTTTCCAACCTTAGTCCTATAGTCATTTTCTACTGGATGCTGCTTTGTTGTGCAGGGCTGCCGTGGGCCCTGTGGGACGTCAGCAGCCTCACTGGCATCTACTTACGAGATGCCAGTAGCATCCCCCTGGGCCCGCAAGCTGTGGCAACTAAAAATGTCTTTAGACATTGCTACATTGTCTCCTGGGGGACAAAATTGCCCCTGCTGTGTTGCATGTTACCAAGATTTGAAATATTTCCTGTGGGAAAAATGGAAATAGTATGGAAATTGTTTAAATCTATTATGTATAAACCTCCACAAATAGGAATTTTTAAATCACTTGCCAGGAGACACTGCTAGATGCTGTAAGGATATGGTGATGAGTAAAATAGTTTCTGTTACATAGCAGTTCATATTGTAAAAAGATACAAGTATACTAGTCACTAAAATACAGTAAAGAATTTGATAAAAGTCATCTTGGCTCTAGTGCATGCAAATTCAAAGTGCTTATACAGAAAGTTGTGAAAAATAAGTAAAGCAACCAGTTGAGAACTGTGGAGAGCTGGAGACTTATGTCCCATTTAAAAAAGGAAGCACCAAGTGTTGTCCTATGGAATCTTCAGGTAATTTGCATGCTCAGAAATGCTGGGCTAGTGGGCAATTTAAAATGAAAAGCATCTGGGTGCCTGGGTGGCTCAGTGGGTTAAAGCCTCTGCCTCCGGCTCAGGTTATGGTCTCAGGGTCCTGGGATCGGGCCCCATATCGGGCTCTCTGCTCAGCGGGGAACCTGCTTCCCCCTCTCTATCTGCCTGCCTCTCTGCCTACTTGTGATCTCTCTCTCTCTGTCAAAATAAATAAATAAAATTTAAAAATAAAATAAAATGAAAAGCATCTAGTTCAGAGGATGTGTTCTATCTGGACTGTTGATTCATCTAGAAATTCGAGTCTAGTTTGAAAAATAGAATACATTTTCAAAATACCTTCTTCTTTCACCCTCTCCCTTCACCGCACACTCCATACCAAAAACCCAAAATGAAACATACATGTGATAGAAGAGAGGTTTGAGGAGGAAGATTGTTCTGTTTTGTCTGCCCTTGAAATGAGAAAACTCTAAAAGGCCTGTCACTCTATTGTCCCAGGCCAATGCTGCTTAAATACAGATTCTTGAGTACTGACATGATCAAGGAGAAGGGTGCTTTATGAAATTACTTGCACAAAGCACTCGGTCTGAAACCCGCCAGAACCCATAGGTCTGTATTCCTACAGCATGTCACCCTCCCACCCCTCTCACTGGCGCAGCTTCCTCTATCTTCATTGTTCCCTGTTCTGACGCCTTTGGACTCTAACACATGCTCCTACTTAGCCTTCCATCACAACTGGGCCATGAATACCCACTACTTGTTTTCTCCACCTACTGCTCACGCTCATCCCACTCTTGCTCTCTTTCTCCCAAACCAGCATCTGCCACCAACCTCCATCTCACAGAACAGAGGAAAGAGAACATACTAAATGCTCATGTTCGCTTTTGGGCTTCTGGGTTCCAAGAGGTCCAGTATTTGATAATTATCTGTTTTTGTGTCTGACACCACTCCAGACTGAGCTCGACCTCAGCATCGAAAACATAACAGGCATGCGTTGAGCATGCATTCTTCCAATATCTGTCCACAGAATGATTGGGTGTTTTCCGTACATTACATCATCTGGCATGCCAACAACACTTCAAAGAAGGCCTAAGTGCCCTCTTTCCACAGATCACTCATTTAGAGACAGTTAAGACGCTGCACCATGCTACTACCCAGACTGGGTATCCAAGGTTGTCTGTGACCCCCTTGGGCTATTTGGTGTTATTTCCTGCTGTATCTTCTTTTCCACCTTTCCTTCACCTTTCCACTCTCCCTCTTCTCACTTCAGCAGATATCCTTTATGTATGTATGTATGTATGTATGTACTACCATCCTCTCCCACATCGTCAGACTTGGTGTTTGAAACAGGGAATTGGGTTTTTCAAGCCGCCGGTATCATTTCTAGAACATCAATTTTCCACTTTCTTTCTGATCCCTGTTGAAGTCTAGTTATAAAATCATCTATGCTGTTGTCTCATGTTTCCCAGGCCCAAAGGCACTATGATTTTAGCATCTTGATTCATGTTTTCTTTCGTATCTTGTACTCAACAACTTAACGATATATAAAAATGGCCCTCCAGATTCCTCAAACTCTGTCTTTCACACTTTTTGCCTTAATAGAAAGGCACGTCCATCACTTTTCTCCTAGTAAAGAACTTTATCTCATTCAATCTCAACACAGGAACACTTGCGATTTAAAGATCTTATAATTCCTAGTATCTCTCAAATCACATTGCATAAACTAAAAATATACCTTCCAACATTATTGTTTGGCCATTTTTCTTAAAACTCTCTTGGCTTCTAAAATCAAGTGACACTTCATTTTTTTTTTAATACTTTTTCATTTGTCATGAGATTGAGGACTCTAAATCTATAAATAAAATAATATTAAACACACCAGAGGGGGATATATGCAAGAATTGGGATAAACCTAGCTTTCATGTAAATACTTATTCTGTAAAGCTTTAATTAATTTGTTTTACAGAGGTGTTAAACGAGTTTCTTACAGGTAAGGAACCAGAAATGCCCATTTCTCTAGATCTATAATAGCAGGGCACCCCTAGGGGGAGCTCCGTCTCACAAAATATAAGTGTGCATGCCCGACGGAAGCGATCCTTTCAGGGGTGTGGGCTCACAGAAGAACCTCAGCCCAAAAGAAAGAGGTTGCGTTAGAAACAGGTTACAAAACCTATTTAGGTTCAGAGCTTTTGGAGAATGTCCGCTATGATCCTAAGCCAGTCCTGTGTAGCCAGGTTTCGCAAAGCAGGCGCTGGAAGAAGAGGTGAGCCGCAGGCCCTGGACGGACTGCGCTCTGCCTTGGCTTTCCCTCCGCTGACTCGGCAGAAGTAGATGCAGTCTGCAGAACTGCCCTACTAGGAGCGTCCTCGTGACGGTGTGCAGAGCGTTAGGTTGAGTGGAACTGCGGACACAGGCCGCTGCGTATCCCTTTCCGCAGAGCAAAATTACCCGCTACTCTCCCCTGACTACAGGAGCCAAGAATCAGGCAATTAGCCTCTGAAAGGCTTGGCCATTGGCCTGGGAAAGGAGCCGCCGGTGATAGGAGTTAAGTACCACCGCACAGAAAGACGACTTGCAGGTATCCCGGTGCACACTCGGGCTTTCAAGGTCTGGGGTCCAGGTGATACTCGAGACCCTTTTATCCCCCACAAGAGTGACCCCCATGCCGTCGAGAAAAGATCCTTCCAGTTCACGCGCGGAGTTCGCTTTCGTCTCACCCTCGACCTTTGCCGTCGTTTGACGAAGGACTATTTGTTTTTCCGATGCCGTGAGAAGGGAAAGAGAGGACCCAGGGCGTCAAACATCCAACGTGTATTTAAAATTCTGCAGCTCCGGGGGGTAGGCAAGGCGCCTTTCCAGGCCAGGGAGAGGCGCGGCTCCCAGGCTGGGGAAGCCCACCGTGTCTCCCCGCGGGGGAGCTGCCCGGGCGCTGCCGCGGCCCCGGGACTCCGCGCCGTCGGCCGTAGCCCCGCCCTGCCCCGCCCCGCCGGCCCGTGCGGCCGCGCTCCCCGGGGCCCCGCTGGCGACCGAGAGAGCCGGGGCGCGCCGGGGGCGGTGTGCCTGCGGCCCGGCGTGCGCGTCGCGGGGGTTGGGGGTGGGGATGAACTGGAGTCACACGACTGGCTGTTTCCTTCCGAGTGCTCTTGGCCAGCAGTCCAGGAGGGGATGATCATGGAAACTTTTTTTTTTTTTTTTTTTTTTTTTTTTTTTTTGGCTAAAAGGATGAAAACTGAGTAAGTACATAGAACTTTGAACTTGACGCGCAATGAGACTAATACAAGCAGAACCCTAACAGTCACCGTGTCCCATCACACCCGCATTCCCTTTTGATGCTAAAAGCCGAGAATGCTTACGGGACAGTGGCCGCGTAAAAGTGGTGGAGGGGACGCCGCGGAGAAACGCGAAAGGCTGCAAGCCGGGCTACTCTGAGCCTGGAGGAGCCGTGAGGCACCGCGGAGGCAGCTAGCCGGCACCCCGCGGCCAGCGGGCGCTTTCCTTTTGGTCTGTTGCGCTCTTCAGTGCTGTTTCCAGACTCCAGATTTACTCTGGGGGTGTTTTTTGTTTTTTGTTTTTTTCTTTTTTTCTTTTTCCTGTGAAGTTTTTGCTGTGAGTTTAAGGATGTTTTGGAAATAAGGCATTACCGGAAGCAACAGTCTGGCAGCCTGGGGTACGCTCAGGTTGTTAGTTACAACTATTATTATTTGGATTTTTTGTTTGTTTGTTTTTTGTTTTGTTTTGTTTTGTTTAACCCAGACCAGCCACTTTTCACTGTCATCCATGGAAGGGATCTTATTAACCGCCTCAGACTTTGGGGACCTATGACTCTTTGGCATGAACCCTTCGGAAAGTTCTTCAGCGGGGATGGAGCGATCTTGATTTCAATTGTGGAAAGAGAAGGCTGATCTGTACTTTTCATGCTGACAAAAAATAGCTGCTATGACTTCTCCGGCAACGTGGACAGGGGCCAAGTGAAGCTGAACTGGTCATGGTCTGTCGTCCAGTGTTCCCTTGTCGCCGGCGATTTTGTCCCCGGCCCTTCTTGGTGGGCTTGGTGGTGGCAGTTTGTCTCTTCTACCAGACCCTGACCCTCCGAGGGACGAGGAAGCTCACAGCCGCTGTCCCTGGGGCTGCCACGAACACACCCCCCGAAACCCGGGCAAGCAGATGCAAGAAGGGATTCTCCCCCGACAGTCAGTGCTTCCTTCCCTCCGGTAATGCCCAGGATATCAGAAAGGTAAGATGGTCACAAGCTTAGCCTTGACGTTTTCTGTAAAGATAGCAGTCTGCCTCTCTCTGTCCTTTCTGTAAAACTAAAATTAACTTCCATGAGGTCTGAAAGGGATCCAGAGTACACAACGGCCCAGAGAGTGACCTTATGACAGTGAGACACATGCTAGCTTCAGCTTCCTATATTTACTTCCAGAAAGTCCTGGCCATTATTCTGTCTCTTAGAATTTCACTTCCCCTTCAGCTGAATGAACTAGACAATTGGGAGTTGGTGGGAGTATATGAATTCTTTATAAAGTTTTAGGATTCTGAGAGAGATGAGGATTTACAGTTCAGGAACGTAAATCAAAGACTCATAAAATTTGATCAACATTGAGTGTTTCCTTAAGGTAATCAGTTTGAGTGCCCAGACCATTCCAAACTCAAAGATATTCCAGAATGCCATTTTATAATTGATTAAATCGATTTTTCATTGGTGAGCAGATTTTTAAGGCAAACGTATTTATTTCTGAACCATTTAAAGGAATAGTATAATGTTTCCTCAAAAGAATTGACACCAGGCATTTTATTGTTTGTAGAATTGGGAATTATTGGTTATTCTATACTTAAACTGTTCTAATTAACTTTACTAATTGTTGTTGAGTGTCAGAAAAAAACACAAAACACGTAACTCCCCACACACTAGATTTCTGTTTTAATATACCACTCTGCTCATGCCTGTCAGTGAGAGGATGACCTTTAAAATAATCCAGTCTAAAAAAGAAAAAGGAAAACAAAAAACACACATGCAGAAATTCATGGCAGCAAAGCCACTGATTGCAGTGCTCCAGCAAGAGGTATAGCAAGATAATTTAGGAAGCTGTAGGTACTATCTCATACCTGCTGTAGATTTGGGTAGATCCTATGACTGTGGTTATGTTTGGAGCAGAATTTCCTATTGAAATTTTAATGCCTCCATCCTACTACCATCTTGTTTCAAGAACTCCTTTATCTATTTCCTTTCAGACTCATAACCCTGTAAGACAGGTAGGGTGCACACGCTCGCCATCGTTGCACAGATAAGGTGGCTGTCAGAGATGTGTAGGCAAACCACAGGGCGAGCAGGATGTCCTGGTACACCCACCTGGTTCCTACCACAGTACTGGGGCTGAAATCAAAGTTAAGGTCAAGGCTCTGATAGCAATTGGTGAAAGCATAACTGTAAGAACTTATTGAAATATGATATAATAGGTTAGAACAAAAAAATTTTTTTAAACTTTTGAGTGACTTAGTTTATCAACAATGTCAACAAACATGACAAAGAATAGCAGATAATATAACTAGAAACACTCCCAGATGAAACTCTAACTACGAGTGTGAGTCAGTTATTGACTGTTTTAACATCACTGAAGAATCTGTATTTTTTCATTTGAACTAGCATTAATTTTTATTTGCATTTTTAATACATCAAATTTCTAATGGGTGTGAACTGTGACTTGTAAAGTCACTTCTTGTTGTTTTTCCCCCCAATATTAATAAATAGTTTCTTTAAAAATACTTGAAATGGTTTTGCTCTTTTTTTTTAGATGGTTTTGCTCTTTAAGTAAAGAGCAAAAATTGGTGCTAAGAATTTTCAACAAAAAGGTTTTTATTCATTATTATAGCTCTTCTTATTCCCTGCTTGACTTCATGTGACTCCTGCTTTTGCCTGTAACACTGGCATATGTTAACTGTTATTCATAGGCTGTCACAGAAAATTCCATTTCAGCTTTGGATCTCCAGCTACTTATAAACCATCTGAAACTTATTGGCTGCTTGTGTAAAGCATTCACTCTAGAATTTTCCTCACACACAAAAGCCAGTCACATGACTTTTCCCCCCAGTTATTCACAATCTTAAATATTTCAATCATAAACAAGATTCTCAATTCACAATTATAATTCATAAGCCCATGGATATAAAAGTAAATTTCCAAACATTTGCCATGTATCTCTATTTTTAACTGACTTGTGTCAGCCATTGGTTTAGAGCCAGTTTTTATTAGAGATAGAAAGGAAACTAGAAAGAATCATGTGGAAGTTAGTGAAAACCAGATATAACAGTTCTCCTTGTAATACATGTTCAAAAAAAATCAAATAATAATCCAGCTTTAGAGAGTAAACATTCTGTAAGATCGCTAAAGTGAAGAAACAGATGTCTTTGGGATCAACGTATGTGGATCATCCTCAAAAAGAGCGACCTTTTGAAGTTCATTCAAGAAAAATCACTGATGGGTGCTTGTGTAGATTTTCCTCAAGACCTAAAATTAGCTTTTATAGAAGAAGCGTTGTTTCTGTCTAGAAATTTTAGGTTTGGGTATGACTTTTATTTACAGACCAAAATGTTCATTTTTCTAGGGCTTTCCCTTGCTGATACCCACCCATTTTAAAGTGATTTTTAAAGTTACTTAAAATAACTGATTTTGACCTAAGGTTCATGGATTCCAGGAAGTATTTGGATTTATAAGATGACTACCAAACAGACATTTCACACAAAGTATTGTACATATGCATGTGTGTACATTTGTCTGAGAAAAATCCCAATGCCCTGCAAGTATTCAGACCAAAGGAAATACTAAGAAACAAACAAAATGCTTAAAAAGCAATGCATTTAAACTTTCACTGTTCTTCCAGGAAGTATAAGTTGGATTTGGATTTATAAATCTGAAAAAGGAAAAAAAAAATCTTAATGGAAGAATCCACGCAAGGACATTTGGAAAAGTGTTACATTCAGATAAACATTCAGAAACTAAAATACACTCACAGAGACTTTCTTGGATCATACTTTTCATACTTTCGTGAATAAGCAGTAACTATTCCCCAGTGGCTTTGGTTGTGGTTCTTTCTTTCTTTTTTTTTTTTTTTTAAAGATTTTATTTATTTATTTGACAGACAAAGATCACAAGTAGGCAGAGAAGCAGACAGATAGAGAGAGGTGGAAGCAGGCTCCCTGCAGAGCACAGAGCCCGATGTGGGGCTCGATCCCACA